>NC_134660.1:6560029-6920995 GCF_030463565.1 Pelecanus crispus | reverse complement strand
ACGGTCCTTCACAAACGGCCTCAGCACAAATCTTTCCCACAGACTGCAGTTCTTCAAGGGCTGCTTCAGCACGGGTCCCCCATGGGCCACAGGTCCTGCCAGAAAACCTGCTCCTGCATAGGCTTTCCAAGGGCTGGGGCTTCTTTCAGGGCATACCCACCTGCTCCAGCGTGGGTCCTCCACAGGCTGGAGCGTGGCTATCTGCTCCACCATGGCTCTCCACGGTCTGCAGGGGGACAACCTGCCTCATCATGGTCTTCGCCACGGGCTGCAGGGGAACCTGGTCTCCAGCACCTGGAGCGCCTACTTCCCCTCCTTCTCCGACCTGCACTTCTGCAGAGTTGTTTTGCTCACATTTTCGCACTCCTCTCTCACAGCTGCTGCACGGCTTTTTTACCGTTCCTTCCGTACGCTTTCACAGAGATGCTACCGATTTCACTGACTGACTCAGCCTTGGCCAGCGGCACATCCGTCTTGGAGCCGGCTCAAACTACCGATGTCTAACACAGGGGCAGCTTCGGTGTCTTCTCACAGAAGCCACCTCCGCAGCACCACCCCGCTACCAAAACCTTGCTACATAAACCCAATACGGTCATGCACCCCTCTTCTCTTTGCACAACAAGCTCAGCACTGTGAAGCAAGCCGTCAGGAGGGAAGGGATGAATGTGCGACTGACAAGGCAGGTGCAGTGGCTTCCCAGAGAGCCCAGGAGAACCTGTCCTAACCACAGCATTGAGCTTTAGTGTTGTGGGGTGAGGAGAAGACCAGGTGGGAAATAAAAGCATGAAAACGGAAAGGGAAAACACCGCCACAGCATTTTTGGGAAAGCATTGTCCCAACAGCTGGGGTCCACAGGTCTTGTGGTCTTCTAGCTGGTGCAGAGGTGCTTTTTGCTATCTTTTGTTTCTTCCCACAGAGCATTCAGGAGAGCTCCTGCACACTGCCTGTCTCCTCGGCGGGGAAGCTGAGCCCCTCCTTCTCATTGCTGTCCCTATCCCCAGTGGGCAGAGGCACAAAAAGGTCGTCCTGGGACCGTAGGATCATGCATGGCATAACCAAGTTGCAAAGGACCTCCAGAAGTCATTGGGCCCAACCCCTTGCTCCAAGCTCAGTCAGCCATGAGCGTCCAAGGAGGGTGACTGGACAACACCCCCAGGCAACCTCTTTCACTGCTTGACTCTCCTCGCCATCCTGGCCACCCTCTGCCGAACGTGTTCCACTTGGTCGAGGTCTTTCTTGCGTTACAGCCCAAAACTCGCCACAGTGTTCTAGATGCCATCAGGTGAGTGCTGAGCAGAGCAGAAGCGTCGCTCCCATCAATCTCCTGGCTACACGCCTGCTCATATAGCCCAGGTTGTCGATGCCGGTCCTCGGTGTCCGGGAACAGTGCTGGGAGTCGCACCTGTTTTGATGGGGCTACCACAAAAGCACCTTTCCCTGGCCCTGCTTTTGGGCTGCTGCTTGTCAGGGGCTGAAGGGTGTGTGGGGAGACAGGGTTGGTTGCTACCAAGCCAGCTGCCAATCAGCACCAGCAGACCGATGCCCAGCCAGTCTCTGAACAAGGGCTACTTTGGAAAGACTGCCCACAGTTTTATTGCTGACCATGATGTTATATGGCATGGAGTAGCCTTTTGGTCAAATCGGGTCCCCTCCCTGGCTCTTACCCACACCTAGTTTGCTCTTCAAGGGGGCAGAGTGAGGAAGAGAGATGGCCTTGGTGCTGTGCAAGGACTGCCCAGCAATAGCTAAAGCTTTGCTGTGTAACCTACACATTTCAAACACAGCACCATATGGGCTGCTATGAAGAAAACGGCCTCCATCCCGGCCAGATCCAGTACAGCCTGGTGCCCCCATTCCCTCTCCTGCTGTCCTCTGGGGCCATTTTCTGCTTGAGCCTCCTGCCCCAGAACTGTGGCAGCCAGGGCAAGAGGAATTGCCGACTGCCCTCTCCTCAGCTTACGGGGCCTCCCGCAGCCCAGACTCCTCAGCCGAGTTCAGATGTGGCCGTTCGCTTCTTCCACGGGACACGCACCACAGCCAAGAGAGCACGTCTGGGCAGAGGCACAACAAAGCCGGGACTGATGGTCAGGGGCTCTGGAAGAGTCAAAAATGCCTTCCTCGCATGCAGGTGACAGTGACCAACGGGAGCAAGCTGCACTATGTCCTACCCTACCCTCCTTTGGGGAATTGTGAAGAGTCACCACGTCTACCATGCACCCCCTAACATCCCCACAGCAACTCCGTTCCTCCAGAGCGTGTATGTCAGGAATGTCCACAAAGAGAAGGGCTACGCAGAGGCAACAAACATTCTCTTAACAATCTCTGCACCAACATAGTCAGCCACCTCCTCATAGAACCACCACTGAGCAACATCCGTCTCCCCGGGCATCCTGGGAGAGCATCTGCAGGGGAAAGGACAACACAAAGGCACAGGCTGGGATGCAGCAGCACTTTAATGAGTCAAAGGAGGGAAATGAGGTCACTGTGAGTGGAGGCTCCAGCACAGGGAGAACCAGGGACAGATAAAAGCCTGCGCCCCGTGGCGGTGGCAGAGATCACGCCTGGTGTCCATCTGCCTGCCCCAGAGAGGGAGCAGGGCCAGCAGGTCCTCCCTGTGCTGGCTTTGTGGGGCTCGCAGCCCGGGGCAGCACAAGAGAACAAGGGCACTGCAGGGAAAGGAGAGGGAGGAAGTGGGGAAAGGCAGGCATGGGCCGTGCTTTCCTAGGGCGCAGGCTGGCCCCACCCTATTGCAAGGGGTGCTGGGCGTGCTGGACCCTCTGAAAAGCAACAAGGCGATGCTCCGTCCCCAGTCCGGTACCATCTTGTGGGTCCCTGGGGGCCTTCCCCAGGGCCATCGCCAGCAGCTTTAGCAGGGGAGGCATGGTCTGCCGCGGTAGCAGCTGCCAATGCCGGAGAGGCCAAAGCCGGAGAGGCCGGAGCCCCCGGAGTTGATGGGCACTCCCGCAGAGCTGAGGATGCTGCCAATGGCAGCGGAGGTGGAGGATCCGACGGCGGTGCTCTGCGGGAAGGAGCTGAGGATGGGGCCGGGCAGGGTCACCACCACGGGGGAGGGCTGGATGACGACGGTGGAGTCCTGGCACTGCCGGACACAGGGCTCATTGCAGCTGTTGGCCAGCGGGGTCGGGCCGCAGGGCCCGCATGGAGGGCATGGCAGGCACGGGTTGTAGCAGGACATGTCTTGTGGCTGGAGGTGCACCTGTGGGAGAGGGCAGGGGACAACAAAGCACAAGGGGTGGTTGAAGAGCAGCCTGTTACCCCACAACGAAGGAAACCCTTTCCCCCAGCCCAAATGAGCACCACAAAGAGCGACCAAGGCCAGGGAGGTCCCCACCTAGCCCATAGCTCAGGAGACAGACGCCTCAGCCAAGCCCCAACCTCTCTCCATGCCACACCTTCGGCTCCCTTCCCTCTCCCATGGCAAGCAGCCTCAAGGCCCAGGATGGGACAGAGAGGCAGGTATGCACTGAGAAGTCACAGAGGAGGTGCAAGAGGACGAGAAGAAGGAGAAGGAGGTGTAAGACAAGAAAGGGCTTCAGACTCACCTTGTTCCCAAGGAGATGGAGGCGAGAGGAGCGGGTGAGAGAGTGAGGAGAAGGCCCCGCTTTTATACTGCACCCGCACTGCCTCAGGCCCACAGTCACTGCACGCGGGCAGTAATTTTCCAACAGACTCACCTCCAAAGCAAACTATCCTACCTAATGGCACAGGTGGGGTTTTGGTTTCCGTCAACGCCGTCATTTCACTTCCTCATTTCTGACATGGCCATTAGACCACAGAGGCTCTTTTGAAGTATTGGGATGAGAGGCCCAAAGATTTCCTTAGCAGGATCTTGTCAGTACAGGCAGAAGATATGCCCGCAAGTGCTGGAGGGGTCTGTGCAGCCAGAGGTCATGGGTCTGGGGAAATATGGTGAGGTTGTTTTCAAGCTCCTGTGTCGGAAGGTACACATGTCTTCCCACCAAAGCAGTCCTCTCCTGGGTGACCAAAGGCTTCTCCGAATGAGGACATGCCGCATCCTTCTCCCTCTCTGCCTGCCTCCCTGCTCGCTCCAGCAGTCACTGACCACTGCCTCTATAGGCAGGTGGGCTGCGCTACTGGTTTCAAATGCCTCCGCCCAAGGAAAGCTTCTCCTTCTGGGAAGACATTGGCTGGTTTCTTCTGCAAGTCATCCCCTTTTCTGGCAGTCTTGGGGGTCCCCAACCGGTGCAATCGGCAGGCTTGCGGAAGGAGAACATTGCCCTCCCAAAGCCCCTGACTACTCAACAACACTGTGGAGCCAGGTTCCTCCCCTCTCACTCCCATAGCGCTGTGTTGGGGCTCGGGAATGCGCCTTGTTCCTCCCACTGTCCTCACCCCACCATGCACTTTGGCTGCACGCTTTGGACCCTGACCTGCATGACACACAAAGGCCTGGCCACTTTTCCAATACACGGTGACCATCCTGCAACCACCCCCGAGCTGTGGGAGAGCTGGCAAGAAGGTCATCCCAAGGGCAATGGCCGCTGGGGCTGCCTGGAGCTGTGTGCCTGGGCACAGTTTTTCCGGGGCAGGGATGCAGCTGTCCTCACCGAAGGGGAACTCAGCCATGCATGGGACGTGGGCCTGCAGACCGCACGCACTCCTGGCTTGGCCTCACGCCAAAAGGCTGACACACGGCCAATCCAAAATTAGACTGTGACTCGCCACGGCTAGGGAGAGTCTGTCCCAGGAAGCTTGCCTACTGAAGGCATTCCCTTGCCCTCCTGCGACGCGTCCCAGCTGCCTCCGTGTCTGCAGGGCAGGGAAGTGCATCACCTCCCTGATGTAGTCTGAGAGCTGTTCTTGTACCCAGGGCCCTTCTGAGCACAGCCCCTCCCTGAGCATCCGCAGGCACGTGGCACTGCACGGTCCTGACAGCCCTCGCTGGCTGGGGAGTCTGGGCAAGTTTCCTTGCCTCCGCAATGGTGCTGGGTTGTGCTCCTGGCCGAGGAGGCCTTTGGGGCATGGGAAAGAAGGCATGCTGAAGCGCTAATGCCAGGAGAAGATGCAGCGCCTGAGACCCAGAGATGAGGCCCACACAGTGGGGAGGAGTTTTCTGCAACTCCCTTGGGTGCTTGGCATCTGGTCACATGTACTCAGGTCAGTCCAATCTGTTTCAATGTTCCTAGGGCTGATCCTCCTCTACTGTGGGAAAGTCTTCTCTCGACAGTAAATCCTACCAGGAAAGACCACGGCCAAGAACCCTCGGAGTACCTCCACCTTTCCTGTAACCCCTGCCCTCTTCCGTTCAGCGCTGCAGCTGTCTTTGACCAAGCCTCGTAGCTGACCGACCTGGAAGAAGACCTTCTTGTTGCCCTCCACATGCTTTGCGTGATTCAACGCCAGGTGGCCTTTGGCTTTCCTAACCCCAACCCTGCATACCCAGACAGCCTGGCAGATGTTCTCCCCAGACCAAAGGACAGCGAGAGGAAGACAGCTGAAACCATTGGCACAACCTGGCTGCCTGGAGCTGCCACAGCTAGGGACCATCGGAGCGAGCTCAGAGAGAGGGAGGAGAGAGAAGCACGTGGCACGTCCTTAAAGAGAGGGGCCTTTGGGTGCTCCGCTGCCGTGGGCAGCGCCGGGCAGAGCTGGGCCTCTTCCTGCAAAGGGAGTTGCAAACAATCGCACTTCACTGCCCCAGGTCAACTTCCCCTGCCTGCACAAGACCCCTCCACCACTTAGGGCTTGGCTTCTGCCCATGCTGACACAATTCTGACTGGGATATCCTTGGGATCTCTTACTGGCACGCAAAAGGAGCCGGCATCGCACACCAGGCATGTTCAGAAATGAGGAAGTGAAATGACGGCGTTGACGGAAACCAAAACACAACCCGTGCCATTAGGTAGGATATGTTTCTTTGGAGGTGAGTCTGTTGGAAAATTACTGCCCGCGTGCAGTGACTGTGGGCCTGAGGCGGTGCGGGTGCAGTATAAAAGCGGGGCCTTCTCCTCACTCTCTCACCCGCTCCTCTCGCCTCCATCTCCTTGGGAACAAGGTGAGTCTGAAGCCCTTTCTTGTCTTACACCTCCTTCTCCTTCTTCTCGTCCTCCTGCACCTCCTCCGTGACTTCTCAGTGCATACCTGCCTCTCTGTCCCATCCTGGGCCTTGAGGCTGCTTGCCATGGGAGAGGGAAGGGAGCCGAAGGTGTGGCATGGAGAGAGGTTGGGGCTTGGCTGAGGCGTCTGTCTCCTGAGCTATGGGCTAGGTGGGGACCTCCCTGGCCTTGGTCGCTCTTCGTGGTGCTCATTTGGGCTGGGGGAAAGGGTCTCCTTCGTTGCAGGGTAACAGGCTGCTCTTCAACCACCCCTCGTGCTTTGTTGTCCCCTGCCCTCTCCCACAGGTGCACCTCCAGCCACAAGACATGTCCTGCTACAACCCGTGCCTGCCATGCCCTCCATGCGGGCCCTGCGGCCCGACCCCGCTGGCCAACAGCTGCAATGAGCCCTGTGTCCGGCAGTGCCAGGACTCCACCGTCGTCATCGAGCCCCCTCCCGTGGTGGTGACCCTGCCCGGCCCCATCCTCAGCTCCTTCCCGCAGAGCACCGCCGTCGGATCCTCCACCTCCGCTGCCGTTGGCAGCATCCTCAGCTCTGCGGGAGTGCCCATCAACTCCGGGGGCTCCGGCCTCTCCGGCTTTGGCCTCTCCGGCATTGGCAGCTGCTACCGCGGCAGACCATGCCTCCCCTGCTAAAGCTGCTGGCGATGGCCCTGGGGAAGGCCCCCAGGGACCCACAAGATGGTACCGGACTGGGGACGGAGCATCGCCTTGTTGCTTTCCGAGGGGCTCAGCAAGCCCAGCACCCCCTGCAATAGGGTGGGGCCAGCCTGCGCCCTAGGAAAGCACGGCCCATGCCTGCCTTTTCCCTCCTCCTCCCTCTCCTTTCCCTCCATTTTTCCTTGTTCTCTTGTGCTGCCCCGGGCTGCGAGCCCCACAAAGCCAGCACAGGGAGGACCTGCTGGCCCTGCTCCCTCTCTGGGGCAGGCAGATGGACACCAGGCGTGATCTCTGCCACAGCCGTGGGGCTCCTTTCTGCCCCTGGTGCTCCCTGTACTGGGACCTCCACTCAGAGCGACCTTGTTGTACTCTTTTGACTCATTAAAGTTCTGCTGCATCCCAGCCCATGCGTCTGTGTCATCCTTTCCCCTGCAGATGCTCTCCCAAGATGCCCAGGGAGATGGATGTTGCTCAGGGCTGGGTCTGGGAGGGGGAGTTTGGGGATTGTTTTGCAGTGACTCTTAACACAGCCTTGCATTGAGTACACTCTTCTCTGCCTAGCTGGCTCGGGGTGGAATTCCCCAATCTAGTTCAATGACTGCTATTCCTTTTGTTGTTGCGGTGGGTTTTCTTTGGCTGGCCACCAGGTGCCCACCGAGCTGCTCTCTCTCTCTCTCTCCTTCTCACAGGACACCGGGAGAAAATATGACAGAGAAACTCATGGACTGAGACAAGGCCACGGTGATCACTTCTCAATTTTGGTCACAGCCAAAACACACTCAGCTTGGGGGAATTAATTTCATTTACGACTAATTAGTTGTAAGGAGAGGGAGAAATAAGAACAAACCGAAGAAACACCTTCCCACCACCCCTCCCTTCTTCCTAGACTCAATTTCACTCCTGACTCTCCTACCCCCTCTCTGCAAGCAGTGCAGCAGGGATGGCGAATGGGCTTGCTCTCAGGCCATAATACTTTGTTTCTGCCGCTCTTTCCTCCTCACACTCTTCCCCTACTCCAGCGCTGAGTCCCTCCCACGGTATACGGTCCTTCACAAACGGCCTCAGCACAAATCTTTCCCACAGACTGCAGTTCTTCAAGGGCTGCTTCAGCACGGGTCCCCCATGGGCCACAGGTCCTGCCAGAAAACCTGCTCCTGCATAGGCTTTCCAAGGGCTGGGGCTTCTTTCAGGGCATACCCACCTGCTCCAGCGTGGGTCCTCCACAGGCTGGAGCGTGGCTATCTGCTCCACCATGGCTCTCCACGGTCTGCAGGGGGACAACCTGCCTCATCATGGTCTTCGCCACGGGCTGCAGGGGAACCTGGTCTCCAGCACCTGGAGCGCCTACTTCCCCTCCTTCTCCGACCTGCACTTCTGCAGAGTTGTTTTGCTCACATTTTCGCATTCCTCTCTCACAGCTGCTGCACGGCTTTTTTACCGTTCCTTCCGTACGCTTTCACAGAGATGCTACCGATTTCACTGACTGACTCAGCCTTGGCCAGCGGCACATCCGTCTTGGAGCCGGCTCAAACTACCGATGTCTAACACAGGGGCAGCTTCGGTGTCTTCTCACAGAAGCCACCTCCGCAGCACCACCCCGCTACCAAAACCTTGCTACATAAACCCAATACGGTCATGCACCCCTCTTCTCTTTGCACAACAAGCTCAGCACTGTGAAGCAAGCCGTCAGGAGGGAAGGGATGAATGTGCGACTGACAAGGCAGGTGCAGTGGCTTCCCAGAGAGCCCAGGAGAACCTGTCCTAACCACAGCATTGAGCTTTAGTGTTGTGGGGTGAGGAGAAGACCAGGTGGGAAATAAAAGCATGAAAACGGAAAGGGAAAACACCGCCACAGCATTTTTGGGAAAGCATTGTCCCAACAGCTGGGGTCCACAGGTCTTGTGGTCTTCTAGCTGGTGCAGAGGTGCTTTTTGCTATCTTTTGTTTCTTCCCACAGAGCATTCAGGAGAGCTCCTGCACACTGCCTGTCTCCTCGGCGGGGAAGCTGAGCCCCTCCTTCTCATTGCTGTCCCTATCCCCAGTGGGCAGAGGCACAAAAAGGTGGTCCTGGGACCGTAGGATCATGCATGGCATAACCAAGTTGCAAAGGACCTCCAGAAGTCATTGGGCCCAACCCCTTGCTCCAAGCTCAGTCAGCCATGAGCGTCCAAGGAGGGTGACTGGACAACACCCCCAGGCAACCTCTTTCACTGCTTGACTCTCCTCGCCATCCTGGCCACCCTCTGCCGAACGTGTTCCACTTGGTCGAGGTCTTTCTTGCGTTACAGCCCAAAACTCGCCACAGTGTTCTAGATGCCATCAGGTGAGTGCTGAGCAGAGCAGAAGCGTCGCTCCCATCAATCTCCTGGCTACACGCCTGCTCATATAGCCCAGGTTGTCGATGCCGGTCCTCGGTGTCCGGGAACAGTGCTGGGAGTCGCACCTGTTTTGATGGGGCTACCACAAAAGCACCTTTCCCTGGCCCTGCTTTTGGGCTGCTGCTTGTCAGGGGCTGAAGGGTGTGTGGGGAGACAGGGTTGGTTGCTACCAAGCCAGCTGCCAATCAGCACCAGCAGACCGATGCCCAGCCAGTCTCTGAACAAGGGCTACTTTGGAAAGACTGCCCACAGTTTTATTGCTGACCATGATGTTATATGGCATGGAGTAGCCTTTTGGTCAAATCGGGTCCCCTCCCTGGCTCTTACCCACACCTAGTTTGCTCTTCAAGGGGGCAGAGTGAGGAAGAGAGATGGCCTTGGTGCTGTGCAAGGACTGCCCAGCAATAGCTAAAGCTTTGCTGTGTAACCTACACATTTCAAACACAGCACCATATGGGCTGCTATGAAGAAAACGGCCTCCATCCCGGCCAGATCCAGTACAGCCTGGTGCCCCCATTCCCTCTCCTGCTGTCCTCTGGGGCCATTTTCTGCTTGAGCCTCCTGCCCCAGAACTGTGGCAGCCAGGGCAAGAGGAATTGCCGACTGCCCTCTCCTCAGCTTACGGGGCCTCCCGCAGCCCAGACTCCTCAGCCGAGTTCAGATGTGGCCGTTCGCTTCTTCCACGGGACACGCACCACAGCCAAGAGAGCACGTCTGGGCAGAGGCACAACAAAGCCGGGACTGATGGTCAGGGGCTCTGGAAGAGTCAAAAATGCCTTCCTCGCATGCAGGTGACAGTGACCAACGGGAGCAAGCTGCACTATGTCCTACCCTACCCTCCTTTGGGGAATTGTGAAGAGTCACCACGTCTACCATGCACCCCCTAACATCCCCACAGCAACTCCGTTCCTCCAGAGCGTGTATGTCAGGAATGTCCACAAAGAGAAGGGCTACGCAGAGGCAACAAACATTCTCTTAACAATCTCTGCACCAACATAGTCAGCCACCTCCTCATAGAACCACCACTGAGCAACATCCGTCTCCCCGGGCATCCTGGGAGAGCATCTGCAGGGGAAAGGACAACACAAAGGCACAGGCTGGGATGCAGCAGCACTTTAATGAGTCAAAGGAGGGAAATGAGGTCACTGTGAGTGGAGGCTCCAGCACAGGGAGAACCAGGGACAGATAAAAGCCTGCGCCCCGTGGCGGTGGCAGAGATCACGCCTGGTGTCCATCTGCCTGCCCCAGAGAGGGAGCAGGGCCAGCAGGTCCTCCCTGTGCTGGCTTTGTGGGGCTCGCAGCCCGGGGCAGCACAAGAGAACAAGGGCACTGCAGGGAAAGGAGAGGGAGGAAGTGGGGAAAGGCAGGCATGGGCCGTGCTTTCCTAGGGCGCAGGCTGGCCCCACCCTATTGCAAGGGGTGCTGGGCGTGCTGGACCCTCTGAAAAGCAACAAGGCGATGCTCCGTCCCCAGTCCGGTACCATCTTGTGGGTCCCTGGGGGCCTTCCCCAGGGCCATCGCCAGCAGCTTTAGCAGGGGAGGCATGGTCTGCCGCGGTAGCAGCTGCCAATGCCGGAGAGGCCAAAGCCGGAGAGGCCGGAGCCCCCGGAGTTGATGGGCACTCCCGCAGAGCTGAGGATGCTGCCAATGGCAGCGGAGGTGGAGGATCCGACGGCGGTGCTCTGCGGGAAGGAGCTGAGGATGGGGCCGGGCAGGGTCACCACCACGGGGGAGGGCTGGATGACGACGGTGGAGTCCTGGCACTGCCGGACACAGGGCTCATTGCAGCTGTTGGCCAGCGGGGTCGGGCCGCAGGGCCCGCATGGAGGGCATGGCAGGCACGGGTTGTAGCAGGACATGTCTTGTGGCTGGAGGTGCACCTGTGGGAGAGGGCAGGGGACAACAAAGCACAAGGGGTGGTTGAAGAGCAGCCTGTTACCCCACAACGAAGGAAACCCTTTCCCCCAGCCCAAATGAGCACCACAAAGAGCGACCAAGGCCAGGGAGGTCCCCACCTAGCCCATAGCTCAGGAGACAGACGCCTCAGCCAAGCCCCAACCTCTCTCCATGCCACACCTTCGGCTCCCTTCCCTCTCCCATGGCAAGCAGCCTCAAGGCCCAGGATGGGACAGAGAGGCAGGTATGCACTGAGAAGTCACAGAGGAGGTGCAAGAGGACGAGAAGAAGGAGAAGGAGGTGTAAGACAAGAAAGGGCTTCAGACTCACCTTGTTCCCAAGGAGATGGAGGCGAGAGGAGCGGGTGAGAGAGTGAGGAGAAGGCCCCGCTTTTATACTGCACCCGCACTGCCTCAGGCCCACAGTCACTGCACGCGGGCAGTAATTTTCCAACAGACTCACCTCCAAAGCAAACTATCCTACCTAATGGCACAGGTGGGGTTTTGGTTTCCGTCAACGCCGTCATTTCACTTCCTCATTTCTGACATGGCCATTAGACCACAGAGGCTCTTTTGAAGTATTGGGATGAGAGGCCCAAAGATTTCCTTAGCAGGATCTTGTCAGTACAGGCAGAAGATATGCCCGCAAGTGCTGGAGGGGTCTGTGCAGCCAGAGGTCATGGGTCTGGGGAAATATGGTGAGGTTGTTTTCAAGCTCCTGTGTCGGAAGGTACACATGTCTTCCCACCAAAGCAGTCCTCTCCTGGGTGACCAAAGGCTTCTCCGAATGAGGACATGCCGCATCCTTCTCCCTCTCTGCCTGCCTCCCTGCTCGCTCCAGCAGTCACTGACCACTGCCTCTATAGGCAGGTGGGCTGCGCTACTGGTTTCAAATGCCTCCGCCCAAGGAAAGCTTCTCCTTCTGGGAAGACATTGGCTGGTTTCTTCTGCAAGTCATCCCCTTTTCTGGCAGTCTTGGGGGTCCCCAACCGGTGCAATCGGCAGGCTTGCGGAAGGAGAACATTGCCCTCCCAAAGCCCCTGACTACTCAACAACACTGTGGAGCCAGGTTCCTCCCCTCTCACTCCCATAGCGCTGTGTTGGGGCTCGGGAATGCGCCTTGTTCCTCCCACTGTCCTCACCCCACCATGCACTTTGGCTGCACGCTTTGGACCCTGACCTGCATGACACACAAAGGCCTGGCCACTTTTCCAATACACGGTGACCATCCTGCAACCACCCCCGAGCTGTGGGAGAGCTGGCAAGAAGGTCATCCCAAGGGCAATGGCCGCTGGGGCTGCCTGGAGCTGTGTGCCTGGGCACAGTTTTTCCGGGGCAGGGATGCAGCTGTCCTCACCGAAGGGGAACTCAGCCATGCATGGGACGTGGGCCTGCAGACCGCACGCACTCCTGGCTTGGCCTCACGCCAAAAGGCTGACACACGGCCAATCCAAAATTAGACTGTGACTCGCCACGGCTAGGGAGAGTCTGTCCCAGGAAGCTTGCCTACTGAAGGCATTCCCTTGCCCTCCTGCGACGCGTCCCAGCTGCCTCCGTGTCTGCAGGGCAGGGAAGTGCATCACCTCCCTGATGTAGTCTGAGAGCTGTTCTTGTACCCAGGGCCCTTCTGAGCACAGCCCCTCCCTGAGCATCCGCAGGCACGTGGCACTGCACGGTCCTGACAGCCCTCGCTGGCTGGGGAGTCTGGGCAAGTTTCCTTGCCTCCGCAATGGTGCTGGGTTGTGCTCCTGGCCGAGGAGGCCTTTGGGGCATGGGAAAGAAGGCATGCTGAAGCGCTAATGCCAGGAGAAGATGCAGCGCCTGAGACCCAGAGATGAGGCCCACACAGTGGGGAGGAGTTTTCTGCAACTCCCTTGGGTGCTTGGCATCTGGTCACATGTACTCAGGTCAGTCCAATCTGTTTCAATGTTCCTAGGGCTGATCCTCCTCTACTGTGGGAAAGTCTTCTCTCGACAGTAAATCCTACCAGGAAAGACCACGGCCAAGAACCCTCGGAGTACCTCCACCTTTCCTGTAACCCCTGCCCTCTTCCGTTCAGCGCTGCAGCTGTCTTTGACCAAGCCTCGTAGCTGACCGACCTGGAAGAAGACCTTCTTGTTGCCCTCCACATGCTTTGCGTGATTCAACGCCAGGTGGCCTTTGGCTTTCCTAACCCCAACCCTGCATACCCAGACAGCCTGGCAGATGTTCTCCCCAGACCAAAGGACAGCGAGAGGAAGACAGCTGAAACCATTGGCACAACCTGGCTGCCTGGAGCTGCCACAGCTAGGGACCATCGGAGCGAGCTCAGAGAGAGGGAGGAGAGAGAAGCACGTGGCACGTCCTTAAAGAGAGGGGCCTTTGGGTGCTCCGCTGCCGTGGGCAGCGCCGGGCAGAGCTGGGCCTCTTCCTGCAAAGGGAGTTGCAAACAATCGCACTTCACTGCCCCAGGTCAACTTCCCCTGCCTGCACAAGACCCCTCCACCACTTAGGGCTTGGCTTCTGCCCATGCTGACACAATTCTGACTGGGATATCCTTGGGATCTCTTACTGGCACGCAAAAGGAGCCGGCATCGCACACCAGGCATGTTCAGAAATGAGGAAGTGAAATGACGGCGTTGACGGAAACCAAAACACAACCCGTGCCATTAGGTAGGATATGTTTCTTTGGAGGTGAGTCTGTTGGAAAATTACTGCCCGCGTGCAGTGACTGTGGGCCTGAGGCGGTGCGGGTGCAGTATAAAAGCGGGGCCTTCTCCTCACTCTCTCACCCGCTCCTCTCGCCTCCATCTCCTTGGGAACAAGGTGAGTCTGAAGCCCTTTCTTGTCTTACACCTCCTTCTCCTTCTTCTCGTCCTCCTGCACCTCCTCCGTGACTTCTCAGTGCATACCTGCCTCTCTGTCCCATCCTGGGCCTTGAGGCTGCTTGCCATGGGAGAGGGAAGGGAGCCGAAGGTGTGGCATGGAGAGAGGTTGGGGCTTGGCTGAGGCGTCTGTCTCCTGAGCTATGGGCTAGGTGGGGACCTCCCTGGCCTTGGTCGCTCTTCGTGGTGCTCATTTGGGCTGGGGGAAAGGGTCTCCTTCGTTGCAGGGTAACAGGCTGCTCTTCAACCACCCCTCGTGCTTTGTTGTCCCCTGCCCTCTCCCACAGGTGCACCTCCAGCCACAAGACATGTCCTGCTACAACCCGTGCCTGCCATGCCCTCCATGCGGGCCCTGCGGCCCGACCCCGCTGGCCAACAGCTGCAATGAGCCCTGTGTCCGGCAGTGCCAGGACTCCACCGTCGTCATCGAGCCCCCTCCCGTGGTGGTGACCCTGCCCGGCCCCATCCTCAGCTCCTTCCCGCAGAGCACCGCCGTCGGATCCTCCACCTCCGCTGCCGTTGGCAGCATCCTCAGCTCTGCGGGAGTGCCCATCAACTCCGGGGGCTCCGGCCTCTCCGGCTTTGGCCTCTCCGGCATTGGCAGCTGCTACCGCGGCAGACCATGCCTCCCCTGCTAAAGCTGCTGGCGATGGCCCTGGGGAAGGCCCCCAGGGACCCACAAGATGGTACCGGACTGGGGACGGAGCATCGCCTTGTTGCTTTCCGAGGGGCTCAGCAAGCCCAGCACCCCCTGCAATAGGGTGGGGCCAGCCTGCGCCCTAGGAAAGCACGGCCCATGCCTGCCTTTTCCCTCCTCCTCCCTCTCCTTTCCCTCCATTTTTCCTTGTTCTCTTGTGCTGCCCCGGGCTGCGAGCCCCACAAAGCCAGCACAGGGAGGACCTGCTGGCCCTGCTCCCTCTCTGGGGCAGGCAGATGGACACCAGGCGTGATCTCTGCCACAGCCGTGGGGCTCCTTTCTGCCCCTGGTGCTCCCTGTACTGGGACCTCCACTCAGAGCGACCTTGTTGTACTCTTTTGACTCATTAAAGTTCTGCTGCATCCCAGCCCATGCGTCTGTGTCATCCTTTCCCCTGCAGATGCTCTCCCAAGATGCCCAGGGAGATGGATGTTGCTCAGGGCTGGGTCTGGGAGGGGGAGTTTGGGGATTGTTTTGCAGTGACTCTTAACACAGCCTTGCATTGAGTACACTCTTCTCTGCCTAGCTGGCTCGGGGTGGAATTCCCCAATCTAGTTCAATGACTGCTATTCCTTTTGTTGTTGCGGTGGGTTTTCTTTGGCTGGCCACCAGGTGCCCACCGAGCTGCTCTCTCTCTCTCTCTCCTTCTCACAGGACACCGGGAGAAAATATGACAGAGAAACTCATGGACTGAGACAAGGCCACGGTGATCACTTCTCAATTTTGGTCACAGCCAAAACACACTCAGCTTGGGGGAATTAATTTCATTTACGACTAATTAGTTGTAAGGAGAGGGAGAAATAAGAACAAACCGAAGAAACACCTTCCCACCACCCCTCCCTTCTTCCTAGACTCAATTTCACTCCTGACTCTCCTACCCCCTCTCTGCAAGCAGTGCAGCAGGGATGGCGAATGGGCTTGCTCTCAGGCCATAATACTTTGTTTCTGCCGCTCTTTCCTCCTCACACTCTTCCCCTACTCCAGCGCTGAGTCCCTCCCACGGTATACGGTCCTTCACAAACGGCCTCAGCACAAATCTTTCCCACAGACTGCAGTTCTTCAAGGGCTGCTTCAGCACGGGTCCCCCATGGGCCACAGGTCCTGCCAGAAAACCTGCTCCTGCATAGGCTTTCCAAGGGCTGGGGCTTCTTTCAGGGCATACCCACCTGCTCCAGCGTGGGTCCTCCACAGGCTGGAGCGTGGCTATCTGCTCCACCATGGCTCTCCACGGTCTGCAGGGGGACAACCTGCCTCATCATGGTCTTCGCCACGGGCTGCAGGGGAACCTGGTCTCCAGCACCTGGAGCGCCTACTTCCCCTCCTTCTCCGACCTGCACTTCTGCAGAGTTGTTTTGCTCACATTTTCGCATTCCTCTCTCACAGCTGCTGCACGGCTTTTTTACCGTTCCTTCCGTACGCTTTCACAGAGATGCTACCGATTTCACTGACTGACTCAGCCTTGGCCAGCGGCACATCCGTCTTGGAGCCGGCTCAAACTACCGATGTCTAACACAGGGGCAGCTTCGGTGTCTTCTCACAGAAGCCACCTCCGCAGCACCACCCCGCTACCAAAACCTTGCTACATAAACCCAATACGGTCATGCACCCCTCTTCTCTTTGCACAACAAGCTCAGCACTGTGAAGCAAGCCGTCAGGAGGGAAGGGATGAATGTGCGACTGACAAGGCAGGTGCAGTGGCTTCCCAGAGAGCCCAGGAGAACCTGTCCTAACCACAGCATTGAGCTTTAGTGTTGTGGGGTGAGGAGAAGACCAGGTGGGAAATAAAAGCATGAAAACGGAAAGGGAAAACACCGCCACAGCATTTTTGGGAAAGCATTGTCCCAACAGCTGGGGTCCACAGGTCTTGTGGTCTTCTAGCTGGTGCAGAGGTGCTTTTTGCTATCTTTTGTTTCTTCCCACAGAGCATTCAGGAGAGCTCCTGCACACTGCCTGTCTCCTCGGCGGGGAAGCTGAGCCCCTCCTTCTCATTGCTGTCCCTATCCCCAGTGGGCAGAGGCACAAAAAGGTCGTCCTGGGACCGTAGGATCATGCATGGCATAACCAAGTTGCAAAGGACCTCCAGAAGTCATTGGGCCCAACCCCTTGCTCCAAGCTCAGTCAGCCATGAGCGTCCAAGGAGGGTGACTGGACAACACCCCCAGGCAACCTCTTTCACTGCTTGACTCTCCTCGCCATCCTGGCCACCCTCTGCCGAACGTGTTCCACTTGGTCGAGGTCTTTCTTGCGTTACAGCCCAAAACTCGCCACAGTGTTCTAGATGCCATCAGGTGAGTGCTGAGCAGAGCAGAAGCGTCGCTCCCATCAATCTCCTGGCTACACGCCTGCTCATATAGCCCAGGTTGTCGATGCCGGTCCTCGGTGTCCGGGAACAGTGCTGGGAGTCGCACCTGTTTTGATGGGGCTACCACAAAAGCACCTTTCCCTGGCCCTGCTTTTGGGCTGCTGCTTGTCAGGGGCTGAAGGGTGTGTGGGGAGACAGGGTTGGTTGCTACCAAGCCAGCTGCCAATCAGCACCAGCAGACCGATGCCCAGCCAGTCTCTGAACAAGGGCTACTTTGGAAAGACTGCCCACAGTTTTATTGCTGACCATGATGTTATATGGCATGGAGTAGCCTTTTGGTCAAATCGGGTCCCCTCCCTGGCTCTTACCCACACCTAGTTTGCTCTTCAAGGGGGCAGAGTGAGGAAGAGAGATGGCCTTGGTGCTGTGCAAGGACTGCCCAGCAATAGCTAAAGCTTTGCTGTGTAACCTACACATTTCAAACACAGCACCATATGGGCTGCTATGAAGAAAACGGCCTCCATCCCGGCCAGATCCAGTACAGCCTGGTGCCCCCATTCCCTCTCCTGCTGTCCTCTGGGGCCATTTTCTGCTTGAGCCTCCTGCCCCAGAACTGTGGCAGCCAGGGCAAGAGGAATTGCCGACTGCCCTCTCCTCAGCTTACGGGGCCTCCCGCAGCCCAGACTCCTCAGCCGAGTTCAGATGTGGCCGTTCGCTTCTTCCACGGGACACGCACCACAGCCAAGAGAGCACGTCTGGGCAGAGGCACAACAAAGCCGGGACTGATGGTCAGGGGCTCTGGAAGAGTCAAAAATGCCTTCCTCGCATGCAGGTGACAGTGACCAACGGGAGCAAGCTGCACTATGTCCTACCCTACCCTCCTTTGGGGAATTGTGAAGAGTCACCACGTCTACCATGCACCCCCTAACATCCCCACAGCAACTCCGTTCCTCCAGAGCGTGTATGTCAGGAATGTCCACAAAGAGAAGGGCTACGCAGAGGCAACAAACATTCTCTTAACAATCTCTGCACCAACATAGTCAGCCACCTCCTCATAGAACCACCACTGAGCAACATCCGTCTCCCCGGGCATCCTGGGAGAGCATCTGCAGGGGAAAGGACGACACAAAGGCACAGGCTGGGATGCAGCAGCACTTTAATGAGTCAAAGGAGGGAAATGAGGTCACTGTGAGTGGAGGCTCCAGCACAGGGAGAACCAGGGACAGATAAAAGCCTGTGCCCCGTGGCTGTGGCAGAGATCACGCCTGGTGTCCATCTGCCTGCCCCAGAGAGGGAGCAGGGCCAGCAGGTCCTCCCTGTGCTGGCTTTGTGGGGCTCACAGCCCGGGGCAGCACAAGAGAACAAGGGCACTGCAGGGAAAGGAGAGGGAGGAAGAGGGGAAAGGCAGGCATGGGCCGTGCTCTCTGAGAGCTCAGGCCGGTCCCGTCTTTATGCAAGGGGTGCTGGGCGTGCTGAGCCCCTCGGAAAAGCAGCAAGCCGATGCTCCGTCCCCAGTCCGGTACCATCTTGTGGGTCCCTGGGGGCCTTCCCCAGGGCCATCGCCAGCAGCTTTAGCAGGGGAGGCATGGTCTGCTGCGGTAGCAGCTGCCAATGCCGGAGAGGCCAAAGCCGGAGAGGCCGGAGCCCCCGGAGTTGATGGGCACTCCCGCAGAGCTGAGGATGCTGCCAACGGCAGCGGAGGTGGAGGATCCGACGGCGGTGCTCTGCGGGAAGGAGCTGAGGATGGGGCCGGGCAGGGTCACCACCACGGGGGAGGGCTGGATGACGACGGTGGAGTCCTGGCACTGCCGGACACAGGGCTCATTGCAGCTGTTGGCCAGCGGGGTCGGGCCGCAGGGCCGGCAGGGCAGGCACGGGTTGTAGCAGGACATGTCTTGTGGCTGGAGGTGCGCCTGGGGGAGAGGGCAGGAGAAGCAAAGCATGAGCGGTGCGTGAGGAGCAGCCTGTCACTCCAACACGAGGGAGAGAAAGCATGAGCTGGAGCCGAGAGCTGGAGGTGTTGTCGGGAGGCCCAGGGCTTGTCCTTTCCTTCAGCCCAAGAGAGCCCTGCCAATAGCAACTGAGCCCAGGAAGATCCCTTCCTAGCCCATAGCTCAGGACACACCTCAGCCAAGCCCCAGCTTCTCTCCATGCCACACCTTCCACCCCTTTCCTTCTCCCATGACAAGCAGCACCATGACCCAGCCTCAGACAAAACGACAGTTTTGTGTTGAGAAATCCTAGAGGAGGATGAGGCGAAGGAGGACGAGCAGGAAGAGCAGAAAGGGCTTCGGACTCACCTTGTTCCCAAGGAGATGGAGGCGAGAGGAGTGGATGAGAGAGTGAGGAGAAGGGCCCGCTTTTATACTGCTCCTGCACCGCCCCAGGCCCACAGTCACTGCACGCGGGCAGCAATTTTCCAGCACACTCACCTCCAAAGCAAACTATCCTACCTAATGGCACAGGTGGGGATTTGGGTTTCGTCAATGCTGCCATTACGTTTCCTCATTTTTTGACATGCCCTTTAGGCCTCAGACGCTCCTTTCAAGTATCGAGATGAAAGGCTCCAATGTATCCCAGGTAGGAACACATCGGTACAGGCAGATGTGCTCCGAGTGCTGGAGGGCTCTGTGCAGGCAGCGGTATGTTTCTGGGGAACTCTGTGAGGTTGTTTTCCACCCCCATTACAGGAAGGTGCACATAGCGTCCCACCAACATTGCCCTCACGAATGCCATGATTGCTCAACAAGCCCCGTGGAGTTGGGTCCCTCCTCACTACCAGGGGAGTGTGTTGGGGCTCGGGACAGCACCTTGTTCCTCCCATTCTCCTCACACCACCACGCACATTGCCCGCACGCTTTGGACCCTGACCAGCAGGAGACACTTTTGCAAAACACGCTGACCATCCTGTGAGCTCCTGAAGCAGTGGGAGTGCCAGCAAGAAGGTCATCCCAAGGGCAATGGCCGCTGGGGCTGCCTGGAGCTGTGTACAAGGGTACGGCCCAGTACTCGGACCAGTTTTCCAGGGTTATGGATGGAGCTGCCCTGGCCAGAGGGGAACTCAGCCATGCATGGGACATGGGCCTGCAGACCGCACGCCCTCCTGGCTTGGCCTCACGCCAAAAGGCTGACACACGGCCAATCCAAAATTAGACTGTGACTCGCCACGGCTAGGGAGAGTCTGTCCCAGGAAGCTTGCCTACTGAAGGCATTCCCTTGCCCTCCTGCGACGCGTCCCAGCTGCCTCCGTGTCTGCAGGGCAGGGAAGTGCATCACCTCCCTGATGTAGTCTGAGAGCTGTTCTTGTACCCAGGGCCCTTCTGAGCACAGCCCCTCCCTGAGCATCCGCAGGCACGTGGCACTGCACGGTCCTGACAGCCCTCGCTGGCTGGGGAGTCTGGGCAAGTTTCCTTGCCTCCGCAATGGTGCTGGGTTGTGCTCCTGGCCGAGGAGGCCTTTGGGGCATGGGAAAGAAGGCATGCTGAAGCGCTAATGCCAGGAGAAGATGCAGCGCCTGAGACCCAGAGATGAGGCCCACACAGTGGGGAGGAGTTTTCTGCAACTCTTTCTTTCCCTCCATGGAGTGTTCAGGAGAGCTCCTCACTACAGCCTGGTCTCTTTGGCTAGGAAGGTGAGGCTTGTGCATCCATTCCCTTCCAACATGCAAGTCTCTCCCTAAGGCTGAGCCCGCCCCAGTGGGCAGATCTGCCCAGCAGAGGCTCCTCCTTTCCGGGTGCAGAATTTCCCATTTGTCCTTCTGGAATGTCATGAGGCTCCTGTGGATCCAGTCCTCCAGCCTGTCTGTGCCTCTCTTTACGGCAGCCCTGCCCTGCAGCACAGTTATTTGAAGCTCACCTGATGCTGGGAGGGCTTCCCCTCCTTCAGCTCTTTCAGAGAGCACAGCAGCCTGGGATTCACTGTAGGTAAAGACTATAAGAGAGAAGGAAATAACTTCCCCCAACGTGCTCTCTCTCCACTCTTCAGGAAATCATCTTCCCCCGTCAGCAGTGGGCCCACATTTTCCTCCATCAGTCTTTGGCTACTCTTGTAGGGGTCAATCTTGCTCTTGATGCTTGTTGCCTCTTGCTCTTCATGCTCCTTGCAAGACTCAACGTAGGCTGAGCTTCGGCTTTCCTAACAGCATCCCAACAAGACTAGGAACTATTCCCAGATCCCTCCTATGCAAATCATCCCTCCTTCCACCTCCAGGATGCTGCCTTTTGACGTTGGTGCTCCGCCGTGGGTACCACGCTTAGCCAGAGCCGATCTGCTGGGACGTCTGTTTGTTTTCCTTAGAACTGGGCTGTACTGCTCCTGCTCTTGGACCATGAGGTGCTTAACGCGCTGCCAGCTTTTCTGAGCTCCTCTGCCCTTCACAGCTGCCTCCATGGCATCCTACCTCCCAGCTGCCTCACTAGGCCAAAGTCGGCGTGCCTGAAGTCCAGGGACTGTACTCTGCTACTCGCTTTCCTCCCTGCCGTCACGTCTTGAAATCTGTCTCAGGTGTGAGAGCCAAGGCTGCCCTTGATTCCAATGTTCCCAACCAGTTCTTCCCTCTTCGGGGCAGCTGCACATCACCCATCTTTTGCCCATGACAGAATCACAGGATCCTTGAGGTTGGAAGGGACCTCTGGAGATCGTCTACTCCAACCACCCCTGCTCAAAGCATAGTCAGCCTTTGGAGGATTCTGAGGGTCAAGTCCTGTCAACCTCTGAATACCTACAAGGATGGAGAAACCACAACCTGTTCAGGCAACCATAGCCGGTGCTTTACCCTCAGAGAGGGTAACACTAACACGAACAAAGCCTTTTCTTGTGTTTCCCTGTATTTGAGTATGTGCCTGTTACCTCTTGTCCCTTCACTGGAGAGGACTCAGGACAGTCTGGCTGGCTCTATGTTCTTGATTCCCTCCCGTCAGCTCTTGTAACCGATTGCTAAGAAGCACGCCCTGGGGCCTTCTCTCCTCCAGGGTGGACAACCCCATGTCTTGCAGCCCCTCCTGCCTCAGGGGCTCCAGTCGCTTCATGGGAGACCAGCAGCCATGCCAGATTTCAACCCCCCGCACTGCCCTCTTCCCCAGCCTGGTTTTCATCAGTTGGTCTGTCAGGATTGCTACAGGAGACAGCGTCAAAAGCCTTGCTTACGTGACCTTAACAACATTTGCTACACTTCCCTCACCCACCAGAGCCAGGCACATTGTCAGAGAAGGATGAGAGGCTGCTCAAGCCTGCTTTCCCCTCCATAAATCCATGCTGACCACTCACAATCACCTTCTCGTCCTTTCATCTTGGGAAAGGGCTTCCAGGATGATTATTTGCTCCACCACCTTTGCAGGGATAGAGGTGAGGCTGACGGGCCTGTCGCTCCCTGGATGCTCCATCGTGCTCTTCTTCAAGACAGGAGGCTCATTTGCTTTCTTCCAGCCCTCAGATGCACTCCCTGACTGCTGTGGCTTTCAAAGGGGCTTGAGAGCGGCCTCGTAATGACACCAGCCAACTCCCTTGGGTGCATGGCATCTGGTCACATGTACTCAGGTCAGCCCAATCTGTTTCAATGTTCCTAGGGCTGCTCCTCCTCTACTGTGGGAAAGTCTTCACTGCTCCAGACTTCTCAAAAAGATGTCAGGAGGCCGATCTCTCAACAGCAAATCCTACCAGGAAAGACCACGGCCAAGAACCCTCGGAGTACCTCCACCTTTCCTGTAACCCCTGCCCTCTTCCGTTCAGTGCTGCAGCTGTCCTCGTCCAAGCCTCGTAGCTGACCGACCTGGAAGAAGACCTTCTTGTTGCCCTCCACATGCTTTGCGTGATTCAACGCCAGGTGGCCTTTGGCTTTCCTAACCCCAACCCTGCATACTCAGACAGCCTGGCAGATGTTCTCCCCAGACCAAAGGACAGCGAGAGGAAGACAGCTGAAACCATTGGCACAACCTGGCTGCCTGGAGCTGCCACAGCTAGGGACCATCGGAGCGAGCTCAGAGAGAGGGAGGAGAGAGAAGCACGTGGCACGTCCTTAAAGAGAGGGGCCTTTGGGTGCTCCGCTGCCGTGGGCAGCGCCGGGCAGAGCTGGGCCTCTTCCCGCAAAGGGAGTTGCAAACAATCGCACTTCACTGCCCCAAGTCAACTTCCCCTGCCTGCACAAGACCCCTCCACCACTTGGGGCTAGTCTTCTGCCCATGCTGACACAATTCTGACTGGGATATCCTTGGGATCTCCTACTGGCACGCGAAAGGAGCCGGCATCGCACACCAGGCATGTTCAGACATGAGGAAGTGAAATGACGGCGTTGACGGAAACCAAAACACAACCCGTGCCATTAGGTAGGATGTGTTTCTTTGGAGGTGAGTCTGTTGGAAAATTACTGCCCGCGTGCAGTGACTGTGGGCCTGAGGCGGTGCGGGTGCAGTATAAAAGCGGGGCCTTCTCCTCACTCTCTCACCCGCTCCTCTCGCCTCCATCTCCTTGGGAACAAGGTGAGTCTGAAGCCCTTTCTTGTCTTACACCTCCTTCTCCTTCTTCTCGTCCTCCTGCACCTCCTCCGTGACTTCTCAGTGCATACCTGCCTCTCTGTCCCATCCTGGGCCTTGAGGCTGCTTGCCATGGGAGAGGGAAGGGAGCCGAAGGTGTGGCATGGATAGAGGTTGGGGCTTGGCTGAGGCGTCTGTCTCCTGAGCTATGGGCTAGGTGGGGACCTCCCTGGCCTTGGTCGCTCTTCGTGGTGCTCATTTGGGCTGGGGGAAAGGGTCTCCTTCGTTGCGGGGTAACAGGCTGCTCTTCAACCACCCCTCGTGCTTTGTTGTCCCCTGCCCTCTCCCACAGGTGCACCTCCAGCCACAAGACATGTCCTGCTACAACCCGTGCCTGCCATGCCCTCCATGCGGGCCCTGCGGCCCGACCCCGCTGGCCAACAGCTGCAATGAGCCCTGTGTCCGGCAGTGCCAGGACTCCACCGTCGTCATCGAGCCCCCTCCCGTGGTGGTGACCCTGCCCGGCCCCATCCTCAGCTCCTTCCCGCAGAGCACCGCCGTCGGATCCTCCACCTCCGCTGCCGTTGGCAGCATCCTCAGCTCTGCGGGAGTGCCCATCAACTCCGGGGGCTCCGGCCTCTCCGGCTTTGGCCTCTCCGGCATTGGCAGCTGCTACCGCGGCAGACCATGCCTCCCCTGCTAAAGCTGCTGGCGATGGCCCTGGGGAAGGCCCCCAGGGACCCACAAGATGGTGCCGGACTGGGGACGGAGCATCGCCTTGTTGCTTTCCGAGGGGCTCAGCAAGCCCAGCACCCCCTGCAATAGGGTGGGGCCAGCCTGCGCCCTAGGAAAGCACGGCCCATGCCTGCCTTTCCCCTCTTCCTCCCTCTCCTTTCCCTCCATTTTTCCTTGTTCTCTTGTGCTGCCCCGGGCTGCGAGCCCCACAAAGCCAGCACAGGGAGGACCTGCTGGCCCTGCTCCCTCTCTGGGGCAGGCAGATGGACACCAGGCGTGATCTCTGCCACAGCCATGGGGCTCCTTTCTGCCCCTGGTGCTCCCTGTACTGGGACCTCCACTCAGAGCGACCTTGTTGTACTCTTTTGACTCATTAAAGTTCTGCTGCATCCCAGCCCATGCGTCTGTGTCATCCTTTCCCCTGCAGATGCTCTCCCAAGGTGCCCAGGGAGATGGATGTTGCTCAGGGCTGGGTCTGGGAGGGGGAGTTTGGGGATTGTTTTGCAGTGACTCTTAACACAGCCTTGCATTGAGTACACTCTTCTCTGCCTAGCTGGCTCGGGGTGGAATTCCCCAATCTAGTTCAATGACTGCTATTCCTTTTGTTGTTGCGGTGGGTTTTCTTTGGCTGGCCACCAGGTGCCCACCGAGCTGCTCTCTCTCTCTCTCTCCTTCTCACAGGACACCGGGAGAAAATATGACAGAGAAACTCATGGACTGAGACAAGGCCACGGTGATCACTTCTCAATTTTGGTCACAGCCAAAACACACTCAGCTTGGGGGAATTAATTTCATTTACGACTAATTAGTTGTAAGGAGAGGGAGAAATAAGAACAAACCGAAGAAACACCTTCCCACCACCCCTCCCTTCTTCCTAGACTCAATTTCACTCCTGACTCTCCTACCCCCTCTCTGCAAGCAGTGCAGCAGGGATGGCGAATGGGCTTGCTCTCAGGCCATAATACTTTGTTTCTGCCGCTCTTTCCTCCTCACACTCTTCCCCTACTCCAGCGCTGAGTCCCTCCCACGGTATACGGTCCTTCACAAACGGCCTCAGCACAAATCTTTCCCACAGACTGCAGTTCTTCAAGGGCTGCTTCAGCACGGGTCCCCCATGGGCCACAGGTCCTGCCAGAAAACCTGCTCCTGCATAGGCTTTCCAAGGGCTGGGGCTTCTTTCAGGGCATACCCACCTGCTCCAGCGTGGGTCCTCCACAGGCTGGAGCGTGGCTATCTGCTCCACCATGGCTCTCCACGGTCTGCAGGGGGACAACCTGCCTCATCATGGTCTTCGCCACGGGCTGCAGGGGAACCTGGTCTCCAGCACCTGGAGCGCCTACTTCCCCTCCTTCTCCGACCTGCACTTCTGCAGAGTTGTTTTGCTCACATTTTCGCACTCCTCTCTCACAGCTGCTGCACGGCTTTTTTACCGTTCCTTCCGTACGCTTTCACAGAGATGCTACCGATTTCACTGACTGACTCAGCCTTGGCCAGCGGCACATCCGTCTTGGAGCCGGCTCAAACTACCGATGTCTAACACAGGGGCAGCTTCGGTGTCTTCTCACAGAAGCCACCTCCGCAGCACCACCCCGCTACCAAAACCTTGCTACATAAACCCAATACGGTCATGCACCCCTCTTCTCTTTGCACAACAAGCTCAGCACTGTGAAGCAAGCCGTCAGGAGGGAAGGGATGAATGTGCGACTGACAAGGCAGGTGCAGTGGCTTCCCAGAGAGCCCAGGAGAACCTGTCCTAACCACAGCATTGAGCTTTAGTGTTGTGGGGTGAGGAGAAGACCAGGTGGGAAATAAAAGCATGAAAACGGAAAGGGAAAACACCGCCACAGCATTTTTGGGAAAGCATTGTCCCAACAGCTGGGGTCCACAGGTCTTGTGGTCTTCTAGCTGGTGCAGAGGTGCTTTTTGCTATCTTTTGTTTCTTCCCACAGAGCATTCAGGAGAGCTCCTGCACACTGCCTGTCTCCTCGGCGGGGAAGCTGAGCCCCTCCTTCTCATTGCTGTCCCTATCCCCAGTGGGCAGAGGCACAAAAAGGTGGTCCTGGGACCGTAGGATCATGCATGGCATAACCAAGTTGCAAAGGACCTCCAGAAGTCATTGGGCCCAACCCCTTGCTCCAAGCTCAGTCAGCCATGAGCGTCCAAGGAGGGTGACTGGACAACACCCCCAGGCAACCTCTTTCACTGCTTGACTCTCCTCGCCATCCTGGCCACCCTCTGCCGAACGTGTTCCACTTGGTCGAGGTCTTTCTTGCGTTACAGCCCAAAACTCGCCACAGTGTTCTAGATGCCATCAGGTGAGTGCTGAGCAGAGCAGAAGCGTCGCTCCCATCAATCTCCTGGCTACACGCCTGCTCATATAGCCCAGGTTGTCGATGCCGGTCCTCGGTGTCCGGGAACAGTGCTGGGAGTCGCACCTGTTTTGATGGGGCTACCACAAAAGCACCTTTCCCTGGCCCTGCTTTTGGGCTGCTGCTTGTCAGGGGCTGAAGGGTGTGTGGGGAGACAGGGTTGGTTGCTACCAAGCCAGCTGCCAATCAGCACCAGCAGACCGATGCCCAGCCAGTCTCTGAACAAGGGCTACTTTGGAAAGACTGCCCACAGTTTTATTGCTGACCATGATGTTATATGGCATGGAGTAGCCTTTTGGTCAAATCGGGTCCCCTCCCTGGCTCTTACCCACACCTAGTTTGCTCTTCAAGGGGGCAGAGTGAGGAAGAGAGATGGCCTTGGTGCTGTGCAAGGACTGCCCAGCAATAGCTAAAGCTTTGCTGTGTAACCTACACATTTCAAACACAGCACCATATGGGCTGCTATGAAGAAAACGGCCTCCATCCCGGCCAGATCCAGTACAGCCTGGTGCCCCCATTCCCTCTCCTGCTGTCCTCTGGGGCCATTTTCTGCTTGAGCCTCCTGCCCCAGAACTGTGGCAGCCAGGGCAAGAGGAATTGCCGACTGCCCTCTCCTCAGCTTACGGGGCCTCCCGCAGCCCAGACTCCTCAGCCGAGTTCAGATGTGGCCGTTCGCTTCTTCCACGGGACACGCACCACAGCCAAGAGAGCACGTCTGGGCAGAGGCACAACAAAGCCGGGACTGATGGTCAGGGGCTCTGGAAGAGTCAAAAATGCCTTCCTCGCATGCAGGTGACAGTGACCAACGGGAGCAAGCTGCACTATGTCCTACCCTACCCTCCTTTGGGGAATTGTGAAGAGTCACCACGTCTACCATGCACCCCCTAACATCCCCACAGCAACTCCGTTCCTCCAGAGCGTGTATGTCAGGAATGTCCACAAAGAGAAGGGCTACGCAGAGGCAACAAACATTCTCTTAACAATCTCTGCACCAACATAGTCAGCCACCTCCTCATAGAACCACCACTGAGCAACATCCGTCTCCCCGGGCATCCTGGGAGAGCATCTGCAGGGGAAAGGACAACACAAAGGCACAGGCTGGGATGCAGCAGCACTTTAATGAGTCAAAGGAGGGAAATGAGGTCACTGTGAGTGGAGGCTCCAGCACAGGGAGAACCAGGGACAGATAAAAGCCTGCGCCCCGTGGCGGTGGCAGAGATCACGCCTGGTGTCCATCTGCCTGCCCCAGAGAGGGAGCAGGGCCAGCAGGTCCTCCCTGTGCTGGCTTTGTGGGGCTCGCAGCCCGGGGCAGCACAAGAGAACAAGGGCACTGCAGGGAAAGGAGAGGGAGGAAGTGGGGAAAGGCAGGCATGGGCCGTGCTTTCCTAGGGCGCAGGCTGGCCCCACCCTATTGCAAGGGGTGCTGGGCGTGCTGGACCCTCTGAAAAGCAACAAGGCGATGCTCCGTCCCCAGTCCGGTACCATCTTGTGGGTCCCTGGGGGCCTTCCCCAGGGCCATCGCCAGCAGCTTTAGCAGGGGAGGCATGGTCTGCCGCGGTAGCAGCTGCCAATGCCGGAGAGGCCAAAGCCGGAGAGGCCGGAGCCCCCGGAGTTGATGGGCACTCCCGCAGAGCTGAGGATGCTGCCAATGGCAGCGGAGGTGGAGGATCCGACGGCGGTGCTCTGCGGGAAGGAGCTGAGGATGGGGCCGGGCAGGGTCACCACCACGGGGGAGGGCTGGATGACGACGGTGGAGTCCTGGCACTGCCGGACACAGGGCTCATTGCAGCTGTTGGCCAGCGGGGTCGGGCCGCAGGGCCCGCATGGAGGGCATGGCAGGCACGGGTTGTAGCAGGACATGTCTTGTGGCTGGAGGTGCACCTGTGGGAGAGGGCAGGGGACAACAAAGCACAAGGGGTGGTTGAAGAGCAGCCTGTTACCCCACAACGAAGGAAACCCTTTCCCCCAGCCCAAATGAGCACCACAAAGAGCGACCAAGGCCAGGGAGGTCCCCACCTAGCCCATAGCTCAGGAGACAGACGCCTCAGCCAAGCCCCAACCTCTCTCCATGCCACACCTTCGGCTCCCTTCCCTCTCCCATGGCAAGCAGCCTCAAGGCCCAGGATGGGACAGAGAGGCAGGTATGCACTGAGAAGTCACAGAGGAGGTGCAAGAGGACGAGAAGAAGGAGAAGGAGGTGTAAGACAAGAAAGGGCTTCAGACTCACCTTGTTCCCAAGGAGATGGAGGCGAGAGGAGCGGGTGAGAGAGTGAGGAGAAGGCCCCGCTTTTATACTGCACCCGCACTGCCTCAGGCCCACAGTCACTGCACGCGGGCAGTAATTTTCCAACAGACTCACCTCCAAAGCAAACTATCCTACCTAATGGCACAGGTGGGGTTTTGGTTTCCGTCAACGCCGTCATTTCACTTCCTCATTTCTGACATGGCCATTAGACCACAGAGGCTCTTTTGAAGTATTGGGATGAGAGGCCCAAAGATTTCCTTAGCAGGATCTTGTCAGTACAGGCAGAAGATATGCCCGCAAGTGCTGGAGGGGTCTGTGCAGCCAGAGGTCATGGGTCTGGGGAAATATGGTGAGGTTGTTTTCAAGCTCCTGTGTCGGAAGGTACACATGTCTTCCCACCAAAGCAGTCCTCTCCTGGGTGACCAAAGGCTTCTCCGAATGAGGACATGCCGCATCCTTCTCCCTCTCTGCCTGCCTCCCTGCTCGCTCCAGCAGTCACTGACCACTGCCTCTATAGGCAGGTGGGCTGCGCTACTGGTTTCAAATGCCTCCGCCCAAGGAAAGCTTCTCCTTCTGGGAAGACATTGGCTGGTTTCTTCTGCAAGTCATCCCCTTTTCTGGCAGTCTTGGGGGTCCCCAACCGGTGCAATCGGCAGGCTTGCGGAAGGAGAACATTGCCCTCCCAAAGCCCCTGACTACTCAACAACACTGTGGAGCCAGGTTCCTCCCCTCTCACTCCCATAGCGCTGTGTTGGGGCTCGGGAATGCGCCTTGTTCCTCCCACTGTCCTCACCCCACCATGCACTTTGGCTGCACGCTTTGGACCCTGACCTGCATGACACACAAAGGCCTGGCCACTTTTCCAATACACGGTGACCATCCTGCAACCACCCCCGAGCTGTGGGAGAGCTGGCAAGAAGGTCATCCCAAGGGCAATGGCCGCTGGGGCTGCCTGGAGCTGTGTGCCTGGGCACAGTTTTTCCGGGGCAGGGATGCAGCTGTCCTCACCGAAGGGGAACTCAGCCATGCATGGGACGTGGGCCTGCAGACCGCACGCACTCCTGGCTTGGCCTCACGCCAAAAGGCTGACACACGGCCAATCCAAAATTAGACTGTGACTCGCCACGGCTAGGGAGAGTCTGTCCCAGGAAGCTTGCCTACTGAAGGCATTCCCTTGCCCTCCTGCGACGCGTCCCAGCTGCCTCCGTGTCTGCAGGGCAGGGAAGTGCATCACCTCCCTGATGTAGTCTGAGAGCTGTTCTTGTACCCAGGGCCCTTCTGAGCACAGCCCCTCCCTGAGCATCCGCAGGCACGTGGCACTGCACGGTCCTGACAGCCCTCGCTGGCTGGGGAGTCTGGGCAAGTTTCCTTGCCTCCGCAATGGTGCTGGGTTGTGCTCCTGGCCGAGGAGGCCTTTGGGGCATGGGAAAGAAGGCATGCTGAAGCGCTAATGCCAGGAGAAGATGCAGCGCCTGAGACCCAGAGATGAGGCCCACACAGTGGGGAGGAGTTTTCTGCAACTCCCTTGGGTGCTTGGCATCTGGTCACATGTACTCAGGTCAGTCCAATCTGTTTCAATGTTCCTAGGGCTGATCCTCCTCTACTGTGGGAAAGTCTTCTCTCGACAGTAAATCCTACCAGGAAAGACCACGGCCAAGAACCCTCGGAGTACCTCCACCTTTCCTGTAACCCCTGCCCTCTTCCGTTCAGCGCTGCAGCTGTCTTTGACCAAGCCTCGTAGCTGACCGACCTGGAAGAAGACCTTCTTGTTGCCCTCCACATGCTTTGCGTGATTCAACGCCAGGTGGCCTTTGGCTTTCCTAACCCCAACCCTGCATACCCAGACAGCCTGGCAGATGTTCTCCCCAGACCAAAGGACAGCGAGAGGAAGACAGCTGAAACCATTGGCACAACCTGGCTGCCTGGAGCTGCCACAGCTAGGGACCATCGGAGCGAGCTCAGAGAGAGGGAGGAGAGAGAAGCACGTGGCACGTCCTTAAAGAGAGGGGCCTTTGGGTGCTCCGCTGCCGTGGGCAGCGCCGGGCAGAGCTGGGCCTCTTCCTGCAAAGGGAGTTGCAAACAATCGCACTTCACTGCCCCAGGTCAACTTCCCCTGCCTGCACAAGACCCCTCCACCACTTAGGGCTTGGCTTCTGCCCATGCTGACACAATTCTGACTGGGATATCCTTGGGATCTCTTACTGGCACGCAAAAGGAGCCGGCATCGCACACCAGGCATGTTCAGAAATGAGGAAGTGAAATGACGGCGTTGACGGAAACCAAAACACAACCCGTGCCATTAGGTAGGATATGTTTCTTTGGAGGTGAGTCTGTTGGAAAATTACTGCCCGCGTGCAGTGACTGTGGGCCTGAGGCGGTGCGGGTGCAGTATAAAAGCGGGGCCTTCTCCTCACTCTCTCACCCGCTCCTCTCGCCTCCATCTCCTTGGGAACAAGGTGAGTCTGAAGCCCTTTCTTGTCTTACACCTCCTTCTCCTTCTTCTCGTCCTCCTGCACCTCCTCCGTGACTTCTCAGTGCATACCTGCCTCTCTGTCCCATCCTGGGCCTTGAGGCTGCTTGCCATGGGAGAGGGAAGGGAGCCGAAGGTGTGGCATGGAGAGAGGTTGGGGCTTGGCTGAGGCGTCTGTCTCCTGAGCTATGGGCTAGGTGGGGACCTCCCTGGCCTTGGTCGCTCTTCGTGGTGCTCATTTGGGCTGGGGGAAAGGGTCTCCTTCGTTGCAGGGTAACAGGCTGCTCTTCAACCACCCCTCGTGCTTTGTTGTCCCCTGCCCTCTCCCACAGGTGCACCTCCAGCCACAAGACATGTCCTGCTACAACCCGTGCCTGCCATGCCCTCCATGCGGGCCCTGCGGCCCGACCCCGCTGGCCAACAGCTGCAATGAGCCCTGTGTCCGGCAGTGCCAGGACTCCACCGTCGTCATCGAGCCCCCTCCCGTGGTGGTGACCCTGCCCGGCCCCATCCTCAGCTCCTTCCCGCAGAGCACCGCCGTCGGATCCTCCACCTCCGCTGCCGTTGGCAGCATCCTCAGCTCTGCGGGAGTGCCCATCAACTCCGGGGGCTCCGGCCTCTCCGGCTTTGGCCTCTCCGGCATTGGCAGCTGCTACCGCGGCAGACCATGCCTCCCCTGCTAAAGCTGCTGGCGATGGCCCTGGGGAAGGCCCCCAGGGACCCACAAGATGGTACCGGACTGGGGACGGAGCATCGCCTTGTTGCTTTCCGAGGGGCTCAGCAAGCCCAGCACCCCCTGCAATAGGGTGGGGCCAGCCTGCGCCCTAGGAAAGCACGGCCCATGCCTGCCTTTTCCCTCCTCCTCCCTCTCCTTTCCCTCCATTTTTCCTTGTTCTCTTGTGCTGCCCCGGGCTGCGAGCCCCACAAAGCCAGCACAGGGAGGACCTGCTGGCCCTGCTCCCTCTCTGGGGCAGGCAGATGGACACCAGGCGTGATCTCTGCCACAGCCGTGGGGCTCCTTTCTGCCCCTGGTGCTCCCTGTACTGGGACCTCCACTCAGAGCGACCTTGTTGTACTCTTTTGACTCATTAAAGTTCTGCTGCATCCCAGCCCATGCGTCTGTGTCATCCTTTCCCCTGCAGATGCTCTCCCAAGATGCCCAGGGAGATGGATGTTGCTCAGGGCTGGGTCTGGGAGGGGGAGTTTGGGGATTGTTTTGCAGTGACTCTTAACACAGCCTTGCATTGAGTACACTCTTCTCTGCCTAGCTGGCTCGGGGTGGAATTCCCCAATCTAGTTCAATGACTGCTATTCCTTTTGTTGTTGCGGTGGGTTTTCTTTGGCTGGCCACCAGGTGCCCACCGAGCTGCTCTCTCTCTCTCTCTCCTTCTCACAGGACACCGGGAGAAAATATGACAGAGAAACTCATGGACTGAGACAAGGCCACGGTGATCACTTCTCAATTTTGGTCACAGCCAAAACACACTCAGCTTGGGGGAATTAATTTCATTTACGACTAATTAGTTGTAAGGAGAGGGAGAAATAAGAACAAACCGAAGAAACACCTTCCCACCACCCCTCCCTTCTTCCTAGACTCAATTTCACTCCTGACTCTCCTACCCCCTCTCTGCAAGCAGTGCAGCAGGGATGGCGAATGGGCTTGCTCTCAGGCCATAATACTTTGTTTCTGCCGCTCTTTCCTCCTCACACTCTTCCCCTACTCCAGCGCTGAGTCCCTCCCACGGTATACGGTCCTTCACAAACGGCCTCAGCACAAATCTTTCCCACAGACTGCAGTTCTTCAAGGGCTGCTTCAGCACGGGTCCCCCATGGGCCACAGGTCCTGCCAGAAAACCTGCTCCTGCATAGGCTTTCCAAGGGCTGGGGCTTCTTTCAGGGCATACCCACCTGCTCCAGCGTGGGTCCTCCACAGGCTGGAGCGTGGCTATCTGCTCCACCATGGCTCTCCACGGTCTGCAGGGGGACAACCTGCCTCATCATGGTCTTCGCCACGGGCTGCAGGGGAACCTGGTCTCCAGCACCTGGAGCGCCTACTTCCCCTCCTTCTCCGACCTGCACTTCTGCAGAGTTGTTTTGCTCACATTTTCGCATTCCTCTCTCACAGCTGCTGCACGGCTTTTTTACCGTTCCTTCCGTACGCTTTCACAGAGATGCTACCGATTTCACTGACTGACTCAGCCTTGGCCAGCGGCACATCCGTCTTGGAGCCGGCTCAAACTACCGATGTCTAACACAGGGGCAGCTTCGGTGTCTTCTCACAGAAGCCACCTCCGCAGCACCACCCCGCTACCAAAACCTTGCTACATAAACCCAATACGGTCATGCACCCCTCTTCTCTTTGCACAACAAGCTCAGCACTGTGAAGCAAGCCGTCAGGAGGGAAGGGATGAATGTGCGACTGACAAGGCAGGTGCAGTGGCTTCCCAGAGAGCCCAGGAGAACCTGTCCTAACCACAGCATTGAGCTTTAGTGTTGTGGGGTGAGGAGAAGACCAGGTGGGAAATAAAAGCATGAAAACGGAAAGGGAAAACACCGCCACAGCATTTTTGGGAAAGCATTGTCCCAACAGCTGGGGTCCACAGGTCTTGTGGTCTTCTAGCTGGTGCAGAGGTGCTTTTTGCTATCTTTTGTTTCTTCCCACAGAGCATTCAGGAGAGCTCCTGCACACTGCCTGTCTCCTCGGCGGGGAAGCTGAGCCCCTCCTTCTCATTGCTGTCCCTATCCCCAGTGGGCAGAGGCACAAAAAGGTGGTCCTGGGACCGTAGGATCATGCATGGCATAACCAAGTTGCAAAGGACCTCCAGAAGTCATTGGGCCCAACCCCTTGCTCCAAGCTCAGTCAGCCATGAGCGTCCAAGGAGGGTGACTGGACAACACCCCCAGGCAACCTCTTTCACTGCTTGACTCTCCTCGCCATCCTGGCCACCCTCTGCCGAACGTGTTCCACTTGGTCGAGGTCTTTCTTGCGTTACAGCCCAAAACTCGCCACAGTGTTCTAGATGCCATCAGGTGAGTGCTGAGCAGAGCAGAAGCGTCGCTCCCATCAATCTCCTGGCTACACGCCTGCTCATATAGCCCAGGTTGTCGATGCCGGTCCTCGGTGTCCGGGAACAGTGCTGGGAGTCGCACCTGTTTTGATGGGGCTACCACAAAAGCACCTTTCCCTGGCCCTGCTTTTGGGCTGCTGCTTGTCAGGGGCTGAAGGGTGTGTGGGGAGACAGGGTTGGTTGCTACCAAGCCAGCTGCCAATCAGCACCAGCAGACCGATGCCCAGCCAGTCTCTGAACAAGGGCTACTTTGGAAAGACTGCCCACAGTTTTATTGCTGACCATGATGTTATATGGCATGGAGTAGCCTTTTGGTCAAATCGGGTCCCCTCCCTGGCTCTTACCCACACCTAGTTTGCTCTTCAAGGGGGCAGAGTGAGGAAGAGAGATGGCCTTGGTGCTGTGCAAGGACTGCCCAGCAATAGCTAAAGCTTTGCTGTGTAACCTACACATTTCAAACACAGCACCATACGGGCTGCTATGAAGAAAACGGCCTCCATCCCGGCCAGATCCAGTACAGCCTGGTGCCCCCATTCCCTCTCCTGCTGTCCTCTGGGGCCATTTTCTGCTTGAGCCTCCTGCCCCAGAACTGTGGCAGCCAGGGCAAGAGGAATTGCCGACTGCCCTCTCCTCAGCTTACGGGGCCTCCCGCAGCCCAGACTCCTCAGCCGAGTTCAGATGTGGCCGTTCGCTTCTTCCACGGGACACGCACCACAGCCAAGAGAGCACGTCTGGGCAGAGGCACAACAAAGCCGGGACTGATGGTCAGGGGCTCTGGAAGAGTCAAAAATGCCTTCCTCGCATGCAGGTGACAGTGACCAACGGGAGCAAGCTGCACTATGTCCTACCCTACCCTCCTTTGGGGAATTGTGAAGAGTCACCACGTCTACCATGCACCCCCTAACATCCCCACAGCAACTCCGTTCCTCCAGAGCGTGTATGTCAGGAATGTCCACAAAGAGAAGGGCTACGCAGAGGCAACAAACATTCTCTTAACAATCTCTGCACCAACATAGTCAGCCACCTCCTCATAGAACCACCACTGAGCAACATCCGTCTCCCCGGGCATCCTGGGAGAGCATCTGCAGGGGAAAGGACAACACAAAGGCACAGGCTGGGATGCAGCAGCACTTTAATGAGTCAAAGGAGGGAAATGAGGTCACTGTGAGTGGAGGCTCCAGCACAGGGAGAACCAGGGACAGATAAAAGCCTGTGCCCCGTGGCTGTGGCAGAGATCACGCCTGGTGTCCATCTGCCTGCCCCAGAGAGGGAGCAGGGCCAGCAGGTCCTCCCTGTGCTGGCTTTGTGGGGCTCACAGCCCGGGGCAGCACAAGAGAACAAGGGCACTGCAGGGAAAGGAGAGGGAGGAAGAGGGGAAAGGCAGGCATGGGCCATGCTCTCTGAGAGCCCAGGCCGGTCCCGTCTTTATGCAAGGGGTGCTGGGCGTGCTGAGCCCCTCGGAAAAGCAGCAAGCCGATGCTCCGTCCCCAGTCCGGTACCATCTTGTGGGTCCCTGGGGGCCTTCCCCAGGGCTATCGCCAGCAGCTTTAGCAGGGGAGGCATGGTCTGCCGCGGTAGCAGCTGCCAATGCCGGAGAGGCCAAAGCCGGAGAGGCCGGAGCCCCCGGAGTTGATGGGCACTCCCGCAGAGCTGAGGATGCTGCCAACGGCAGCGGAGGTGGAGGATCCGACGGCGGTGCTCTGCGGGAAGGAGCTGAGGATGGGGCCGGGCAGGGTCACCACCACGGGGGAGGGCTGGATGACGACGGTGGAGTCCTGGCACTGCCGGACACAGGGCTCATTGCAGCTGTTGGCCAGCGGGGTCGGGCCGCAGGGCCGGCAGGGCAGGCACGGGTTGTAGCAGGACATGTCTTGTGGCTGGAGGTGCGCCTGGGGGAGAGGGCAGGAGAAGCAAAGCATGAGCGGTGTGTGAGGAGCAGCCTGTCACTCCAGCACGAGGGAGAAAAAGCATGAGCTGGAGCCGAGAGCTGGAGGTGTTGTCGGGAGGCCCAGGGCTTGTCCTTTCCTTCAGCCCAAGAGAGCCCTGCCAATAGCAACCGAGCCCAGGAAGATCCCTTCCTAGCCCATAGCTCAGGACACACCTCAGCCAAGCCCCAGCTTCTCTCCATGCCACACCTTCCACCCCTTTCCTTCTCCCATGACAAGCAGCACCATGACCCAGCCTCAGACAAAACGACAGTTTTGTGTTGAGAAATCCTAGAGGAGGATGAGGCAAAGGAGGACGAGCAGGAAGAGCAGAAAGGGCTTCGGACTCACCTTGTTCCCAAGGAGATGGAGGCAAGAGGAGCGGATGAGAGAGTGAGGAGAAGGGCCCGCTTTTATACTGCTCCTGCACCGCCCCAGGCCCACAGTCACTGCACGCGGGCAGCAATTTTCCAGCACACTCACCTCCAAAGCAAACTATCCTACCTAATGGCACAGGTGGGGATTTGGGTTTCGTCAATGCTGCCATTACGTTTCCTCATTTTTTGACATGCCCTTTAGGCCTCAGACGCTCCTTTCAAGTATCGAGATGAAAGGCTCCAATGTATCCCAGGTAGGAACACATCGGTACAGGCAGATGTGCTCCGAGTGCTGGAGGGCTCTGTGCAGGCAGCGGTATGTTTCTGGGGAACTCTGTGAGGTTGTTTTCCACCCCCATTACAGGAAGGTGCACATAGCGTCCCACCAACATTGCCCTCATGAATGCCATGATTGCTCAACAAGCCCCATGGAGTTGGGTCCCTCCTCACTACCAGGGGAGTGTGTTGGGGCTCGGGACAGCACCTTGTTCCTCCCATTCTCCTCACACCACCACGCACGTTGCCCGCACGCTTTGGACCCTGACCAGCAGGAGACACTTTTGCAAAACACGCTGACCATCCTGTGAGCTCCTGAAGCTGTGGGAGTGCCAGCAAGAAGGTCATCCCAAGGGCAATGGCCGCTGGGGCTGCCTGGAGCTGTGTACAAGGGTACGGCCCAGTACTCAGACCAGTTTTCCAGGGTTATGGATGGAGCTGCCCTGGCCAGAGGGGAACTCAGCCATGCATGGGACATGGTCCTGCAGAGCGCACGCACTCCTGGCTTGGCCTCACGCCAAAAGGCTGACACACGGCCAATCCAAAATTAGACTGTGACTCGCCACGGCTAGGGAGAGTCTGTCCCAGGAAGCTTGCCTACTGAAGGCATTCCCTTGCCCTCCTGCGACGCGTCCCAGCTGCCTCCGTGTCTGCAGGGCAGGGAAGTGCATCACCTCCCTGATGTAGTCTGAGAGCTGTTCTTGTACCCAGGGCCCTTCTGAGCACAGCCCCTCCCTGAGCATCCGCAGGCACGTGGCACTGCACGGTCCTGACAGCCCTCGCTGGCTGGGGAGTCTGGGCAAGTTTCCTTGCCTCCGCAATGGTGCTGGGTCGTGCTCCTGGCCGAGGAGGCCTTTGGGGCATGGGAAAGAAGGCATGCTGAAGCGCTAATGCCAGGAGAAGATGCAGCGCCTGAGACCCAGAGATGAGGCCCACGCAGTGGGGAGGAGTTTTCTGCAACTCCCTTGGGTGCTTGGCATCTGGTCACATGTACTCAGGTCAGTCCAATCTGTTTCAATGTTCCTAGGGCTGATCCTCCTCTACTGTGGGAAAGTCTTCTCTCGACAGTAAATCCTACCAGGAAAGACCACGGCCAAGAACCCTCGGAGTACCTCCACCTTTCCTGTAACCCCTGCCCTCTTCTGTTCAGCGCTGCAGCTGTCTTTGACCAAGCCTCGTAGCTGACCGACCTGGAAGAAGACCTTCTTGTTGCCCTCCACATGCTTTGCATGATTCAACGCCAGGTGGCCTTTGGCTTTCCTAACCCCAACCCTGCATACCCAGACAGCCTGGCAGATGTTCTCCCCAGACCAAAGGACAGCGAGAGGAAGACAGCTGAAACCATTGGCACAACCTGGCTGCCTGGAGCTGCCACAGCTAGGGACCATCGGAGCGAGCTCAGAGAGAGGGAGGAGAGAGAAGCACGTGGCACGTCCTTAAAGAGAGGGGCCTTTGGGTGCTCCGCTGCCGTGGGCAGCGCCGGGCAGAGCTGGGCCTCTTCCTGCAAAGGGAGTTGCAAACAATCGCACTTCACTGCCCCAGGTCAACTGCCCCTGCCTGCACAAGACCCCTCCACCACTTGGGGCTTGGCTTCTGCCCATGCTGACACAATTCTGACTGGGATATCCTTGGGATCTCTTACTGGCACGCAAAAGGAGCCGGCATCGCACACCAGGCATGTTCAGAAATGAGGAAGTGAAATGACGGCGTTGACGGAAACCAAAACACAACCCGTGCCATTAGGTAGGATATGTTTCTTTGGAGGTGAGTCTGTTGGAAAATTACTGCCCGCGTGCAGTGACTGTGGGCCTGAGGCGGTGCGGGTGCAGTATAAAAGCGGGGCCTTCTCCTCACTCTCTCACCCGCTCCTCTCGCCTCCATCTCCTTGGGAACAAGGTGAGTCTGAAGCCCTTTCTTGTCTTACACCTCCTTCTCCTTCTTCTCGTCCTCCTGCACCTCCTCCGTGACTTCTCAGTGCATACCTGCCTCTCTGTCCCATCCTGGGCCTTGAGGCTGCTTGCCATGGGAGAGGGAAGGGAGCCGAAGGTGTGGCATGGAGAGAGGTTGGGGCTTGGCTGAGGCGTCTGTCTCCTGAGCTATGGGCTAGGTGGGGACCTCCCTGGCCTTGGTCGCTCTTCGTGGTGCTCATTTGGGCTGGGGGAAAGGGTCTCCTTCGTTGCGGGGTAACAGGCTGCTCTTCAACCACCCCTCGTGCTTTGTTGTCCCCTGCCCTCTCCCACAGGTGCACCTCCAGCCACAAGACATGTCCTGCTACAACCCGTGCCTGCCATGCCCTCCATGCGGGCCCTGCGGCCCGACCCCGCTGGCCAACAGCTGCAATGAGCCCTGTGTCCGGCAGTGCCAGGACTCCACCGTCGTCATCCAGCCCTCCCCCGTGGTGGTGACCCTGCCCGGCCCCATCCTCAGCTCCTTCCCGCAGAGCACCGCCGTCGGATCCTCCACCTCCGCTGCCGTTGGCAGCATCCTCAGCTCTGCGGGAGTGCCCATCAACTCCGGGGGCTCCGGCCTCTCCGGCTTTGGCCTCTCCGGCATTGGCAGCTGCTACCGCGGCAGACCATGCCTCCCCTGCTAAAGCTGCTGGCGATGGCCCTGGGGAAGGCCCCCAGGGACCCACAAGATGGTGCCGGACTGGGGACGGAGCATCGCCTTGTTGCTTTCCGAGGGGCTCAGCAAGCCCAGCACCCCCTGCAATAGGGTGGGGCCAGCCTGCGCCCTAGGAAAGCACGGCCCATGCCTGCCTTTCCCCTCTTCCTCCCTCTCCTTTCCCTCCATTTTTCCTTGTTCTCTTGTGCTGCCCCGGGCTGCGAGACCCACAAAGCCAGCACAGGGAGGACCTGCTGGCCCTGCTCCCTCTCTGGGGCAGGCAGATGGACACCAGGCGTCATCTCTGCCACAGCCGTGGGGCTCCTTTCTGCCCCTGGTGCTCCCTGTACTGGGACCTCCACTCAGAGCGACCTTGTTGTACTCTTTTGACTCATTAAAGTTCTGCTGCATCCCAGCCCATGCGTCTGTGTCATCCTTTCCCCTGCAGATGCTCTCCCAAGATGCCCAGGGAGATGGATGTTGCTCAGGGCTGGGTCTGGGAGGGGGAGTTTGGGGATTGTTTTGCAGTGACTCTTAACACAGCCTTGCATTGAGTACACTCTTCTCTGCCTAGCTGGCTCGGGGTGGAATTCCCCAATCTAGTTCAATGACTGCTATTCCTTTTGTTGTTGCGGTGGGTTTTCTTTGGCTGGCCACCAGGTGCCCACCGAGCTGCTCTCTCTCTCTCTCTCCTTCTCACAGGGCACCGGGAGAAAATATGACAGAGAAACTCATGGACTGAGACAAGGCCACGGTGATCACTTCTCAATTTTGGTCACAGCCAAAACACACTCAGCTTGGGGGAATTAATTTCATTTACGACTAATTAGTTGTAAGGAGAGGGAGAAATAAGAACAAACCGAAGAAACACCTTCCCACCACCCCTCCCTTCTTCCTAGACTCAATTTCACTCCTGACTCTCCTACCCCCTCTCTGCAAGCAGTGCAGCAGGGATGGCGAATGGGCTTGCTCTCAGGCCATAATACTTTGTTTCTGCCGCTCTTTCCTCCTCACACTCTTCCCCTACTCCAGCGCTGAGTCCCTCCCACGGTATACGGTCCTTTCACAAACGGCCTCAGCACGAATCTTTCCCACAGACTGCAGTTCTTCAAGGGCTGCTTCAGCACGGGTCCCCCATGGGCCACAGGTCCTGCCAGAAAACCTGCTCCTGCATAGGCTTTCCAAGGGCTGGGGCTTCTTTCAGGGCATACCCACCTGCTCCAGCGTGGGTCCTCCACAGGCTGGAGCGTGGCTATCTGCTCCACCATGGTTCTCCACGGTCTGCAGGGGGACAACCTGCCTCATCATGGTCTTCGCCACGGGCTGCAGGGGAACCTGGTCTCCAGCACCTGGAGCGCCTACTTCCCCTCCTTCTCCGACCTGCACTTCTGCAGAGTTGTTTTGCTCACATTTTCGCACTCCTCTCTCACAGCTGCTGCACGGCTTTTTTACCGTTCCTTCCGTACGCTTTCACAGAGATGCTACCGATTTCACTGACTGACTCAGCCTTGGCCAGCGGCACATCCGTCTTGGAGCCGGCTCAAACTACCGATGTCTAACACAGGGGCAGCTTCGGTGTCTTCTCACAGAAGCCACCTCCGCAGCACCACCCCGCTACCAAAACCTTGCTACATAAACCCAATACGGTCATGCACCCCTCTTCTCTTTGCACAACAAGCTCAGCACTGTGAAGCAAGCCGTCAGGAGGGAAGGGATGAATGTGCGACTGACAAGGCAGGTGCAGTGGCTTCCCAGAGAGCCCAGGAGAACCTGTCCTAACCACAGCATTGAGCTTTAGTGTTGTGGGGTGAGGAGAAGACCAGGTGGGAAATAAAAGCATGAAAACGGAAAGGGAAAACACCGCCACAGCATTTTTGGGAAAGCATTGTCCCAACAGCTGGGGTCCACAGGTCTTGTGGTCTTCTAGCTGGTGCAGAGGTGCTTTTTGCTATCTTTTGTTTCTTCCCACAGAGCATTCAGGAGAGCTCCTGCACACTGCCTGTCTCCTCGGCGGGGAAGCTGAGCCCCTCCTTCTCATTGCTGTCCCTATCCCCAGTGGGCAGAGGCACAAAAAGGTCGTCCTGGGACCGTAGGATCATGCATGGCATAACCAAGTTGCAAAGGACCTCCAGAAGTCATTGGGCCCAACCCCTTGCTCCAAGCTCAGTCAGCCATGAGCGTCCAAGGAGGGTGACTGGACAACACCCCCAGGCAACCTCTTTCACTGCTTGACTCTCCTCGCCATCCTGGCCACCCTCTGCCGAACGTGTTCCACTTGGTCGAGGTCTTTCTTGCGTTACAGCCCAAAACTCGCCACAGTGTTCTAGATGCCATCAGGTGAGTGCTGAGCAGAGCAGAAGCGTCGCTCCCATCAATCTCCTGGCTACACGCCTGCTCATATAGCCCAGGTTGTCGATGCCGGTCCTCGGTGTCCGGGAACAGTGCTGGGAGTCGCACCTGTTTTGATGGGGCTACCACAAAAGCACCTTTCCCTGGCCCTGCTTTTGGGCTGCTGCTTGTCAGGGGCTGAAGGGTGTGTGGGGAGACAGGGTTGGTTGCTACCAAGCCAGCTGCCAATCAGCACCAGCAGACCGATGCCCAGCCAGTCTCTGAACAAGGGCTACTTTGGAAAGACTGCCCACAGTTTTATTGCTGACCATGATGTTATATGGCATGGAGTAGCCTTTTGGTCAAATCGGGTCCCCTCCCTGGCTCTTACCCACACCTAGTTTGCTCTTCAAGGGGGCAGAGTGAGGAAGAGAGATGGCCTTGGTGCTGTGCAAGGACTGCCCAGCAATAGCTAAAGCTTTGCTGTGTAACCTACACATTTCAAACACAGCACCATACGGGCTGCTATGAAGAAAACGGCCTCCATCCCGGCCAGATCCAGTACAGCCTGGTGCCCCCATTCCCTCTCCTGCTGTCCTCTGGGGCCATTTTCTGCTTGAGCCTCCTGCCCCAGAACTGTGGCAGCCAGGGCAAGAGGAATTGCCGACTGCCCTCTCCTCAGCTTACGGGGCCTCCCGCAGCCCAGACTCCTCAGCCGAGTTCAGATGTGGCCGTTCGCTTCTTCCACGGGACACGCACCACAGCCAAGAGAGCACGTCTGGGCAGAGGCACAACAAAGCCGGGACTGATGGTCAGGGGCTCTGGAAGAGTCAAAAATGCCTTCCTCGCATGCAGGTGACAGTGACCAACGGGAGCAAGCTGCACTATGTCCTACCCTACCCTCCTTTGGGGAATTGTGAAGAGTCACCACGTCTACCATGCACCCCCTAACATCCCCACAGCAACTCCGTTCCTCCAGAGCGTGTATGTCAGGAATGTCCACAAAGAGAAGGGCTACGCAGAGGCAACAAACATTCTCTTAACAATCTCTGCACCAACATAGTCAGCCACCTCCTCATAGAACCACCACTGAGCAACATCCGTCTCCCCGGGCATCCTGGGAGAGCATCTGCAGGGGAAAGGACGACACAAAGGCACAGGCTGGGATGCAGCAGCACTTTAATGAGTCAAAGGAGGGAAATGAGGTCACTGTGAGTGGAGGCTCCAGCACAGGGAGAACCAGGGACAGATAAAAGCCTGCGCCCCGTGGCGGTGGCAGAGATCACGCCTGGTGTCCATCTGCCTGCCCCAGAGAGGGAGCAGGGCCAGCAGGTCCTCCCTGTGCTGGCTTTGTGGGTCTCGCAGCCCGGGGCAGCACAAGAGAACAAGGGCACTGCAGGGAAAGGAGAGGGAGGAAGAGGGGAAAGGCAGGCATGGGCCGTGCTTTCCTAGGGCGCAGGCTGGCCCCACCCTATTGCAAGGGGTGCTGGGCGTGCTGGACCCTCTGAAAAGCAACAAGGCGATGCTCCGTCCCCAGTCCGGTACCATCTTGTGGGTCCCTGGGGGCCTTCCCCAGGGCCATCGCCAGCAGCTTTAGCAGGGGAGGCATGGTCTGCCGCGGTAGCAGCTGCCAATGCCGGAGAGGCCAAAGCCGGAGAGGCCGGAGCCCCCGGAGTTGATGGGCACTCCCGCAGAGCTGAGGATGCTGCCAACGGCAGCGGAGGTGGAGGATCCGACGGCGGTGCTCTGCGGGAAGGAGCTGAGGATGGGGCCGGGCAGGGTCACCACCACGGGAGGGGGCTCGATGACGACGGTGGAGTCCTGGCACTGCCGGACACAGGGCTCATTGCAGCTGTTGGCCAGCGGGGTCGGGCCGCAGGGCCCGCATGGAGGGCATGGCAGGCACGGGTTGTAGCAGGACATGTCTTGTGGCTGGAGGTGCACCTGTGGGAGAGGGCAGGGGACAACAAAGCACGAGGGGTGGTTGAAGAGCAGCCTGTTACCCCGCAACGAAGGAGACCCTTTCCCCCAGCCCAAATGAGCACCACGAAGAGCGACCAAGGCCAGGGAGGTCCCCACCTAGCCCATAGCTCAGGAGACAGACGCCTCAGCCAAGCCCCAACCTCTCTCCATGCCACACCTTCTGCTCCCTTCCCTCTCCCATGGCAAGCAGCCTCAAGGCCCAGGATGGGACAGAGAGGCAGGTATGCACTGAGAAGTCACGGAGGAGGTGCAGGAGGACGAGAAGAAGGAGAAGGAGGTGTAAGACAAGAAAGGGCTTCAGACTCACCTTGTTCCCAAGGAGATGGAGGCGAGAGGAGCGGGTGAGAGAGTGAGGAGAAGGCCCCGCTTTTATACTGCACCCGCACTGCCTCAGGCCCACAGTCACTGCACGCGGGCAGTAATTTTCCAACAGACTCACCTCCAAAGCAAACTATCCTACCTAATGGCACAGGTGGGGTTTTGGTTTCCGTCAACGCCGTCATTTCACTTCCTCATTTCTGACATGGCCATTAGACCACAGAGGCTCTTTTGAAGTATTGGGATGAGAGGCCCAAAGATTTCCTTAGCAGGATCTTGTCAGTACAGGCAGAAGATATGCCCGCAAGTGCTGGAGGGGTCTGTGCAGCCAGAGGTCATGGGTCTGGGGAAATATGGTGAGGTTGTTTTCAAGCTCCTGTGTCGGAAGGTACACATGTCTTCCCACCAAAGCAGTCCTCTCCTGGGTGACCAAAGGCTTCTCCGAATGAGGACATGCCGCATCCTTCTCCCTCTCTGCCTGCCTCCCTGCTCGCTCCAGCAGTCACTGACCACTGCCTCTATAGGCAGGTGGGCTGCGCTACTGGTTTCAAATGCCTCCGCCCAAGGAAAGCTTCTCCTTCTGGGAAGACATTGGCTGGTTTCTTCTGCAAGTCATCCCCTTTTCTGGCAGTCTTGGGGGTCCCCAACCGGTGCAATCGGCAGGCTTGCGGAAGGAGAACATTGCCCTCCCAAAGCCCCTGACTACTCAACAACACTGTGGAGCCAGGTTCCTCCCCTCTCACTCCCATAGCGCTGTGTTGGGGCTCGGGAATGCGCCTTGTTCCTCCCACTGTCCTCACCCCACCATGCACTTTGGCTGCACGCTTTGGACCCTGACCTGCATGACACACAAAGGCCTGGCCACTTTTCCAATACACGGTGACCATCCTGCAACCACCCCCGAGCTGTGGGAGAGCTGGCAAGAAGGTCATCCCAAGGGCAATGGCCGCTGGGGCTGCCTGGAGCTGTGTGCCTGGGCACAGTTTTTCCGGGGCAGGGATGCAGCTGTCCTCACCGAAGGGGAACTCAGCCATGCATGGGACGTGGGCCTGCAGACCGCACGCACTCCTGGCTTGGCCTCACGCCAAAAGGCTGACACACGGCCAATCCAAAATTAGACTGTGACTCGCCACGGCTAGGGAGAGTCTGTCCCAGGAAGCTTGCCTACTGAAGGCATTCCCTTGCCCTCCTGCGACGCGTCCCAGCTGCCTCCGTGTCTGCAGGGCAGGGAAGTGCATCACCTCCCTGATGTAGTCTGAGAGCTGTTCTTGTACCCAGGGCCCTTCTGAGCACAGCCCCTCCCTGAGCATCCGCAGGCACATGGCACTGCACGGTCCTGACAGCCCTCGCTGGCTGGGGAGTCTGGGCAAGTTTCCTTGCCTCCGCAATGGTGCTGGGTCGTGCTCCTGGCCGAGGAGGCCTTTGGGGCATGGGAAAGAAGGCATGCTGAAGCGCTAATGCCAGGAGAAGATGCAGCGCCTGAGACCCAGAGATGAGGCCCACACAGTGGGGAGGAGTTTTCTGCAACTCCCTTGGGTGCTTGGCATCTGGTCACATGTACTCAGGTCAGTCCAATCTGTTTCAATGTTCCTAGGGCTGATCCTCCTCTACTGTGGGAAAGTCTTCTCTCGACAGTAAATCCTACCAGGAAAGACCACGGCCAAGAACCCTCGGAGTACCTCCACCTTTCCTGTAACCCCTGCCCTCTTCCGTTCAGCGCTGCAGCTGTCTTTGACCAAGCCTCGTAGCTGACCGACCTGGAAGAAGACCTTCTTGTTGCCCTCCGCATGCTTTGCGTGATTCAACGCCAGGTGGCCTTTGGCTTTCCTAACCCCAACCCTGCATACCCAGACAGCCTGGCAGATGTTCTCCCCAGACCAAAGGACAGCGAGAGGAAGACAGCTGAAACCATTGGCACAACCTGGCTGCCTGGAGCTGCCACAGCTAGGGACCATCGGAGCGAGCTCAGAGAGAGGGAGGAGAGAGAAGCACGTGGCACGTCCTTAAAGAGAGGGGCCTTTGGGTGCTCCGCTGCCGTGGGCAGCGCCGGGCAGAGCTGGGCCTCTTCCTGCAAAGGGAGTTGCAAACAATCGCACTTCACTGCCCCAGGTCAACTTCCCCTGCCTGCACAAGACCCCTCCACCACTTGGGGCTAGTCTTCTGCCCATGCTGACACAATTCTGACTGGGATATCCTTGGGATCTCTTACTGGCACGCAAAAGGAGCCGGCATCGCACACCAGGCATGTTCAGAAATGAGGAAGTGAAATGACGGCGTTGACGGAAACCAAAACACAACCCGTGCCATTAGGTAGGATATGTTTCTTTGGAGGTGAGTCTGTTGGAAAATTACTGCCCGCGTGCAGTGACTGTGGGCCTGAGGCGGTGCGGGTGCAGTATAAAAGCGGGGCCTTCTCCTCACTCTCTCACCCGCTCCTCTCGCCTCCATCTCCTTGGGAACAAGGTGAGTCTGAAGCCCTTTCTTGTCTTACACCTCCTTCTCCTTCTTCTCGTCCTCCTGCACCTCCTCCGTGACTTCTCAGTGCATACCTGCCTCTCTGTCCCATCCTGGGCCTTGAGGCTGCTTGCCATGGGAGAGGGAAGGGAGCCGAAGGTGTGGCATGGAGAGAGGTTGGGGCTTGGCTGAGGCGTCTGTCTCCTGAGCTATGGGCTAGGTGGGGACCTCCCTGGCCTTGGTCGCTCTTCGTGGTGCTCATTTGGGCTGGGGGAAAGGGTCTCCTTCGTTGCGGGGTAACAGGCTGCTCTTCAACCACCCCTCGTGCTTTGTTGTCCCCTGCCCTCTCCCACAGGTGCACCTCCAGCCACAAGACATGTCCTGCTACAACCCGTGCCTGCCATGCCCTCCATGCGGGCCCTGCGGCCCGACCCCGCTGGCCAACAGCTGCAATGAGCCCTGTGTCCGGCAGTGCCAGGACTCCACCGTCGTCATCGAGCCCCCTCCCGTGGTGGTGACCCTGCCCGGCCCCATCCTCAGCTCCTTCCCGCAGAGCACCGCCGTCGGATCCTCCACCTCCGCTGCCGTTGGCAGCATCCTCAGCTCTGCGGGAGTGCCCATCAACTCCGGGGGCTCCGGCCTCTCCGGCTTTGGCCTCTCCGGCATTGGCAGCTGCTACCGCGGCAGACCATGCCTCCCCTGCTAAAGCTGCTGGCGATGGCCCTGGGGAAGGCCCCCAGGGACCCACAAGATGGTGCCGGACTGGGGACGGAGCATCGCCTTGTTGCTTTCCGAGGGGCTCAGCAAGCCCAGCACCCCCTGCAATAGGGTGGGGCCAGCCTGCGCCCTAGGAAAGCACGGCCCATGCCTGCCTTTCCCCTCTTCCTCCCTCTCCTTTCCCTCCATTTTTCCTTGTTCTCTTGTGCTGCCCCGGGCTGCGAGCCCCACAAAGCCAGCACAGGGAGGACCTGCTGGCCCTGCTCCCTCTCTGGGGCAGGCAGATGGACACCAGGCGTGATCTCTGCCACAGCCGTGGGGCTCCTTTCTGCCCCTGGTGCTCCCTGTACTGGGACCTCCACTCAGAGCGACCTTGTTGTACTCTTTTGACTCATTAAAGTTCTGCTGCATCCCAGCCCATGCGTCTGTGTCATCCTTTCCCCTGCAGATGCTCTCCCAAGATGCCCAGGGAGATGGATGTTGCTCAGGGCTGGGTCTGGGAGGGGGAGTTTGGGGATTGTTTTGCAGTGACTCTTAACACAGCCTTGCATTGAGTACACTCTTCTCTGCCTAGCTGGCTCGGGGTGGAATTCCCCAATCTAGTTCAATGACTGCTATTCCTTTTGTTGTTGCGGTGGGTTTTCTTTGGCTGGCCACCAGGTGCCCACCGAGCTGCTCTCTCTCTCTCTCTCCTTCTCACAGGGCACCGGGAGAAAATATGACAGAGAAACTCATGGACTGAGACAAGGCCACGGTGATCACTTCTCAATTTTGGTCACAGCCAAAACACACTCAGCTTGGGGGAATTAATTTCATTTACGACTAATTAGTTGTAAGGAGAGGGAGAAATAAGAACAAACCGAAGAAACACCTTCCCACCACCCCTCCCTTCTTCCTAGACTCAATTTCACTCCTGACTCTCCTACCCCCTCTCTGCAAGCAGTGCAGCAGGGATGGCGAATGGGCTTGCTCTCAGGCCATAATACTTTGTTTCTGCCGCTCTTTCCTCCTCACACTCTTCCCCTACTCCAGCGCTGAGTCCCTCCCACGGTATACGGTCCTTTCACAAACGGCCTCAGCACGAATCTTTCCCACAGACTGCAGTTCTTCAAGGGCTGCTTCAGCACGGGTCCCCCATGGGCCACAGGTCCTGCCAGAAAACCTGCTCCTGCATAGGCTTTCCAAGGGCTGGGGCTTCTTTCAGGGCATACCCACCTGCTCCAGCGTGGGTCCTCCACAGGCTGGAGCGTGGCTATCTGCTCCACCATGGTTCTCCACGGTCTGCAGGGGGACAACCTGCCTCATCATGGTCTTCGCCACGGGCTGCAGGGGAACCTGGTCTCCAGCACCTGGAGCGCCTACTTCCCCTCCTTCTCCGACCTGCACTTCTGCAGAGTTGTTTTGCTCACATTTTCGCACTCCTCTCTCACAGCTGCTGCACGGCTTTTTTACCGTTCCTTCCGTACGCTTTCACAGAGATGCTACCGATTTCACTGACTGACTCAGCCTTGGCCAGCGGCACATCCGTCTTGGAGCCGGCTCAAACTACCGATGTCTAACACAGGGGCAGCTTCGGTGTCTTCTCACAGAAGCCACCTCCGCAGCACCACCCCGCTACCAAAACCTTGCTACATAAACCCAATACGGTCATGCACCCCTCTTCTCTTTGCACAACAAGCTCAGCACTGTGAAGCAAGCCGTCAGGAGGGAAGGGATGAATGTGCGACTGACAAGGCAGGTGCAGTGGCTTCCCAGAGAGCCCAGGAGAACCTGTCCTAACCACAGCATTGAGCTTTAGTGTTGTGGGGTGAGGAGAAGACCAGGTGGGAAATAAAAGCATGAAAACGGAAAGGGAAAACACCGCCACAGCATTTTTGGGAAAGCATTGTCCCAACAGCTGGGGTCCACAGGTCTTGTGGTCTTCTAGCTGGTGCAGAGGTGCTTTTTGCTATCTTTTGTTTCTTCCCACAGAGCATTCAGGAGAGCTCCTGCACACTGCCTGTCTCCTCGGCGGGGAAGCTGAGCCCCTCCTTCTCATTGCTGTCCCTATCCCCAGTGGGCAGAGGCACAAAAAGGTCGTCCTGGGACCGTAGGATCATGCATGGCATAACCAAGTTGCAAAGGACCTCCAGAAGTCATTGGGCCCAACCCCTTGCTCCAAGCTCAGTCAGCCATGAGCGTCCAAGGAGGGTGACTGGACAACACCCCCAGGCAACCTCTTTCACTGCTTGACTCTCCTCGCCATCCTGGCCACCCTCTGCCGAACGTGTTCCACTTGGTCGAGGTCTTTCTTGCGTTACAGCCCAAAACTCGCCACAGTGTTCTAGATGCCATCAGGTGAGTGCTGAGCAGAGCAGAAGCGTCGCTCCCATCAATCTCCTGGCTACACGCCTGCTCATATAGCCCAGGTTGTCGATGCCGGTCCTCGGTGTCCGGGAACAGTGCTGGGAGTCGCACCTGTTTTGATGGGGCTACCACAAAAGCACCTTTCCCTGGCCCTGCTTTTGGGCTGCTGCTTGTCAGGGGCTGAAGGGTGTGTGGGGAGACAGGGTTGGTTGCTACCAAGCCAGCTGCCAATCAGCACCAGCAGACCGATGCCCAGCCAGTCTCTGAACAAGGGCTACTTTGGAAAGACTGCCCACAGTTTTATTGCTGACCATGATGTTATATGGCATGGAGTAGCCTTTTGGTCAAATCGGGTCCCCTCCCTGGCTCTTACCCACACCTAGTTTGCTCTTCAAGGGGGCAGAGTGAGGAAGAGAGATGGCCTTGGTGCTGTGCAAGGACTGCCCAGCAATAGCTAAAGCTTTGCTGTGTAACCTACACATTTCAAACACAGCACCATATGGGCTGCTATGAAGAAAACGGCCTCCATCCCGGCCAGATCCAGTACAGCCTGGTGCCCCCATTCCCTCTCCTGCTGTCCTCTGGGGCCATTTTCTGCTTGAGCCTCCTGCCCCAGAACTGTGGCAGCCAGGGCAAGAGGAATTGCCGACTGCCCTCTCCTCAGCTTACGGGGCCTCCCGCAGCCCAGACTCCTCAGCCGAGTTCAGATGTGGCCGTTCGCTTCTTCCACGGGACACGCACCACAGCCAAGAGAGCACGTCTGGGCAGAGGCACAACAAAGCCGGGACTGATGGTCAGGGGCTCTGGAAGAGTCAAAAATGCCTTCCTCGCATGCAGGTGACAGTGACCAACGGGAGCAAGCTGCACTATGTCCTACCCTACCCTCCTTTGGGGAATTGTGAAGAGTCACCACGTCTACCATGCACCCCCTAACATCCCCACAGCAACTCCGTTCCTCCAGAGCGTGTATGTCAGGAATGTCCACAAAGAGAAGGGCTACGCAGAGGCAACAAACATTCTCTTAACAATCTCTGCACCAACATAGTCAGCCACCTCCTCATAGAACCACCACTGAGCAACATCCGTCTCCCCGGGCATCCTGGGAGAGCATCTGCAGGGGAAAGGACGACACAAAGGCACAGGCTGGGATGCAGCAGCACTTTAATGAGTCAAAGGAGGGAAATGAGGTCACTGTGAGTGGAGGCTCCAGCACAGGGAGAACCAGGGACAGATAAAAGCCTGCGCCCCGTGGCGGTGGCAGAGATCACGCCTGGTGTCCATCTGCCTGCCCCAGAGAGGGAGCAGGGCCAGCAGGTCCTCCCTGTGCTGGCTTTGTGGGTCTCGCAGCCCGGGGCAGCACAAGAGAACAAGGGCACTGCAGGGAAAGGAGAGGGAGGAAGAGGGGAAAGGCAGGCATGGGCCGTGCTTTCCTAGGGCGCAGGCTGGCCCCACCCTATTGCAAGGGGTGCTGGGCGTGCTGGACCCTCTGAAAAGCAACAAGGCGATGCTCCGTCCCCAGTCCGGTACCATCTTGTGGGTCCCTGGGGGCCTTCCCCAGGGCCATCGCCAGCAGCTTTAGCAGGGGAGGCATGGTCTGCCGCGGTAGCAGCTGCCAATGCCGGAGAGGCCAAAGCCGGAGAGGCCGGAGCCCCCGGAGTTGATGGGCACTCCCGCAGAGCTGAGGATGCTGCCAACGGCAGCGGAGGTGGAGGATCCGACGGCGGTGCTCTGCGGGAAGGAGCTGAGGATGGGGCCGGGCAGGGTCACCACCACGGGAGGGGGCTCGATGACGACGGTGGAGTCCTGGCACTGCCGGACACAGGGCTCATTGCAGCTGTTGGCCAGCGGGGTCGGGCCGCAGGGCCCGCATGGAGGGCATGGCAGGCACGGGTTGTAGCAGGACATGTCTTGTGGCTGGAGGTGCACCTGTGGGAGAGGGCAGGGGACAACAAAGCACGAGGGGTGGTTGAAGAGCAGCCTGTTACCCCGCAACGAAGGAAACCCTTTCCCCCAGCCCAAATGAGCACCACAAAGAGCGACCAAGGCCAGGGAGGTCCCCACCTAGCCCATAGCTCAGGAGACAGACGCCTCAGCCAAGCCCCAACCTCTCTCCATGCCACACCTTCAGCTCCCTTCCCTCTCCCATGGCAAGCAGCCTCAAGGCCCAGGATGGGACAGAGAGGCAGGTATGCACTGAGAAGTCACGGAGGAGGTGCAGGAGGACGAGAAGAAGGAGATGGAGGTGTAAGACAAGAAAGGGCTTCAGACTCACCTTGTTCCCAAGGAGATGGAGGCGAGAGGAGCGGGTGAGAGAGTGAGGAGAAGGCCCCGCTTTTATACTGCACCCGCACTGCCTCAGGCCCACAGTCACTGCACGCGGGCAGTAATTTTCCAACAGACTCACCTCCAAAGCAAACTATCCTACCTAATGGCACAGGTGGGGTTTTGGTTTCCGTCAACGCCGTCATTTCACTTCCTCATTTCTGACATGGCCATTAGACCACAGAGGCTCTTTTGAAGTATTGGGATGAGAGGCCCAAAGATTTCCTTAGCAGGATCTTGTCAGTACAGGCAGAAGATATGCCCGCAAGTGCTGGAGGGGTCTGTGCAGCCAGAGGTCATGGGTCTGGGGAAATATGGTGAGGTTGTTTTCAAGCTCCTGTGTCGGAAGGTACACATGTCTTCCCACCAAAGCAGTCCTCTCCTGGGTGACCAAAGGCTTCTCCGAATGAGGACATGCCGCATCCTTCTCCCTCTCTGCCTGCCTCCCTGCTCGCTCCAGCAGTCACTGACCACTGCCTCTATAGGCAGGTGGGCTGCGCTACTGGTTTCAAATGCCTCCGCCCAAGGAAAGCTTCTCCTTCTGGGAAGACATTGGCTGGTTTCTTCTGCAAGTCATCCCCTTTTCTGGCAGTCTTGGGGGTCCCCAACCGGTGCAATCGGCAGGCTTGCGGAAGGAGAACATTGCCCTCCCAAAGCCCCTGACTACTCAACAACACTGTGGAGCCAGGTTCCTCCCCTCTCACTCCCATAGCGCTGTGTTGGGGCTCGGGAATGCGCCTTGTTCCTCCCACTGTCCTCACCCCACCATGCACTTTGGCTGCACGCTTTGGACCCTGACCTGCATGACACACAAAGGCCTGGCCACTTTTCCAATACACGGTGACCATCCTGCAACCACCCCCGAGCTGTGGGAGAGCTGGCAAGAAGGTCATCCCAAGGGCAATGGCCGCTGGGGCTGCCTGGAGCTGTGTGCCTGGGCACAGTTTTTCCGGGGCAGGGATGCAGCTGTCCTCACCGAAGGGGAACTCAGCCATGCATGGGACGTGGGCCTGCAGACCGCACGCACTCCTGGCTTGGCCTCACGCCAAAAGGCTGACACACGGCCAATCCAAAATTAGACTGTGACTCGCCACGGCTAGGGAGAGTCTGTCCCAGGAAGCTTGCCTACTGAAGGCATTCCCTTGCCCTCCTGCGACGCGTCCCAGCTGCCTCCGTGTCTGCAGGGCAGGGAAGTGCATCACCTCCCTGATGTAGTCTGAGAGCTGTTCTTGTACCCAGGGCCCTTCTGAGCACAGCCCCTCCCTGAGCATCCGCAGGCACGTGGCACTGCACGGTCCTGACAGCCCTCGCTGGCTGGGGAGTCTGGGCAAGTTTCCTTGCCTCCGCAATGGTGCTGGGTCGTGCTCCTGGCCGAGGAGGCCTTTGGGGCATGGGAAAGAAGGCATGCTGAAGCGCTAATGCCAGGAGAAGATGCAGCGCCTGAGACCCAGAGATGAGGCCCACACAGTGGGGAGGAGTTTTCTGCAACTCCCTTGGGTGCTTGGCATCTGGTCACATGTACTCAGGTCAGTCCAATCTGTTTCAATGTTCCTAGGGCTGATCCTCCTCTACTGTGGGAAAGTCTTCTCTCGACAGTAAATCCTACCAGGAAAGACCACGGCCAAGAACCCTCGGAGTACCTCCACCTTTCCTGTAACCCCTGCCCTCTTCCGTTCAGCGCTGCAGCTGTCTTTGACCAAGCCTCGTAGCTGACCGACCTGGAAGAAGACCTTCTTGTTGCCCTCCACATGCTTTGCATGATTCAACGCCAGGTGGCCTTTGGCTTTCCTAACCCCAACCCTGCATACCCAGACAGCCTGGCAGATGTTCTCCCCAGACCAAAGGACAGCGAGAGGAAGACAGCTGAAACCATTGGCACAACCTGGCTGCCTGGAGCTGCCACAGCTAGGGACCATCGGAGCGAGCTCAGAGAGAGGGAGGAGAGAGAAGCACGTGGCACGTCCTTAAAGAGAGGGGCCTTTGGGTGCTCCGCTGCCGTGGGCAGCGCCGGGCAGAGCTGGGCCTCTTCCTGCAAAGGGAGTTGCAAACAATCGCACTTCACTGCCCCAGGTCAACTTCCCCTGCCTGCACAAGACCCCTCCACCACTTGGGGCTTGGCTTCTGCCCATGCTGACACAATTCTGACTGGGATATCCTTGGGATCTCTTACTGGCACGCAAAAGGAGCCGGCATCGCACACCAGGCATGTTCAGAAATGAGGAAGTGAAATGACGGCGTTGACGGAAACCAAAACACAACCCGTGCCATTAGGTAGGATATGTTTCTTTGGAGGTGAGTCTGTTGGAAAATTACTGCCCGCGTGCAGTGACTGTGGGCCTGAGGCGGTGCGGGTGCAGTATAAAAGCGGGGCCTTCTCCTCACTCTCTCACCCGCTCCTCTCGCCTCCATCTCCTTGGGAACAAGGTGAGTCTGAAGCCCTTTCTTGTCTTACACCTCCTTCTCCTTCTTCTCGTCCTCCTGCACCTCCTCCGTGACTTCTCAGTGCATACCTGCCTCTCTGTCCCATCCTGGGCCTTGAGGCTGCTTGCCATGGGAGAGGGAAGGGAGCCGAAGGTGTGGCATGGAGAGAGGTTGGGGCTTGGCTGAGGCGTCTGTCTCCTGAGCTATGGGCTAGGTGGGGACCTCCCTGGCCTTGGTCGCTCTTCGTGGTGCTCATTTGGGCTGGGGGAAAGGGTCTCCTTCGTTGCGGGGTAACAGGCTGCTCTTCAACCACCCCTCGTGCTTTGTTGTCCCCTGCCCTCTCCCACAGGTGCACCTCCAGCCACAAGACATGTCCTGCTACAACCCGTGCCTGCCATGCCCTCCATGCGGGCCCTGCGGCCCGACCCCGCTGGCCAACAGCTGCAATGAGCCCTGTGTCCGGCAGTGCCAGGACTCCACCGTCGTCATCCAGCCCTCCCCCGTGGTGGTGACCCTGCCCGGCCCCATCCTCAGCTCCTTCCCGCAGAGCACCGCCGTCGGATCCTCCACCTCCGCTGCCGTTGGCAGCATCCTCAGCTCTGCGGGAGTGCCCATCAACTCCGGGGGCTCCGGCCTCTCCGGCTTTGGCCTCTCCGGCATTGGCAGCTGCTACCGCGGCAGACCATGCCTCCCCTGCTAAAGCTGCTGGCGATGGCCCTGGGGAAGGCCCCCAGGGACCCACAAGATGGTGCCGGACTGGGGACGGAGCATCGCCTTGTTGCTTTCCGAGGGGCTCAGCAAGCCCAGCACCCCCTGCAATAGGGTGGGGCCAGCCTGCGCCCTAGGAAAGCACGGCCCATGCCTGCCTTTCCCCTCTTCCTCCCTCTCCTTTCCCTCCATTTTTCCTTGTTCTCTTGTGCTGCCCCGGGCTGCGAGCCCCACAAAGCCAGCACAGGGAGGACCTGCTGGCCCTGCTCCCTCTCTGGGGCAGGCAGATGGACACCAGGCGTGATCTCTGCCACAGCCGTGGGGCTCCTTTCTGCCCCTGGTGCTCCCTGTACTGGGACCTCCACTCAGAGCGACCTTGTTGTACTCTTTTGACTCATTAAAGTTCTGCTGCATCCCAGCCCATGCGTCTGTGTCATCCTTTCCCCTGCAGATGCTCTCCCAAGATGCCCAGGGAGATGGATGTTGCTCAGGGCTGGGTCTGGGAGGGGGAGTTTGGGGATTGTTTTGCAGTGACTCTTAACACAGCCTTGCATTGAGTACACTCTTCTCTGCCTAGCTGGCTCGGGGTGGAATTCCCCAATCTAGTTCAATGACTGCTATTCCTTTTGTTGTTGCGGTGGGTTTTCTTTGGCTGGCCACCAGGTGCCCACCGAGCTGCTCTCTCTCTCTCTCTCCTTCTCACAGGGCACCGGGAGAAAATATGACAGAGAAACTCATGGACTGAGACAAGGCCACGGTGATCACTTCTCAATTTTGGTCACAGCCAAAACACACTCAGCTTGGGGGAATTAATTTCATTTACGACTAATTAGTTGTAAGGAGAGGGAGAAATAAGAACAAACCGAAGAAACACCTTCCCACCACCCCTCCCTTCTTCCTAGACTCAATTTCACTCCTGACTCTCCTACCCCCTCTCTGCAAGCAGTGCAGCAGGGATGGCGAATGGGCTTGCTCTCAGGCCATAATACTTTGTTTCTGCCGCTCTTTCCTCCTCACACTCTTCCCCTACTCCAGCGCTGAGTCCCTCCCACGGTATACGGTCCTTTCACAAACGGCCTCAGCACGAATCTTTCCCACAGACTGCAGTTCTTCAAGGGCTGCTTCAGCACGGGTCCCCCATGGGCCACAGGTCCTGCCAGAAAACCTGCTCCTGCATAGGCTTTCCAAGGGCTGGGGCTTCTTTCAGGGCATACCCACCTGCTCCAGCGTGGGTCCTCCACAGGCTGGAGCGTGGCTATCTGCTCCACCATGGTTCTCCACGGTCTGCAGGGGGACAACCTGCCTCATCATGGTCTTCGCCACGGGCTGCAGGGGAACCTGGTCTCCAGCACCTGGAGCGCCTACTTCCCCTCCTTCTCCGACCTGCACTTCTGCAGAGTTGTTTTGCTCACATTTTCGCACTCCTCTCTCACAGCTGCTGCACGGCTTTTTTACCGTTCCTTCCGTACGCTTTCACAGAGATGCTACCGATTTCACTGACTGACTCAGCCTTGGCCAGCGGCACATCCGTCTTGGAGCCGGCTCAAACTACCGATGTCTAACACAGGGGCAGCTTCGGTGTCTTCTCACAGAAGCCACCTCCGCAGCACCACCCCGCTACCAAAACCTTGCTACATAAACCCAATACGGTCATGCACCCCTCTTCTCTTTGCACAACAAGCTCAGCACTGTGAAGCAAGCCGTCAGGAGGGAAGGGATGAATGTGCGACTGACAAGGCAGGTGCAGTGGCTTCCCAGAGAGCCCAGGAGAACCTGTCCTAACCACAGCATTGAGCTTTAGTGTTGTGGGGTGAGGAGAAGACCAGGTGGGAAATAAAAGCATGAAAACGGAAAGGGAAAACACCGCCACAGCATTTTTGGGAAAGCATTGTCCCAACAGCTGGGGTCCACAGGTCTTGTGGTCTTCTAGCTGGTGCAGAGGTGCTTTTTGCTATCTTTTGTTTCTTCCCACAGAGCATTCAGGAGAGCTCCTGCACACTGCCTGTCTCCTCGGCGGGGAAGCTGAGCCCCTCCTTCTCATTGCTGTCCCTATCCCCAGTGGGCAGAGGCACAAAAAGGTCGTCCTGGGACCGTAGGATCATGCATGGCATAACCAAGTTGCAAAGGACCTCCAGAAGTCATTGGGCCCAACCCCTTGCTCCAAGCTCAGTCAGCCATGAGCGTCCAAGGAGGGTGACTGGACAACACCCCCAGGCAACCTCTTTCACTGCTTGACTCTCCTCGCCATCCTGGCCACCCTCTGCCGAACGTGTTCCACTTGGTCGAGGTCTTTCTTGCGTTACAGCCCAAAACTCGCCACAGTGTTCTAGATGCCATCAGGTGAGTGCTGAGCAGAGCAGAAGCGTCGCTCCCATCAATCTCCTGGCTACACGCCTGCTCATATAGCCCAGGTTGTCGATGCCGGTCCTCGGTGTCCGGGAACAGTGCTGGGAGTCGCACCTGTTTTGATGGGGCTACCACAAAAGCACCTTTCCCTGGCCCTGCTTTTGGGCTGCTGCTTGTCAGGGGCTGAAGGGTGTGTGGGGAGACAGGGTTGGTTGCTACCAAGCCAGCTGCCAATCAGCACCAGCAGACCGATGCCCAGCCAGTCTCTGAACAAGGGCTACTTTGGAAAGACTGCCCACAGTTTTATTGCTGACCATGATGTTATATGGCATGGAGTAGCCTTTTGGTCAAATCGGGTCCCCTCCCTGGCTCTTACCCACACCTAGTTTGCTCTTCAAGGGGGCAGAGTGAGGAAGAGAGATGGCCTTGGTGCTGTGCAAGGACTGCCCAGCAATAGCTAAAGCTTTGCTGTGTAACCTACACATTTCAAACACAGCACCATACGGGCTGCTATGAAGAAAACGGCCTCCATCCCGGCCAGATCCAGTACAGCCTGGTGCCCCCATTCCCTCTCCTGCTGTCCTCTGGGGCCATTTTCTGCTTGAGCCTCCTGCCCCAGAACTGTGGCAGCCAGGGCAAGAGGAATTGCCGACTGCCCTCTCCTCAGCTTACGGGGCCTCCCGCAGCCCAGACTCCTCAGCCGAGTTCAGATGTGGCCGTTCGCTTCTTCCACGGGACACGCACCACAGCCAAGAGAGCACGTCTGGGCAGAGGCACAACAAAGCCGGGACTGATGGTCAGGGGCTCTGGAAGAGTCAAAAATGCCTTCCTCGCATGCAGGTGACAGTGACCAACGGGAGCAAGCTGCACTATGTCCTACCCTACCCTCCTTTGGGGAATTGTGAAGAGTCACCACGTCTACCATGCACCCCCTAACATCCCCACAGCAACTCCGTTCCTCCAGAGCGTGTATGTCAGGAATGTCCACAAAGAGAAGGGCTACGCAGAGGCAACAAACATTCTCTTAACAATCTCTGCACCAACATAGTCAGCCACCTCCTCATAGAACCACCACTGAGCAACATCCGTCTCCCCGGGCATCCTGGGAGAGCATCTGCAGGGGAAAGGACGACACAAAGGCACAGGCTGGGATGCAGCAGCACTTTAATGAGTCAAAGGAGGGAAATGAGGTCACTGTGAGTGGAGGCTCCAGCACAGGGAGAACCAGGGACAGATAAAAGCCTGTGCCCCGTGGCTGTGGCAGAGATCACGCCTGGTGTCCATCTGCCTGCCCCAGAGAGGGAGCAGGGCCAGCAGGTCCTCCCTGTGCTGGCTTTGTGGGGCTCACAGCCCGGGGCAGCACAAGAGAACAAGGGCACTGCAGGGAAAGGAGAGGGAGGAAGAGGGGAAAGGCAGGCATGGGCCGTGCTCTCTGAGAGCCCAGGCCGGTCCCGTCTTTATGCAAGGGGTGCTGGGCGTGCTGAGCCCCTCGGAAAAGCAGCAAGGCGATGCTCCGTCCCCAGTCCGGTACCATCTTGTGGGTCCCTGGGGGCCTTCCCCAGGGCTATCGCCAGCAGCTTTAGCAGGGGAGGCATGGTCTGCCGCGGTAGCAGCTGCCAATGCCGGAGAGGCCAAAGCCGGAGAGGCCGGAGCCCCCGGAGTTGATGGGCACTCCCGCAGAGCTGAGGATGCTGCCAACGGCAGCGGAGGTGGAGGATCCGACGGCGGTGCTCTGCGGGAAGGAGCTGAGGATGGGGCCGGGCAGGGTCACCACCACGGGGGAGGGCTGGATGACGACGGTGGAGTCCTGGCACTGCCGGACACAGGGCTCATTGCAGCTGTTGGCCAGCGGGGTCGGGCCGCAGGGCCCGCAGGGCAGGCACGGGTTGTAGCAGGACATGTCTTGTGGCTGGAGGTGCGCCTGGGGGAGAGGGCAGGAGAAGCAAAGCATGAGCGGTGCGTGAGGAGCAGCCTGTCACTCCAACACGAGGGAGAAAAAGCATGAGCTGGAGCCGAGAGCTGGAGGTGTTGTCGGGAGGCCCAGGGCTTGTCCTTTCCTTCAGCCCAAGAGAGCCCTGCCAATAGCAACCGAGCCCAGGAAGATCCCTTCCTAGCCCATAGCTCAGGACACACCTCAGCCAAGCCCCAGCTTCTCTCCATGCCACACCTTCCACCCCTTTCCTTCTCCCATGACAAGCAGCACCATGACCCAGCCTCAGACAAAACGACAGTTTTGTGTTGAGAAATCCTAGAGGAGGATGAGGCGAAGGAGGACGAGCAGGAAGAGCAGAAAGGGCTTCGGACTCACCTTGTTCCCAAGGAGATGGAGGCAAGAGGAGTGGATGAGAGAGTGAGGAGAAGGGCCCGCTTTTATACTGCTCCTGCACCGCCCCAGGCCCACAGTCACTGCACGCGGGCAGCAATTTTCCAGCACACTCACCTCCAAAGCAAACTATCCTACCTAATGGCACAGGTGGGGATTTGGGTTTCGTCAAAGCTGCCGTTACGTTTCCTCATTTTTTGACATGCCCTTTAGGCCTCAGACGCTCCTTTCAAGTATCGAGATGAAAGGCTCCAATGTATCCCAGGTAGGAACACATCGGTACAGGCAGATGTGCTCCGAGTGCTGGAGGGCTCTGTGCAGGCAGCGGTATGTTTCTGGGGAACTCTGTGAGGTTGTTTTCCACCCCCATTACAGGAAGGTGCACATAGCGTCCCACCAACATTGCCCTCACGAATGCCATGATTGCTCAACAAGCCCCGTGGAGTTGGGTCCCTCCTCACTACCAGGGGAGTGTGTTGGGGCTCGGGACAGCACCTTGTTCCTCCCATTCTCCTCACACCACCACGCACGTTGCCCACACGCTTTGGACCCTGACCAGCAGGAGACACTTTTGCAAAACACGCTGACCATCCTGTGAGCTCCTGAAGCTGTGGGAGTGCCAGCAAGAAGGTCATCCCAAGGGCAATGGCCGCTGGGGCTGCCTGGAGCTGTGTACAAGGGTACGGCCCAGTACTCAGACCAGTTTTCCAGGGTTATGGATGGAGCTGCCCTGGCCAGAGGGGAACTCAGCCATGCATGGGACATGGGCCTGCAGACCGCACGCCCTCCTGGCTTGGCCTCACGCCAAAAGGCTGACACACGGCCAATCCAAAATTAGACTGTGACTCGCCACGGCTAGGGAGAGTCTGTCCCAGGAAGCTTGCCTACTGAAGGCATTCCCTTGCCCTCCTGCGACGCGTCCCAGCTGCCTCCGTGTCTGCAGGGCAGGGAAGTGCATCACCTCCCTGATGTAGTCTGAGAGCTGTTCTTGTACCCAGGGCCCTTCTGAGCACAGCCCCTCCCTGAGCATCCGCAGGCACGTGGCACTGCACGGTCCTGACAGCCCTCGCTGGCTGGGGAGTCTGGGCAAGTTTCCTTGCCTCCGCAATGGTGCTGGGTCGTGCTCCTGGCCGAGGAGGCCTTTGGGGCATGGGAAAGAAGGCATGCTGAAGCGCTAATGCCAGGAGAAGATGCAGCGCCTGAGACCCAGAGATGAGGCCCACACAGTGGGGAGGAGTTTTCTGCAACTCCCTTGGGTGCTTGGCATCTGGTCACATGTACTCAGGTCAGTCCAATCTGTTTCAATGTTCCTAGGGCTGATCCTCCTCTACTGTGGGAAAGTCTTCTCTCGACAGTAAATCCTACCAGGAAAGACCACGGCCAAGAACCCTCGGAGTACCTCCACCTTTCCTGTAACCCCTGCCCTCTTCCGTTCAGCGCTGCAGCTGTCTTTGACCAAGCCTCGTAGCTGACCGACCTGGAAGAAGACCTTCTTGTTGCCCTCCACATGCTTTGCGTGATTCAACGCCAGGTGGCCTTTGGCTTTCCTAACCCCAACCCTGCATACCCAGACAGCCTGGCAGATGTTCTCCCCAGACCAAAGGACAGCGAGAGGAAGACAGCTGAAACCATTGGCACAACCTGGCTGCCTGGAGCTGCCACAGCTAGGGACCATCGGAGCGAGCTCAGAGAGAGGGAGGAGAGAGAAGCACGTGGCACGTCCTTAAAGAGAGGGGCCTTTGGGTGCTCCGCTGCCGTGGGCAGCGCCGGGCAGAGCTGGGCCTCTTCCTGCAAAGGGAGTTGCAAACAATCGCACTTCACTGCCCCAGGTCAACTTCCCCTGCCTGCACAAGACCCCTCCACCACTTGGGGCTTGGCTTCTGCCCATGCTGACACAATTCTGACTGGGATATCCTTGGGATCTCTTACTGGCACGCAAAAGGAGCCGGCATCGCACACCAGGCATGTTCAGAAATGAGGAAGTGAAATGACGGCGTTGACGGAAACCAAAACACAACCCGTGCCATTAGGTAGGATGTGTTTCTTTGGAGGTGAGTCTGTTGGAAAATTACTGCCCGCGTGCAGTGACTGTGGGCCTGAGGCAGTGCGGGTGCAGTATAAAAGCGGGGCCTTCTCCTCACTCTCTCACCCGCTCCTCTCGCCTCCATCTCCTTGGGAACAAGGTGAGTCTGAAGCCCTTTCTTGTCTTACACCTCCTTCTCCTTCTTCTCGTCCTCCTGCACCTCCTCCGTGACTTCTCAGTGCATACCTGCCTCTCTGTCCCATCCTGGGCCTTGAGGTTGCTTGCCATGGGAGAGGGAAGGGAGCAGAAGGTGTGGCACGGAGAGAGGTTGGGGCTTGGCTGAGGCGTCTGTCTCCTGAGCTATGGGCTAGGTGGGGACCTCCCTGGCCTTGGTCGCTCTTCGTGGTGCTCATTTGGGCTGGGGGAAAGGGTCTCCTTCGTTGCGGGGTAACAGGCTGCTCTTCAACCACCCCCCGTGCTTTGTTGTCCCCTGCCCTCTCCCACAGGTGCACCTCCAGCCACAAGACATGTCCTGCTACAACCCGTGCCTGCCATGCCCTCCATGCGGGCCCTGTGGTCCGACCCCACTGGCCAACAGCTGCAATGAGCCCTGTGTCCGGCAGTGCCAGGACTCCACCGTCGTCATCGAGCCCCCTCCCGTGGTGGTGACCCTGCCCGGCCCCATCCTCAGCTCCTTCCCGCAGAGCACCGCCGTCGGATCCTCCACCTCCGCTGCCGTTGGCAGCATCCTCAGCTCTGCGGGAGTGCCCATCAACTCCGGGGGCTCCGGCCTCTCCGGCTTTGGCCTCTCCGGCATTGGCAGCTGCTACCGCGGCAGACCATGCCTCCCCTGCTAAAGCTGCTGGCGATGGCCCTGGGGAAGGCCCCCAGGGACCCACAAGATGGTGCCGGACTGGGGACGGAGCATCGCCTTGTTGCTTTCCGAGGGGCTCAGCATGCCCAGCACCCCCTGCAATAGGGTGGGGCCAGCCTGCGCCCTAGGAAAGCACGGCCCATGCCTGCCTTTCCCCTCTTCCTCCCTCTCCTTTCCCTCCATTTTTCCTTGTTCTCTTGTGCTGCCCCGGGCTGCGAGCCCCACAAAGCCAGCACAGGGAGGACCTGCTGGCCCTGCTCCCTCTCTGGGGCAGGCAGATGGACACCAGGCGTGATCTCTGCCACAGCCGTGGGGCTCCTTTCTGCCCCTGGTGCTCCCTGTACTGGGACCTCCACTCAGAGCGACCTTGTTGTACTCTTTTGACTCATTAAAGTTCTGCTGCATCCCAGCCCATGCGTCTGTGTCATCCTTTCCCCTGCAGATGCTCTCCCAAGATGCCCAGGGAGATGGATGTTGCTCAGGGCTGGGTCTGGGAGGGGGAGTTTGGGGATTGTTTTGCAGTGACTCTTAACACAGCCTTGCATTGAGTACACTCTTCTCTGCCTAGCTGGCTCGGGGTGGAATTCCCCAATCTAGTTCAATGACTGCTATTCCTTTTGTTGTTGCGGTGGGTTTTCTTTGGCTGGCCACCAGGTGCCCACCGAGCTGCTCTCTCTCTCTCTCTCCTTCTCACAGGGCACCGGGAGAAAATATGACAGAGAAACTCATGGACTGAGACAAGGCCACGGTGATCACTTCTCAATTTTGGTCACAGCCAAAACACACTCAGCTTGGGGGAATTAATTTCATTTACGACTAATTAGTTGTAAGGAGAGGGAGAAATAAGAACAAACCGAAGAAACACCTTCCCACCACCCCTCCCTTCTTCCTAGACTCAATTTCACTCCTGACTCTCCTACCCCCTCTCTGCAAGCAGTGCAGCAGGGATGGCGAATGGGCTTGCTCTCAGGCCATAATACTTTGTTTCTGCCGCTCTTTCCTCCTCACACTCTTCCCCTACTCCAGCGCTGAGTCCCTCCCACGGTATACGGTCCTTCACAAACGGCCTCAGCACAAATCTTTCCCACAGACTGCAGTTCTTCAAGGGCTGCTTCAGCACGGGTCCCCCATGGGCCACAGGTCCTGCCAGAAAACCTGCTCCTGCATAGGCTTTCCAAGGGCTGGGGCTTCTTTCAGGGCATACCCACCTGCTCCAGCGTGGGTCCTCCACAGGCTGGAGCGTGGCTATCTGCTCCACCATGGTTCTCCACGGTCTGCAGGGGGACAACCTGCCTCATCATGGTCTTCGCCACGGGCTGCAGGGGAACCTGGTCTCCAGCACCTGGAGCGCCTACTTCCCCTCCTTCTCCGACCTGCACTTCTGCAGAGTTGTTTTGCTCACATTTTCGCATTCCTCTCTCACAGCTGCTGCACGGCTTTTTTACCGTTCCTTCCGTACGCTTTCACAGAGATGCTACCGATTTCACTGACTGACTCAGCCTTGGCCAGCGGCACATCCGTCTTGGAGCCGGCTCAAACTACCGATGTCTAACACAGGGGCAGCTTCGGTGTCTTCTCACAGAAGCCACCTCCGCAGCACCACCCCGCTACCAAAACCTTGCTACATAAACCCAATACGGTCATGCACCCCTCTTCTCTTTGCACAACAAGCTCAGCACTGTGAAGCAAGCCGTCAGGAGGGAAGGGATGAATGTGCGACTGACAAGGCAGGTGCAGTGGCTTCCCAGAGAGCCCAGGAGAACCTGTCCTAACCACAGCATTGAGCTTTAGTGTTGTGGGGTGAGGAGAAGACCAGGTGGGAAATAAAAGCATGAAAACGGAAAGGGAAAACACCGCCACAGCATTTTTGGGAAAGCATTGTCCCAACAGCTGGGGTCCACAGGTCTTGTGGTCTTCTAGCTGGTGCAGAGGTGCTTTTTGCTATCTTTTGTTTCTTCCCACAGAGCATTCAGGAGAGCTCCTGCACACTGCCTGTCTCCTCGGCGGGGAAGCTGAGCCCCTCCTTCTCATTGCTGTCCCTATCCCCAGTGGGCAGAGGCACAAAAAGGTCGTCCTGGGACCGTAGGATCATGCATGGCATAACCAAGTTGCAAAGGACCTCCAGAAGTCATTGGGCCCAACCCCTTGCTCCAAGCTCAGTCAGCCATGAGCGTCCAAGGAGGGTGACTGGACAACACCCCCAGGCAACCTCTTTCACTGCTTGACTCTCCTCGCCATCCTGGCCACCCTCTGCCGAACGTGTTCCACTTGGTCGAGGTCTTTCTTGCGTTACAGCCCAAAACTCGCCACAGTGTTCTAGATGCCATCAGGTGAGTGCTGAGCAGAGCAGAAGCGTCGCTCCCATCAATCTCCTGGCTACACGCCTGCTCATATAGCCCAGGTTGTCGATGCCGGTCCTCGGTGTCCGGGAACAGTGCTGGGAGTCGCACCTGTTTTGATGGGGCTACCACAAAAGCACCTTTCCCTGGCCCTGCTTTTGGGCTGCTGCTTGTCAGGGGCTGAAGGGTGTGTGGGGAGACAGGGTTGGTTGCTACCAAGCCAGCTGCCAATCAGCACCAGCAGACCGATGCCCAGCCAGTCTCTGAACAAGGGCTACTTTGGAAAGACTGCCCACAGTTTTATTGCTGACCATGATGTTATATGGCATGGAGTAGCCTTTTGGTCAAATCGGGTCCCCTCCCTGGCTCTTACCCACACCTAGTTTGCTCTTCAAGGGGGCAGAGTGAGGAAGAGAGATGGCCTTGGTGCTGTGCAAGGACTGCCCAGCAACAGCTAAAGCTTTGCTGTGTAACCTACACATTTCAAACACAGCACCATACGGGCTGCTATGAAGAAAACGGCCTCCATCCCGGCCAGATCCAGTACAGCCTGGTGCCCCCATTCCCTCTCCTGCTGTCCTCTGGGGCCATTTTCTGCTTGAGCCTCCTGCCCCAGAACTGTGGCAGCCAGGGCAAGAGGAATTGCCGACTGCCCTCTCCTCAGCTTACGGGGCCTCCCGCAGCCCAGACTCCTCAGCCGAGTTCAGATGTGGCCGTTCGCTTCTTCCACGGGACACGCACCACAGCCAAGAGAGCACGTCTGGGCAGAGGCACAACAAAGCCGGGACTGATGGTCAGGGGCTCTGGAAGAGTCAAAAATGCCTTCCTCGCATGCAGGTGACAGTGACCAACGGGAGCAAGCTGCACTATGTCCTACCCTACCCTCCTTTGGGGAATTGTGAAGAGTCACCACGTCTACCATGCACCCCCTAACATCCCCACAGCAACTCCGTTCCTCCAGAGCGTGTATGTCAGGAATGTCCACAAAGAGAAGGGCTACGCAGAGGCAACAAACATTCTCTTAACAATCTCTGCACCAACATAGTCAGCCACCTCCTCATAGAACCACCACTGAGCAACATCCGTCTCCCCGGGCATCCTGGGAGAGCATCTGCAGGGGAAAGGACGACACAAAGGCACAGGCTGGGATGCAGCAGCACTTTAATGAGTCAAAGGAGGGAAATGAGGTCACTGTGAGTGGAGGCTCCAGCACAGGGAGAACCAGGGACAGATAAAAGCCTGTGCCCCGTGGCTGTGGCAGAGATCACGCCTGGTGTCCATCTGCCTGCCCCAGAGAGGGAGCAGGGCCAGCAGGTCCTCCCTGTGCTGGCTTTGTGGGGCTCACAGCCCGGGGCAGCACAAGAGAACAAGGGCACTGCAGGGAAAGGAGAGGGAGGAAGAGGGGAAAGGCAGGCATGGGCCGTGCTCTCTGAGAGCCCAGGCCGGTCCCGTCTTTATGCAAGGGGTGCTGGGCGTGCTGAGCCCCTCGGAAAAGCAGCAAGCCGATGCTCCGTCCCCAGTCCGGTACCATCTTGTGGGTCCCTGGGGGCCTTCCCCAGGGCTATCGCCAGCAGCTTTAGCAGGGGAGGCATGGTCTGCCGCGGTAGCAGCTGCCAATGCCGGAGAGGCCAAAGCCGGAGAGGCCGGAGCCCCCGGAGTTGATGGGCACTCCCGCAGAGCTGAGGATGCTGCCAACGGCAGCGGAGGTGGAGGATCCGACGGCGGTGCTCTGCGGGAAGGAGCTGAGGATGGGGCCGGGCAGGGTCACCACCACGGGGGAGGGCTCGATGACGACGGTGGAGTCCTGGCACTGCCGGACACAGGGCTCATTGCAGCTGTTGGCCAGCGGGGTCGGGCCGCAGGGCCGGCAGGGCAGGCACGGGTTGTAGCAGGACATGTCTTGTGGCTGGAGGTGCGCCTGGGGGAGAGGGCAGGAGAAGCAAAGCATGAGCGGTGCGTGAGGAGCAGCCTGTCACTCCAACACGAGGGAGAGAAAGCATGAGCTGGAGCCGAGAGCTGGAGGTGTTGTCGGGAGGCCCAGGGCTTGTCCTTTCCTTCAGCCCAAGAGAGCCCTGCCAATAGCAACCGAGCCCAGGAAGATCCCTTCCTAGCCCATAGCTCAGGACACACCTCAGCCAAGCCCCAGCTTCTCTCCATGCCACACCTTCCACCCCTTTCCTTCTCCCATGACAAGCAGCACCATGACCCAGCCTCAGACAAAACGACAGTTTTGTGTTGAGAAATCCTAGAGGAGGATGAGGCGAAGGAGGACGAGCAGGAAGAGCAGAAAGGGCTTCGGACTCACCTTGTTCCCAAGGAGATGGAGGCAAGAGGAGCGGATGAGAGAGTGAGGAGAAGGGCCCGCTTTTATACTGCTCCTGCACCGCCCCAGGCCCACAGTCACTGCACGCGGGCAGCAATTTTCCAGCACACTCACCTCCAAAGCAATGGCACAGGTGAGGATTTGGGTTTCGTCAAAGCTGCCGTTACGTTTCCTCATTTTTTGACATGCCCTTTAGGCCTCAGACGCTCCTTTCAAGTATCGAGATGAAAGGCTCCAATGTATCCCAGGTAGGAACACATCGGTACAGGCAGATGTGCTCCGAGTGCTGGAGGGCTCTGTGCAGGCAGCGGTATGTTTCTGGGGAACTCTGTGAGGTTGTTTTCCACCCCCATTACAGGAAGGTGCACATAGCGTCCCACCAACATTGCCCTCACGAATGCCATGATTGCTCAACAAGCCCCGTGGAGTTGGGTCCCTCCTCACTACCAGGGGAGTGTGTTGGGGCTCGGGACAGCACCTTGTTCCTCCCATTCTCCTCACACCACCACGCACGTTGCCCACACGCTTTGGACCCTGACCAGCAGGAGACACTTTTGCAAAACACGCTGACCATCCTGTGAGCTCCTGAAGCTGTGGGAGTGCCAGCAAGAAGGTCATCCCAAGGGCAATGGCCGCTGGGGCTGCCTGGAGCTGTGTACAAGGGTACGGCCCAGTACTCAGACCAGTTTTCCAGGGTTATGGATGGAGCTGCCCTGGCCAGAGGGGAACTCAGCCATGCATGGGACATGGGCCTGCAGACCGCACGCCCTCCTGGCTTGGCCTCACGCCAAAAGGCTGACACACGGCCAATCCAAAATTAGACTGTGACTCGCCACGGCTAGGGAGAGTCTGTCCCAGGAAGCTTGCCTACTGAAGGCATTCCCTTGCCCTCCTGCGACGCGTCCCAGCTGCCTCCGTGTCTGCAGGGCAGGGAAGTGCATCACCTCCCTGATGTAGTCTGAGAGCTGTTCTTGTACCCAGGGCCCTTCTGAGCACAGCCCCTCCCTGAGCATCCGCAGGCACGTGGCACTGCACGGTCCTGACAGCCCTCGCTGGCTGGGGAGTCTGGGCAAGTTTCCTTGCCTCCGCAATGGTGCTGGGTCGTGCTCCTGGCCGAGGAGGCCTTTGGGGCATGGGAAAGAAGGCATGCTGAAGCGCTAATGCCAGGAGAAGATGCAGCGCCTGAGACCCAGAGATGAGGCCCACACAGTGGGGAGGAGTTTTCTGCAACTCCCTTGGGTGCTTGGCATCTGGTCACATGTACTCAGGTCAGTCCAATCTGTTTCAATGTTCCTAGGGCTGATCCTCCTCTACTGTGGGAAAGTCTTCTCTCGACAGTAAATCCTACCAGGAAAGACCACGGCCAAGAACCCTCGGAGTACCTCCACCTTTCCTGTAACCCCTGCCCTCTTCCGTTCAGCGCTGCAGCTGTCTTTGACCAAGCCTCGTAGCTGACCGACCTGGAAGAAGACCTTCTTGTTGCCCTCCGCATGCTTTGCGTGATTCAACGCCAGGTGGCCTTTGGCTTTCCTAACCCCAACCCTGCATACCCAGACAGCCTGGCAGATGTTCTCCCCAGACCAAAGGACAGCGAGAGGAAGACAGCTGAAACCATTGGCACAACCTGGCTGCCTGGAGCTGCCACAGCTAGGGACCATCGGAGCGAGCTCAGAGAGAGGGAGGAGAGAGAAGCACGTGGCACGTCCTTAAAGAGAGGGGCCTTTGGGTGCTCCGCTGCCGTGGGCAGCGCCGGGCAGAGCTGGGCCTCTTCCTGCAAAGGGAGTTGCAAACAATCGCACTTCACTGCCCCAGGTCAACTTCCCCTGCCTGCACAAGACCCCTCCACCACTTGGGGCTTGGCTTCTGCCCATGCTGACACAATTCTGACTGGGATATCCTTGGGATCTCTTACTGGCACGCAAAAGGAGCCGGCATCGCACACCAGGCATGTTCAGAAATGAGGAAGTGAAATGACGGCGTTGACGGAAACCAAAACACAACCCGTGCCATTAGGTAGGATGTGTTTCTTTGGAGGTGAGTCTGTTGGAAAATTACTGCCCGCGTGCAGTGACTGTGGGCCTGAGGCGGTGCGGGTGCAGTATAAAAGCGGGGCCTTCTCCTCACTCTCTCACCCGCTCCTCTCGCCTCCATCTCCTTGGGAACAAGGTGAGTCTGAAGCCCTTTCTTGTCTTACACCTCCTTCTCCTTCTTCTCGTCCTCCTGCACCTCCTCCGTGACTTCTCAGTGCATACCTGCCTCTCTGTCCCATCCTGGGCCTTGAGGCTGCTTGCCATGGGAGAGGGAAGGGAGCAGAAGGTGTGGCACGGAGAGAGGTTGGGGCTTGGCTGAGGCGTCTGTCTCCTGAGCTATGGGCTAGGTGGGGACCTCCCTGGCCTTGGTCGCTCTTCGTGGTGCTCATTTGGGCTGGGGGAAAGGGTCTCCTTCGTTGCGGGGGTAACAGGCTGCTCTTCAACCACCCCTCGTGCTTTGTTGTCCCCTGCCCTCTCCCACAGGTGCACCTCCAGCCACAAGACATGTCCTGCTACAACCCGTGCCTGCCATGCCCTCCATGCGGGCCCTGCGGCCCGACCCCGCTGGCCAACAGCTGCAATGAGCCCTGTGTCCGGCAGTGCCAGGACTCCACCGTCGTCATCGAGCCCTCCCCCGTGGTGGTGACCCTGCCCGGCCCCATCCTCAGCTCCTTCCCGCAGAGCACCGCCGTCGGATCCTCCACCTCCGCTGCCGTTGGCAGCATCCTCAGCTCTGCGGGAGTGCCCATCAACTCCGGGGGCTCCGGCCTCTCCGGCTTTGGCCTCTCCGGCATTGGCAGCTGCTACCGCGGCAGACCATGCCTCCCCTGCTAAAGCTGCTGGCGATGGCCCTGGGGAAGGCCCCCAGGGACCCACAAGATGGTACCGGACTGGGGACGGAGCATCGCCTTGTTGCTTTCCGAGGGGCTCAGCAAGCCCAGCACCCCCTGCAATAGGGTGGGGCCAGCCTGCGCCCTAGGAAAGCACGGCCCATGCCTGCCTTTCCCCTCCTCCTCCCTCTCCTTTCCCTCCATTTTTCCTTGTTCTCTTGTGCTGCCCCGGGCTGCGAGCCCCACAAAGCCAGCACAGGGAGGACCTGCTGGCCCTGCTCCCTCTCTGGGGCAGGCAGATGGACACCAGGCGTGATCTCTGCCACAGCCGTGGGGCTCCTTTCTGCCCCTGGTGCTCCCTGTACTGGGACCTCCACTCAGAGCGACCTTGTTGTACTCTTTTGACTCATTAAAGTTCTGCTGCATCCCAGCCCATGCGTCTGTGTCATCCTTTCCCCTGCAGATGCTCTCCCAAGATGCCCAGGGAGATGGATGTTGCTCAGGGCTGGGTCTGGGAGGGGGAGTTTGGGGATTGTTTTGCAGTGACTCTTAACACAGCCTTGCATTGAGTACACTCTTCTCTGCCTAGCTGGCTCGGGGTGGAATTCCCCAATCTAGTTCAATGACTGCTATTCCTTTTGTTGTTGCGGTGGGTTTTCTTTGGCTGGCCACCAGGTGCCCACCGAGCTGCTCTCTCTCTCTCTCTCCTTCTCACAGGACACCGGGAGAAAATATGACAGAGAAACTCATGGACTGAGACAAGGCCACGGTGATCACTTCTCAATTTTGGTCACAGCCAAAACACACTCAGCTTGGGGGAATTAATTTCATTTACGACTAATTAGTTGTAAGGAGAGGGAGAAATAAGAACAAACCGAAGAAACACCTTCCCACCACCCCTCCCTTCTTCCTAGACTCAATTTCACTCCTGACTCTCCTACCCCCTCTCTGCAAGCAGTGCAGCAGGGATGGCGAATGGGCTTGCTCTCAGGCCATAATACTTTGTTTCTGCCGCTCTTTCCTCCTCACACTCTTCCCCTACTCCAGCGCTGAGTCCCTCCCACGGTATACGGTCCTTCACAAACGGCCTCAGCACAAATCTTTCCCACAGACTGCAGTTCTTCAAGGGCTGCTTCAGCACGGGTCCCCCATGGGCCACAGGTCCTGCCAGAAAACCTGCTCCTGCATAGGCTTTCCAAGGGCTGGGGCTTCTTTCAGGGCATACCCACCTGCTCCAGCGTGGGTCCTCCACAGGCTGGAGCGTGGCTATCTGCTCCACCATGGCTCTCCACGGTCTGCAGGGGGACAACCTGCCTCATCATGGTCTTCGCCACGGGCTGCAGGGGAACCTGGTCTCCAGCACCTGGAGCGCCTACTTCCCCTCCTTCTCCGACCTGCACTTCTGCAGAGTTGTTTTGCTCACATTTTCGCACTCCTCTCTCACAGCTGCTGCACGGCTTTTTTACCGTTCCTTCCGTACGCTTTCACAGAGATGCTACCGATTTCACTGACTGACTCAGCCTTGGCCAGCGGCACATCCGTCTTGGAGCCGGCTCAAACTACCGATGTCTAACACAGGGGCAGCTTCGGTGTCTTCTCACAGAAGCCACCTCCGCAGCACCACCCCGCTACCAAAACCTTGCTACATAAACCCAATACGGTCATGCACCCCTCTTCTCTTTGCACAACAAGCTCAGCACTGTGAAGCAAGCCGTCAGGAGGGAAGGGATGAATGTGCGACTGACAAGGCAGGTGCAGTGGCTTCCCAGAGAGCCCAGGAGAACCTGTCCTAACCACAGCATTGAGCTTTAGTGTTGTGGGGTGAGGAGAAGACCAGGTGGGAAATAAAAGCATGAAAACGGAAAGGGAAAACACCGCCACAGCATTTTTGGGAAAGCATTGTCCCAACAGCTGGGGTCCACAGGTCTTGTGGTCTTCTAGCTGGTGCAGAGGTGCTTTTTGCTATCTTTTGTTTCTTCCCACAGAGCATTCAGGAGAGCTCCTGCACACTGCCTGTCTCCTCGGCGGGGAAGCTGAGCCCCTCCTTCTCATTGCTGTCCCTATCCCCAGTGGGCAGAGGCACAAAAAGGTGGTCCTGGGACCGTAGGATCATGCATGGCATAACCAAGTTGCAAAGGACCTCCAGAAGTCATTGGGCCCAACCCCTTGCTCCAAGCTCAGTCAGCCATGAGCGTCCAAGGAGGGTGACTGGACAACACCCCCAGGCAACCTCTTTCACTGCTTGACTCTCCTCGCCATCCTGGCCACCCTCTGCCGAACGTGTTCCACTTGGTCGAGGTCTTTCTTGCGTTACAGCCCAAAACTCGCCACAGTGTTCTAGATGCCATCAGGTGAGTGCTGAGCAGAGCAGAAGCGTCGCTCCCATCAATCTCCTGGCTACACGCCTGCTCATATAGCCCAGGTTGTCGATGCCGGTCCTCGGTGTCCGGGAACAGTGCTGGGAGTCGCACCTGTTTTGATGGGGCTACCACAAAAGCACCTTTCCCTGGCCCTGCTTTTGGGCTGCTGCTTGTCAGGGGCTGAAGGGTGTGTGGGGAGACAGGGTTGGTTGCTACCAAGCCAGCTGCCAATCAGCACCAGCAGACCGATGCCCAGCCAGTCTCTGAACAAGGGCTACTTTGGAAAGACTGCCCACAGTTTTATTGCTGACCATGATGTTATATGGCATGGAGTAGCCTTTTGGTCAAATCGGGTCCCCTCCCTGGCTCTTACCCACACCTAGTTTGCTCTTCAAGGGGGCAGAGTGAGGAAGAGAGATGGCCTTGGTGCTGTGCAAGGACTGCCCAGCAACAGCTAAAGCTTTGCTGTGTAACCTACACATTTCAAACACAGCACCATACGGGCTGCTATGAAGAAAACGGCCTCCATCCCGGCCAGATCCAGTACAGCCTGGTGCCCCCATTCCCTCTCCTGCTGTCCTCTGGGGCCATTTTCTGCTTGAGCCTCCTGCCCCAGAACTGTGGCAGCCAGGGCAAGAGGAATTGCCGACTGCCCTCTCCTCAGCTTACGGGGCCTCCCGCAGCCCAGACTCCTCAGCCGAGTTCAGATGTGGCCGTTCGCTTCTTCCACGGGACACGCACCACAGCCAAGAGAGCACGTCTGGGCAGAGGCACAACAAAGCCGGGACTGATGGTCAGGGGCTCTGGAAGAGTCAAAAATGCCTTCCTCGCATGCAGGTGACAGTGACCAACGGGAGCAAGCTGCACTATGTCCTACCCTACCCTCCTTTGGGGAATTGTGAAGAGTCACCACGTCTACCATGCACCCCCTAACATCCCCACAGCAACTCCGTTCCTCCAGAGCGTGTATGTCAGGAATGTCCACAAAGAGAAGGGCTACGCAGAGGCAACAAACATTCTCTTAACAATCTCTGCACCAACATAGTCAGCCACCTCCTCATAGAACCACCACTGAGCAACATCCGTCTCCCCGGGCATCCTGGGAGAGCATCTGCAGGGGAAAGGACGACACAAAGGCACAGGCTGGGATGCAGCAGCACTTTAATGAGTCAAAGGAGGGAAATGAGGTCACTGTGAGTGGAGGCTCCAGCACAGGGAGAACCAGGGACAGATAAAAGCCTGTGCCCCGTGGCTGTGGCAGAGATCACGCCTGGTGTCCATCTGCCTGCCCCAGAGAGGGAGCAGGGCCAGCAGGTCCTCCCTGTGCTGGCTTTGTGGGGCTCACAGCCCGGGGCAGCACAAGAGAACAAGGGCACTGCAGGGAAAGGAGAGGGAGGAAGAGGGGAAAGGCAGGCATGGGCCGTGCTCTCTGAGAGCCCAGGCCGGTCCCGTCTTTATGCAAGGGGTGCTGGGCGTGCTGAGCCCCTCGGAAAAGCAGCAAGCCGATGCTCCGTCCCCAGTCCGGTACCATCTTGTGGGTCCCTGGGGGCCTTCCCCAGGGCTATCGCCAGCAGCTTTAGCAGGGGAGGCATGGTCTGCCGCGGTAGCAGCTGCCAATGCCGGAGAGGCCAAAGCCGGAGAGGCCGGAGCCCCCGGAGTTGATGGGCACTCCCGCAGAGCTGAGGATGCTGCCAACGGCAGCGGAGGTGGAGGATCCGACGGCGGTGCTCTGCGGGAAGGAGCTGAGGATGGGGCCAGGCAGGGTCACCACCACGGGGGAGGGCTCGATGACGACGGTGGAGTCCTGGCACTGCCGGACACAGGGCTCATTGCAGCTGTTGGCCAGCGGGGTCGGGCCGCAGGGCCGGCAGGGCAGGCACGGGTTGTAGCAGGACATGTCTTGTGGCTGGAGGTGCGCCTGGGGGAGAGGGCAGGAGAAGCAAAGCATGAGCGGTGCGTGAGGAGCAGCCTGTCACTCCAACACGAGGGAGAAAAAGCATGAGCTGGAGCCGAGAGCTGGAGGTGTTGTCGGGAGGCCCAGGGCTTGTCCTTTCCTTCAGCCCAAGAGAGCCCTGCCAATAGCAACCGAGCCCAGGAAGATCCCTTCCTAGCCCATAGCTCAGGACACACCTCAGCCAAGCCCCAGCTTCTCTCCATGCCACACCTTCCACCCCTTTCCTTCTCCCATGACAAGCAGCACCATGACCCAGCCTCAGACAAAACGACAGTTTTGTGTTGAGAAATCCTAGAGGAGGATGAGGCGAAGGAGGACAAGCAGGAAGAGCAGAAAGGGCTTCGGACTCACCTTGTTCCCAAGGAGATGGAGGCAAGAGGAGCGGATGAGAGAGTGAGGAGAAGGGCCCGCTTTTATACTGCTCCTGCACCGCCCCAGGCCCACAGTCACTGCACGCGGGCAGCAATTTTCCAGCACACTCACCTCCAAAGCAATGGCACAGGTGGGGATTTGGGTTTCGTCAAAGCTGCCGTTACGTTTCCTCATTTTTTGACATGCCCTTTAGGCCTCAGACGCTCCTTTCAAGTATCGAGATGAAAGGCTCCAATGTATCCCAGGTAGGAACACATCGGTACAGGCAGATGTGCTCCGAGTGCTGGAGGGCTCTGTGCAGGCAGCGGTATGTTTCTGGGGAACTCTGTGAGGTTGTTTTCCACCCCCATTACAGGAAGGTGCACATAGCGTCCCACCAACATTGCCCTCACGAATGCCATGATTGCTCAACAAGCCCCGTGGAGTTGGGTCCCTCCTCACTACCAGGGGAGTGTGTTGGGGCTCGGGACAGCACCTTGTTCCTCCCATTCTCCTCACACCACCACGCACGTTGCCCACACGCTTTGGACCCTGACCAGCAGGAGACACTTTTGCAAAACACGCTGACCATCCTGTGAGCTCCTGAAGCTGTGGGAGTGCCAGCAAGAAGGTCATCCCAAGGGCAATGGCCGCTGGGGCTGCCTGGAGCTGTGTACAAGGGTACGGCCCAGTACTCAGACCAGTTTTCCAGGGTTATGGATGGAGCTGCCCTGGCCAGAGGGGAACTCAGCCATGCATGGGACATGGGCCTGCAGACCGCACGCCCTCCTGGCTTGGCCTCACGCCAAAAGGCTGACACACGGCCAATCCAAAATTAGACTGTGACTCGCCACGGCTAGGGAGAGTCTGTCCCAGGAAGCTTGCCTACTGAAGGCATTCCCTTGCCCTCCTGCGACGCGTCCCAGCTGCCTCCGTGTCTGCAGGGCAGGGAAGTGCATCACCTCCCTGATGTAGTCTGAGAGCTGTTCTTGTACCCAGGGCCCTTCTGAGCACAGCCCCTCCCTGAGCATCCGCAGGCACGTGGCACTGCACGGTCCTGACAGCCCTCGCTGGCTGGGGAGTCTGGGCAAGTTTCCTTGCCTCCGCAATGGTGCTGGGTTGTGCTCCTGGCCGAGGAGGCCTTTGGGGCATGGGAAAGAAGGCATGCTGAAGCGCTAATGCCAGGAGAAGATGCAGCGCCTGAGACCCAGAGATGAGGCCCACACAGTGGGGAGGAGTTTTCTGCAACTCCCTTGGGTGCTTGGCATCTGGTCACATGTACTCAGGTCAGTCCAATCTGTTTCAATGTTCCTAGGGCTGATCCTCCTCTACTGTGGGAAAGTCTTCTCTCGACAGTAAATCCTACCAGGAAAGACCACGGCCAAGAACCCTCGGAGTACCTCCACCTTTCCTGTAACCCCTGCCCTCTTCCGTTCAGCGCTGCAGCTGTCTTTGACCAAGCCTCGTAGCTGACCGACCTGGAAGAAGACCTTCTTGTTGCCCTCCGCATGCTTTGCGTGATTCAACGCCAGGTGGCCTTTGGCTTTCCTAACCCCAACCCTGCATACCCAGACAGCCTGGCAGATGTTCTCCCCAGACCAAAGGACAGCGAGAGGAAGACAGCTGAAACCATTGGCACAACCTGGCTGCCTGGAGCTGCCACAGCTAGGGACCATCGGAGCGAGCTCAGAGAGAGGGAGGAGAGAGAAGCACGTGGCACGTCCTTAAAGAGAGGGGCCTTTGGGTGCTCCGCTGCCGTGGGCAGCGCCGGGCAGAGCTGGGCCTCTTCCTGCAAAGGGAGTTGCAAACAATCGCACTTCACTGCCCCAGGTCAACTTCCCCTGCCTGCACAAGACCCCTCCACCACTTGGGGCTTGGCTTCTGCCCATGCTGACACAATTCTGACTGGGATATCCTTGGGATCTCTTACTGGCACGCAAAAGGAGCCGGCATCGCACACCAGGCATGTTCAGAAATGAGGAAGTGAAATGACGGCGTTGACGGAAACCAAAACACAACCCGTGCCATTAGGTAGGATATGTTTCTTTGGAGGTGAGTCTGTTGGAAAATTACTGCCCGCGTGCAGTGACTGTGGGCCTGAGGCGGTGCGGGTGCAGTATAAAAGCGGGGCCTTCTCCTCACTCTCTCACCCGCTCCTCTCGCCTCCATCTCCTTGGGAACAAGGTGAGTCTGAAGCCCTTTCTTGTCTTACACCTCCTTCTCCTTCTTCTCGTCCTCCTGCACCTCCTCCGTGACTTCTCAGTGCATACCTGCCTCTCTGTCCCATCCTGGGCCTTGAGGCTGCTTGCCATGGGAGAGGGAAGGGAGCCGAAGGTGTGGCATGGAGAGAGGTTGGGGCTTGGCTGAGGCGTCTGTCTCCTGAGCTATGGGCTAGGTGGGGACCTCCCTGGCCTTGGTCGCTCTTCGTGGTGCTCATTTGGGCTGGGGGAAAGGGTCTCCTTCGTTGCGGGGTAACAGGCTGCTCTTCAACCACCCCTCGTGCTTTGTTGTCCCCTGCCCTCTCCCACAGGTGCACCTCCAGCCACAAGACATGTCCTGCTACAACCCGTGCCTGCCATGCCCTCCATGCGGGCCCTGCGGCCCGACCCCGCTGGCCAACAGCTGCAATGAGCCCTGTGTCCGGCAGTGCCAGGACTCCACCGTCGTCATCGAGCCCCCTCCCGTGGTGGTGACCCTGCCCGGCCCCATCCTCAGCTCCTTCCCGCAGAGCACCGCCGTCGGATCCTCCACCTCCGCTGCCGTTGGCAGCATCCTCAGCTCTGCGGGAGTGCCCATCAACTCCGGGGGCTCCGGCCTCTCCGGCTTTGGCCTCTCCGGCATTGGCAGCTGCTACCGCGGCAGACCATGCCTCCCCTGCTAAAGCTGCTGGCGATGGCCCTGGGGAAGGCCCCCAGGGACCCACAAGATGGTACCGGACTGGGGACGGAGCATCGCCTTGTTGCTTTCCGAGGGGCTCAGCAAGCCCAGCACCCCCTGCAATAGGGTGGGGCCAGCCTGCGCCCTAGGAAAGCACGGCCCATGCCTGCCTTTCCCCTCTTCCTCCCTCTCCTTTCCCTCCATTTTTCCTTGTTCTCTTGTGCTGCCCCGGGCTGCGAGCCCCACAAAGCCAGCACAGGGAGGACCTGCTGGCCCTGCTCCCTCTCTGGGGCAGGCAGATGGACACCAGGCGTGATCTCTGCCACAGCCGTGGGGCTCCTTTCTGCCCCTGGTGCTCCCTGTACTGGGACCTCCACTCAGAGCGACCTTGTTGTACTCTTTTGACTCATTAAAGTTCTGCTGCATCCCAGCCCATGCGTCTGTGTCATCCTTTCCCCTGCAGATGCTCTCCCAAGATGCCCAGGGAGATGGATGTTGCTCAGGGCTGGGTCTGGGAGGGGGAGTTTGGGGATTGTTTTGCAGTGACTCTTAACACAGCCTTGCATTGAGTACACTCTTCTCTGCCTAGCTGGCTCGGGGTGGAATTCCCCAATCTAGTTCAATGACTGCTATTCCTTTTGTTGTTGCGGTGGGTTTTCTTTGGCTGGCCACCAGGTGCCCACCGAGCTGCTCTCTCTCTCTCTCTCCTTCTCACAGGACACCGGGAGAAAATATGACAGAGAAACTCATGGACTGAGACAAGGCCACGGTGATCACTTCTCAATTTTGGTCACAGCCAAAACACACTCAGCTTGGGGGAATTAATTTCATTTACGACTAATTAGTTGTAAGGAGAGGGAGAAATAAGAACAAACCGAAGAAACACCTTCCCACCACCCCTCCCTTCTTCCTAGACTCAATTTCACTCCTGACTCTCCTACCCCCTCTCTGCAAGCAGTGCAGCAGGGATGGCGAATGGGCTTGCTCTCAGGCCATAATACTTTGTTTCTGCCGCTCTTTCCTCCTCACACTCTTCCCCTACTCCAGCGCTGAGTCCCTCCCACGGTATACGGTCCTTTCACAAACGGCCTCAGCACGAATCTTTCCCACAGACTGCAGTTCTTCAAGGGCTGCTTCAGCACGGGTCCCCCATGGGCCACAGGTCCTGCCAGAAAACCTGCTCCTGCATAGGCTTTCCAAGGGCTGGGGCTTCTTTCAGGGCATACCCACCTGCTCCAGCGTGGGTCCTCCACAGGCTGGAGCGTGGCTATCTGCTCCACCATGGTTCTCCACGGTCTGCAGGGGGACAACCTGCCTCATCATGGTCTTCGCCACGGGCTGCAGGGGAACCTGGTCTCCAGCACCTGGAGCGCCTACTTCCCCTCCTTCTCCGACCTGCACTTCTGCAGAGTTGTTTTGCTCACATTTTCGCATTCCTCTCTCACAGCTGCTGCACGGCTTTTTTACCGTTCCTTCCGTACGCTTTCACAGAGATGCTACCGATTTCACTGACTGACTCAGCCTTGGCCAGCGGCACATCCGTCTTGGAGCCGGCTCAAACTACCGATGTCTAACACAGGGGCAGCTTCGGTGTCTTCTCACAGAAGCCACCTCCGCAGCACCACCCCGCTACCAAAACCTTGCTACATAAACCCAATACGGTCATGCACCCCTCTTCTCTTTGCACAACAAGCTCAGCACTGTGAAGCAAGCCGTCAGGAGGGAAGGGATGAATGTGCGACTGACAAGGCAGGTGCAGTGGCTTCCCAGAGAGCCCAGGAGAACCTGTCCTAACCACAGCATTGAGCTTTAGTGTTGTGGGGTGAGGAGAAGACCAGGTGGGAAATAAAAGCATGAAAACGGAAAGGGAAAACACCGCCACAGCATTTTTGGGAAAGCATTGTCCCAACAGCTGGGGTCCACAGGTCTTGTGGTCTTCTAGCTGGTGCAGAGGTGCTTTTTGCTATCTTTTGTTTCTTCCCACAGAGCATTCAGGAGAGCTCCTGCACACTGCCTGTCTCCTCGGCGGGGAAGCTGAGCCCCTCCTTCTCATTGCTGTCCCTATCCCCAGTGGGCAGAGGCACAAAAAGGTCGTCCTGGGACCGTAGGATCATGCATGGCATAACCAAGTTGCAAAGGACCTCCAGAAGTCATTGGGCCCAACCCCTTGCTCCAAGCTCAGTCAGCCATGAGCGTCCAAGGAGGGTGACTGGACAACACCCCCAGGCAACCTCTTTCACTGCTTGACTCTCCTCGCCATCCTGGCCACCCTCTGCCGAACGTGTTCCACTTGGTCGAGGTCTTTCTTGCGTTACAGCCCAAAACTCGCCACAGTGTTCTGGATGCCATCAGGTGAGTGCTGAGCAGAGCAGAAGCGTCGCTCCCATCAATCTCCTGGCTACACGCCTGCTCATATAGCCCAGGTTGTCGATGCCGGTCCTCGGTGTCCGGGAACAGTGCTGGGAGTCGCACCTGTTTTGATGGGGCTACCACAAAAGCACCTTTCCCTGGCCCTGCTTTTGGGCTGCTGCTTGTCAGGGGCTGAAGGGTGTGTGGGGAGACAGGGTTGGTTGCTACCAAGCCAGCTGCCAATCAGCACCAGCAGACCGATGCCCAGCCAGTCTCTGAACAAGGGCTACTTTGGAAAGACTGCCCACAGTTTTATTGCTGACCATGATGTTATATGGCATGGAGTAGCCTTTTGGTCAAATCGGGTCCCCTCCCTGGCTCTTACCCACACCTAGTTTGCTCTTCAAGGGGGCAGAGTGAGGAAGAGAGATGGCCTTGGTGCTGTGCAAGGACTGCCCAGCAACAGCTAAAGCTTTGCTGTGTAACCTACACATTTCAAACACAGCACCATACGGGCTGCTATGAAGAAAACGGCCTCCATCCCGGCCAGATCCAGTACAGCCTGGTGCCCCCATTCCCTCTCCTGCTGTCCTCTGGGGCCATTTTCTGCTTGAGCCTCCTGCCCCAGAACTGTGGCAGCCAGGGCAAGAGGAATTGCCGACTGCCCTCTCCTCAGCTTACGGGGCCTCCCGCAGCCCAGACTCCTCAGCCGAGTTCAGATGTGGCCGTTCGCTTCTTCCACGGGACACGCACCACAGCCAAGAGAGCACGTCTGGGCAGAGGCACAACAAAGCCGGGACTGATGGTCAGGGGCTCTGGAAGAGTCAAAAATGCCTTCCTCGCATGCAGGTGACAGTGACCAACGGGAGCAAGCTGCACTATGTCCTACCCTACCCTCCTTTGGGGAATTGTGAAGAGTCACCACGTCTACCATGCACCCCCTAACATCCCCACAGCAACTCCGTTCCTCCAGAGCGTGTATGTCAGGAATGTCCACAAAGAGAAGGGCTACGCAGAGGCAACAAACATTCTCTTAACAATCTCTGCACCAACATAGTCAGCCACCTCCTCATAGAACCACCACTGAGCAACATCCGTCTCCCCGGGCATCCTGGGAGAGCATCTGCAGGGGAAAGGACGACACAAAGGCACAGGCTGGGATGCAGCAGCACTTTAATGAGTCAAAGGAGGGAAATGAGGTCACTGTGAGTGGAGGCTCCAGCACAGGGAGAACCAGGGACAGATAAAAGCCTGTGCCCCGTGGCTGTGGCAGAGATCACGCCTGGTGTCCATCTGCCTGCCCCAGAGAGGGAGCAGGGCCAGCAGGTCCTCCCTGTGCTGGCTTTGTGGGGCTCACAGCCCGGGGCAGCACAAGAGAACAAGGGCACTGCAGGGAAAGGAGAGGGAGGAAGAGGGGAAAGGCAGGCATGGGCCGTGCTCTCTGAGAGCCCAGGCCGGTCCCGTCTTTATGCAAGGGGTGCTGGGCGTGCTGAGCCCCTCGGAAAAGCAGCAAGCCGATGCTCCGTCCCCAGTCCGGTACCATCTTGTGGGTCCCTGGGGGCCTTCCCCAGGGCTATCGCCAGCAGCTTTAGCAGGGGAGGCATGGTCTGCCGCGGTAGCAGCTGCCAATGCCGGAGAGGCCAAAGCCGGAGAGGCCGGAGCCCCCGGAGTTGATGGGCACTCCCGCAGAGCTGAGGATGCTGCCAACGGCAGCGGAGGTGGAGGATCCGACGGCGGTGCTCTGCGGGAAGGAGCTGAGGATGGGGCCAGGCAGGGTCACCACCACGGGGGAGGGCTCGATGACGACGGTGGAGTCCTGGCACTGCCGGACACAGGGCTCATTGCAGCTGTTGGCCAGCGGGGTCGGGCCGCAGGGCCGGCAGGGCAGGCACGGGTTGTAGCAGGACATGTCTTGTGGCTGGAGGTGCGCCTGGGGGAGAGGGCAGGAGAAGCAAAGCATGAGCGGTGCGTGAGGAGCAGCCTGTCACTCCAACACGAGGGAGAAAAAGCATGAGCTGGAGCCGAGAGCTGGAGGTGTTGTCGGGAGGCCCAGGGCTTGTCCTTTCCTTCAGCCCAAGAGAGCCCTGCCAATAGCAACCGAGCCCAGGAAGATCCCTTCCTAGCCCATAGCTCAGGACACACCTCAGCCAAGCCCCAGCTTCTCTCCATGCCACACCTTCCACCCCTTTCCTTCTCCCATGACAAGCAGCACCATGACCCAGCCTCAGACAAAACGACAGTTTTGTGTTGAGAAATCCTAGAGGAGGATGAGGCGAAGGAGGACGAGCAGGAAGAGCAGAAAGGGCTTCGGACTCACCTTGTTCCCAAGGAGATGGAGGCAAGAGGAGCGGATGAGAGAGTGAGGAGAAGGGCCCGCTTTTATACTGCTCCTGCACCGCCCCAGGCCCACAGTCACTGCACGCGGGCAGCAATTTTCCAGCACACTCACCTCCAAAGCAATGGCACAGGTGGGGATTTGGGTTTCGTCAAAGCTGCCGTTACGTTTCCTCATTTTTTGACATGCCCTTTAGGCCTCAGACGCTCCTTTCAAGTATCGAGATGAAAGGCTCCAATGTATCCCAGGTAGGAACACATCGGTACAGGCAGATGTGCTCCGAGTGCTGGAGGGCTCTGTGCAGGCAGCGGTATGTTTCTGGGGAACTCTGTGAGGTTGTTTTCCACCCCCATTACAGGAAGGTGCACATAGCGTCCCACCAACATTGCCCTCACGAATGCCATGATTGCTCAACAAGCCCCGTGGAGTTGGGTCCCTCCTCACTACCAGGGGAGTGTGTTGGGGCTCGGGACAGCACCTTGTTCCTCCCATTCTCCTCACACCACCACGCACGTTGCCCACACGCTTTGGACCCTGACCAGCAGGAGACACTTTTGCAAAACACGCTGACCATCCTGTGAGCTCCTGAAGCTGTGGGAGTGCCAGCAAGAAGGTCATCCCAAGGGCAATGGCCGCTGGGGCTGCCTGGAGCTGTGTACAAGGGTACGGCCCAGTACTCAGACCAGTTTTCCAGGGTTATGGATGGAGCTGCCCTGGCCAGAGGGGAACTCAGCCATGCATGGGACATGGGCCTGCAGACCGCACGCCCTCCTGGCTTGGCCTCACGCCAAAAGGCTGACACACGGCCAATCCAAAATTAGACTGTGACTCGCCACGGCTAGGGAGAGTCTGTCCCAGGAAGCTTGCCTACTGAAGGCATTCCCTTGCCCTCCTGCGACGCGTCCCAGCTGCCTCCGTGTCTGCAGGGCAGGGAAGTGCATCACCTCCCTGATGTAGTCTGAGAGCTGTTCTTGTACCCAGGGCCCTTCTGAGCACAGCCCCTCCCTGAGCATCCGCAGGCACGTGGCACTGCACGGTCCTGACAGCCCTCGCTGGCTGGGGAGTCTGGGCAAGTTTCCTTGCCTCCGCAATGGTGCTGGGTTGTGCTCCTGGCCGAGGAGGCCTTTGGGGCATGGGAAAGAAGGCATGCTGAAGCGCTAATGCCAGGAGAAGATGCAGCGCCTGAGACCCAGAGATGAGGCCCACACAGTGGGGAGGAGTTTTCTGCAACTCCCTTGGGTGCTTGGCATCTGGTCACATGTACTCAGGTCAGTCCAATCTGTTTCAATGTTCCTAGGGCTGATCCTCCTCTACTGTGGGAAAGTCTTCTCTCGACAGTAAATCCTACCAGGAAAGACCACGGCCAAGAACCCTCGGAGTACCTCCACCTTTCCTGTAACCCCTGCCCTCTTCCGTTCAGCGCTGCAGCTGTCTTTGACCAAGCCTCGTAGCTGACCGACCTGGAAGAAGACCTTCTTGTTGCCCTCCGCATGCTTTGCGTGATTCAACGCCAGGTGGCCTTTGGCTTTCCTAACCCCAACCCTGCATACCCAGACAGCCTGGCAGATGTTCTCCCCAGACCAAAGGACAGCGAGAGGAAGACAGCTGAAACCATTGGCACAACCTGGCTGCCTGGAGCTGCCACAGCTAGGGACCATCGGAGCGAGCTCAGAGAGAGGGAGGAGAGAGAAGCACGTGGCACGTCCTTAAAGAGAGGGGCCTTTGGGTGCTCCGCTGCCGTGGGCAGCGCCGGGCAGAGCTGGGCCTCTTCCTGCAAAGGGAGTTGCAAACAATCGCACTTCACTGCCCCAGGTCAACTTCCCCTGCCTGCACAAGACCCCTCCACCACTTGGGGCTTGGCTTCTGCCCATGCTGACACAATTCTGACTGGGATATCCTTGGGATCTCTTACTGGCACGCAAAAGGAGCCGGCATCGCACACCAGGCATGTTCAGAAATGAGGAAGTGAAATGACGGCGTTGACGGAAACCAAAACACAACCCGTGCCATTAGGTAGGATATGTTTCTTTGGAGGTGAGTCTGTTGGAAAATTACTGCCCGCGTGCAGTGACTGTGGGCCTGAGGCGGTGCGGGTGCAGTATAAAAGCGGGGCCTTCTCCTCACTCTCTCACCCGCTCCTCTCGCCTCCATCTCCTTGGGAACAAGGTGAGTCTGAAGCCCTTTCTTGTCTTACACCTCCTTCTCCTTCTTCTCGTCCTCCTGCACCTCCTCCGTGACTTCTCAGTGCATACCTGCCTCTCTGTCCCATCCTGGGCCTTGAGGCTGCTTGCCATGGGAGAGGGAAGGGAGCAGAAGGTGTGGCATGGAGAGAGGTTGGGGCTTGGCTGAGGCGTCTGTCTCCTGAGCTATGGGCTAGGTGGGGACCTCCCTGGCCTTGGTCGCTCTTCGTGGTGCTCATTTGGGCTGGGGGAAAGGGTCTCCTTCGTTGCGGGGTAACAGGCTGCTCTTCAACCACCCCTCGTGCTTTGTTGTCCCCTGCCCTCTCCCACAGGTGCACCTCCAGCCACAAGACATGTCCTGCTACAACCCGTGCCTGCCATGCCCTCCATGCGGGCCCTGCGGCCCGACCCCGCTGGCCAACAGCTGCAATGAGCCCTGTGTCCGGCAGTGCCAGGACTCCACCGTCGTCATCGAGCCCCCTCCCGTGGTGGTGACCCTGCCCGGCCCCATCCTCAGCTCCTTCCCGCAGAGCACCGCCGTCGGATCCTCCACCTCCGCTGCCGTTGGCAGCATCCTCAGCTCTGCGGGAGTGCCCATCAACTCCGGGGGCTCCGGCCTCTCCGGCTTTGGCCTCTCCGGCATTGGCAGCTGCTACCCGCGGCAGACCATGCCTCCCCTGCTAAAGCTGCTGGCGATGGCCCTGGGGAAGGCCCCCAGGGACCCACAAGATGGTACCGGACTGGGGACGGAGCATCGCCTTGTTGCTTTCCGAGGGGCTCAGCAAGCCCAGCACCCCCTGCAATAGGGTGGGGCCAGCCTGCGCCCTAGGAAAGCACGGCCCATGCCTGCCTTTCCCCTCTTCCTCCCTCTCCTTTCCCTCCATTTTTCCTTGTTCTCTTGTGCTGCCCCGGGCTGCGAGCCCCACAAAGCCAGCACAGGGAGGACCTGCTGGCCCTGCTCCCTCTCTGGGGCAGGCAGATGGACACCAGGCGTGATCTCTGCCACAGCCGTGGGGCTCCTTTCTGCCCCTGGTGCTCCCTGTACTGGGACCTCCACTCAGAGCGACCTTGTTGTACTCTTTTGACTCATTAAAGTTCTGCTGCATCCCAGCCCATGCGTCTGTGTCATCCTTTCCCCTGCAGATGCTCTCCCAAGATGCCCAGGGAGATGGATGTTGCTCAGGGCTGGGTCTGGGAGGGGGAGTTTGGGGATTGTTTTGCAGTGACTCTTAACACAGCCTTGCATTGAGTACACTCTTCTCTGCCTAGCTGGCTCGGGGTGGAATTCCCCAATCTAGTTCAATGACTGCTATTCCTTTTGTTGTTGCGGTGGGTTTTCTTTGGCTGGCCACCAGGTGCCCACCGAGCTGCTCTCTCTCTCTCTCTCCTTCTCACAGGACACCGGGAGAAAATATGACAGAGAAACTCATGGACTGAGACAAGGCCACGGTGATCACTTCTCAATTTTGGTCACAGCCAAAACACACTCAGCTTGGGGGAATTAATTTCATTTACGACTAATTAGTTGTAAGGAGAGGGAGAAATAAGAACAAACCGAAGAAACACCTTCCCACCACCCCTCCCTTCTTCCTAGACTCAATTTCACTCCTGACTCTCCTACCCCCTCTCTGCAAGCAGTGCAGCAGGGATGGCGAATGGGCTTGCTCTCAGGCCATAATACTTTGTTTCTGCCGCTCTTTCCTCCTCACACTCTTCCCCTACTCCAGCGCTGAGTCCCTCCCACGGTATACGGTCCTTTCACAAACGGCCTCAGCACGAATCTTTCCCACAGACTGCAGTTCTTCAAGGGCTGCTTCAGCACGGGTCCCCCATGGGCCACAGGTCCTGCCAGAAAACCTGCTCCTGCATAGGCTTTCCAAGGGCTGGGGCTTCTTTCAGGGCATACCCACCTGCTCCAGCGTGGGTCCTCCACAGGCTGGAGCGTGGCTATCTGCTCCACCATGGTTCTCCACGGTCTGCAGGGGGACAACCTGCCTCATCATGGTCTTCGCCACGGGCTGCAGGGGAACCTGGTCTCCAGCACCTGGAGCGCCTACTTCCCCTCCTTCTCCGACCTGCACTTCTGCAGAGTTGTTTTGCTCACATTTTCGCACTCCTCTCTCACAGCTGCTGCACGGCTTTTTTACCGTTCCTTCCGTACGCTTTCACAGAGATGCTACCGATTTCACTGACTGACTCAGCCTTGGCCAGCGGCACATCCGTCTTGGAGCCGGCTCAAACTACCGATGTCTAACACAGGGGCAGCTTCGGTGTCTTCTCACAGAAGCCACCTCCGCAGCACCACCCCGCTACCAAAACCTTGCTACATAAACCCAATACGGTCATGCACCCCTCTTCTCTTTGCACAACAAGCTCAGCACTGTGAAGCAAGCCGTCAGGAGGGAAGGGATGAATGTGCGACTGACAAGGCAGGTGCAGTGGCTTCCCAGAGAGCCCAGGAGAACCTGTCCTAACCACAGCATTGAGCTTTAGTGTTGTGGGGTGAGGAGAAGACCAGGTGGGAAATAAAAGCATGAAAACGGAAAGGGAAAACACCGCCACAGCATTTTTGGGAAAGCATTGTCCCAACAGCTGGGGTCCACAGGTCTTGTGGTCTTCTAGCTGGTGCAGAGGTGCTTTTTGCTATCTTTTGTTTCTTCCCACAGAGCATTCAGGAGAGCTCCTGCACACTGCCTGTCTCCTCGGCGGGGAAGCTGAGCCCCTCCTTCTCATTGCTGTCCCTATCCCCAGTGGGCAGAGGCACAAAAAGGTGGTCCTGGGACCGTAGGATCATGCATGGCATAACCAAGTTGCAAAGGACCTCCAGAAGTCATTGGGCCCAACCCCTTGCTCCAAGCTCAGTCAGCCATGAGCGTCCAAGGAGGGTGACTGGACAACACCCCCAGGCAACCTCTTTCACTGCTTGACTCTCCTCGCCATCCTGGCCACCCTCTGCCGAACGTGTTCCACTTGGTCGAGGTCTTTCTTGCGTTACAGCCCAAAACTCGCCACAGTGTTCTGGATGCCATCAGGTGAGTGCTGAGCAGAGCAGAAGCGTCGCTCCCATCAATCTCCTGGCTACACGCCTGCTCATATAGCCCAGGTTGTCGATGCCGGTCCTCGGTGTCCGGGAACAGTGCTGGGAGTCGCACCTGTTTTGATGGGGCTACCACAAAAGCACCTTTCCCTGGCCCTGCTTTTGGGCTGCTGCTTGTCAGGGGCTGAAGGGTGTGTGGGGAGACAGGGTTGGTTGCTACCAAGCCAGCTGCCAATCAGCACCAGCAGACCGATGCCCAGCCAGTCTCTGAACAAGGGCTACTTTGGAAAGACTGCCCACAGTTTTATTGCTGACCATGATGTTATATGGCATGGAGTAGCCTTTTGGTCAAATCGGGTCCCCTCCCTGGCTCTTACCCACACCTAGTTTGCTCTTCAAGGGGGCAGAGTGAGGAAGAGAGATGGCCTTGGTGCTGTGCAAGGACTGCCCAGCAACAGCTAAAGCTTTGCTGTGTAACCTACACATTTCAAACACAGCACCATACGGGCTGCTATGAAGAAAACGGCCTCCATCCCGGCCAGATCCAGTACAGCCTGGTGCCCCCATTCCCTCTCCTGCTGTCCTCTGGGGCCATTTTCTGCTTGAGCCTCCTGCCCCAGAACTGTGGCAGCCAGGGCAAGAGGAATTGCCGACTGCCCTCTCCTCAGCTTACGGGGCCTCCCGCAGCCCAGACTCCTCAGCCAAGTTCAGATGTGGCCGTTCGCTTCTTCCACGGGACACGCACCACAGCCAAGAGAGCACGTCTGGGCAGAGGCACAACAAAGCCGGGACTGATGGTCAGGGGCTCTGGAAGAGTCAAAAATGCCTTCCTCGCATGCAGGTGACAGTGACCAACGGGAGCAAGCTGCACTATGTCCTACCCTACCCTCCTTTGGGGAATTGTGAAGAGTCACCACGTCTACCATGCACCCCCTAACATCCCCACAGCAACTCCGTTCCTCCAGAGCGTGTATGTCAGGAATGTCCACAAAGAGAAGGGCTACGCAGAGGCAACAAACATTCTCTTAACAATCTCTGCACCAACATAGTCAGCCACCTCCTCATAGAACCACCACTGAGCAACATCCGTCTCCCCGGGCATCCTGGGAGAGCATCTGCAGGGGAAAGGACGACACAAAGGCACAGGCTGGGATGCAGCAGCACTTTAATGAGTCAAAGGAGGGAAATGAGGTCACTGTGAGTGGAGGCTCCAGCACAGGGAGAACCAGGGACAGATAAAAGCCTGTGCCCCGTGGCTGTGGCAGAGATCACGCCTGGTGTCCATCTGCCTGCCCCAGAGAGGGAGCAGGGCCAGCAGGTCCTCCCTGTGCTGGCTTTGTGGGGCTCACAGCCCGGGGCAGCACAAGAGAACAAGGGCACTGCAGGGAAAGGAGAGGGAGGAAGAGGGGAAAGGCAGGCATGGGCCATGCTCTCTGAGAGCCCAGGCCGGTCCCGTCTTTATGCAAGGGGTGCTGGGCGTGCTGAGCCCCTCGGAAAAGCAGCAAGCCGATGCTCCGTCCCCAGTCCGGTACCATCTTGTGGGTCCCTGGGGGCCTTCCCCAGGGCTATCGCCAGCAGCTTTAGCAGGGGAGGCATGGTCTGCCGCGGTAGCAGCTGCCAATGCCGGAGAGGCCAAAGCCGGAGAGGCCGGAGCCCCCGGAGTTGATGGGCACTCCCGCAGAGCTGAGGATGCTGCCAACGGCAGCGGAGGTGGAGGATCCGACGGCGGTGCTCTGCGGGAAGGAGCTGAGGATGGGGCCGGGCAGGGTCACCACCACGGGGGAGGGCTGGATGACGACGGTGGAGTCCTGGCACTGCCGGACACAGGGCTCATTGCAGCTGTTGGCCAGCGGGGTCGGGCCGCAGGGCCGGCAGGGCAGGCACGGGTTGTAGCAGGACATGTCTTGTGGCTGGAGGTGCGCCTGGGGGAGAGGGCAGGAGAAGCAAAGCATGAGCGGTGCGTGAGGAGCAGCCTGTCACTCCAACACGAGGGAGAAAAAGCATGAGCTGGAGCCGAGAGCTGGAGGTGTTGTCGGGAGGCCCAGGGCTTGTCCTTTCCTTCAGCCCAAGAGAGCCCTGCCAATAGCAACCGAGCCCAGGAAGATCCCTTCCTAGCCCATAGCTCAGGACACACCTCAGCCAAGCCCCAGCTTCTCTCCATGCCACACCTTCCACCCCTTTCCTTCTCCCATGACAAGCAGCACCATGACCCAGCCTCAGACAAAACGACAGTTTTGTGTTGAGAAATCCTAGAGGAGGATGAGGCGAAGGAGGACGAGCAGGAAGAGCAGAAAGGGCTTCGGACTCACCTTGTTCCCAAGGAGATGGAGGCAAGAGGAGTGGATGAGAGAGTGAGGAGAAGGGCCCGCTTTTATACTGCTCCTGCACCGCCCCAGGCCCACAGTCACTGCACGCGGGCAGCAATTTTCCAGCACACTCACCTCCAAAGCAATGGCACAGGTGGGGATTTGGGTTTCGTCAAAGCTGCCGTTACGTTTCCTCATTTTTTGACATGCCCTTTAGGCCTCAGACGCTCCTTTCAAGTATCGAGATGAAAGGCTCCAATGTATCCCAGGTAGGAACACATCGGTACAGGCAGATGTGCTCCGAGTGCTGGAGGGCTCTGTGCAGGCAGCGGTATGTTTCTGGGGAACTCTGTGAGGTTGTTTTCCACCCCCATTACAGGAAGGTGCACATAGCGTCCCACCAACATTGCCCTCACGAATGCCATGATTGCTCAACAAGCCCCGTGGAGTTGGGTCCCTCCTCACTACCAGGGGAGTGTGTTGGGGCTCGGGACAGCACCTTGTTCCTCCCATTCTCCTCACACCACCACGCACGTTGCCCACACGCTTTGGACCCTGACCAGCAGGAGACACTTTTGCAAAACACGCTGACCATCCTGTGAGCTCCTGAAGCTGTGGGAGTGCCAGCAAGAAGGTCATCCCAAGGGCAATGGCCGCTGGGGCTGCCTGGAGCTGTGTACAAGGGTACGGCCCAGTACTCAGACCAGTTTTCCAGGGTTATGGATGGAGCTGCCCTGGCCAGAGGGGAACTCAGCCATGCATGGGACATGGGCCTGCAGACCGCACGCCCTCCTGGCTTGGCCTCACGCCAAAAGGCTGACACACGGCCAATCCAAAATTAGACTGTGACTCGCCACGGCTAGGGAGAGTCTGTCCCAGGAAGCTTGCCTACTGAAGGCATTCCCTTGCCCTCCTGCGACGCGTCCCAGCTGCCTCCGTGTCTGCAGGGCAGGGAAGTGCATCACCTCCCTGATGTAGTCTGAGAGCTGTTCTTGTACCCAGGGCCCTTCTGAGCACAGCCCCTCCCTGAGCATCCGCAGGCACGTGGCACTGCACGGTCCTGACAGCCCTCGCTGGCTGGGGAGTCTGGGCAAGTTTCCTTGCCTCCGCAATGGTGCTGGGTTGTGCTCCTGGCCGAGGAGGCCTTTGGGGCATGGGAAAGAAGGCATGCTGAAGCGCTAATGCCAGGAGAAGATGCAGCGCCTGAGACCCAGAGATGAGGCCCACACAGTGGGGAGGAGTTTTCTGCAACTCCCTTGGGTGCTTGGCATCTGGTCACATGTACTCAGGTCAGTCCAATCTGTTTCAATGTTCCTAGGGCTGATCCTCCTCTACTGTGGGAAAGTCTTCTCTCGACAGTAAATCCTACCAGGAAAGACCACGGCCAAGAACCCTCGGAGTACCTCCACCTTTCCTGTAACCCCTGCCCTCTTCCGTTCAGCGCTGCAGCTGTCTTTGACCAAGCCTCGTAGCTGACCGACCTGGAAGAAGACCTTCTTGTTGCCCTCCGCATGCTTTGCGTGATTCAACGCCAGGTGGCCTTTGGCTTTCCTAACCCCAACCCTGCATACCCAGACAGCCTGGCAGATGTTCTCCCCAGACCAAAGGACAGCGAGAGGAAGACAGCTGAAACCATTGGCACAACCTGGCTGCCTGGAGCTGCCACAGCTAGGGACCATCGGAGCGAGCTCAGAGAGAGGGAGGAGAGAGAAGCACGTGGCACGTCCTTAAAGAGAGGGGCCTTTGGGTGCTCCGCTGCCGTGGGCAGCGCCGGGCAGAGCTGGGCCTCTTCCTGCAAAGGGAGTTGCAAACAATCGCACTTCACTGCCCCAGGTCAACTTCCCCTGCCTGCACAAGACCCCTCCACCACTTGGGGCTTGGCTTCTGCCCATGCTGACACAATTCTGACTGGGATATCCTTGGGATCTCTTACTGGCACGCAAAAGGAGCCGGCATCGCACACCAGGCATGTTCAGAAATGAGGAAGTGAAATGACGGCGTTGACGGAAACCAAAACACAACCCGTGCCATTAGGTAGGATATGTTTCTTTGGAGGTGAGTCTGTTGGAAAATTACTGCCCGCGTGCAGTGACTGTGGGCCTGAGGCGGTGCGGGTGCAGTATAAAAGCGGGGCCTTCTCCTCACTCTCTCACCCGCTCCTCTCGCCTCCATCTCCTTGGGAACAAGGTGAGTCTGAAGCCCTTTCTTGTCTTACACCTCCTTCTCCTTCTTCTCGTCCTCCTGCACCTCCTCCGTGACTTCTCAGTGCATACCTGCCTCTCTGTCCCATCCTGGGCCTTGAGGCTGCTTGCCATGGGAGAGGGAAGGGAGCAGAAGGTGTGGCATGGAGAGAGGTTGGGGCTTGGCTGAGGCGTCTGTCTCCTGAGCTATGGGCTAGGTGGGGACCTCCCTGGCCTTGGTCGCTCTTCGTGGTGCTCATTTGGGCTGGGGGAAAGGGTCTCCTTCGTTGCGGGGTAACAGGCTGCTCTTCAACCACCCCTCGTGCTTTGTTGTCCCCTGCCCTCTCCCACAGGTGCACCTCCAGCCACAAGACATGTCCTGCTACAACCCGTGCCTGCCATGCCCTCCATGCGGGCCCTGCGGCCCGACCCCGCTGGCCAACAGCTGCAATGAGCCCTGTGTCCGGCAGTGCCAGGACTCCACCGTCGTCATCGAGCCCCCTCCCGTGGTGGTGACCCTGCCCGGCCCCATCCTCAGCTCCTTCCCGCAGAGCACCGCCGTCGGATCCTCCACCTCCGCTGCCGTTGGCAGCATCCTCAGCTCTGCGGGAGTGCCCATCAACTCCGGGGGCTCCGGCCTCTCCGGCTTTGGCCTCTCCGGCATTGGCAGCTGCTACCACGGCAGACCATGCCTCCCCTGCTAAAGCTGCTGGCGATGGCCCTGGGGAAGGCCCCCAGGGACCCACAAGATGGTACCGGACTGGGGACGGAGCATCGCCTTGTTGCTTTCCGAGGGGCTCAGCAAGCCCAGCACCCCCTGCAATAGGGTGGGGCCAGCCTGCGCCCTAGGAAAGCACGGCCCATGCCTGCCTTTCCCCTCTTCCTCCCTCTCCTTTCCCTCCATTTTTCCTTGTTCTCTTGTGCTGCCCCGGGCTGCGAGCCCCACAAAGCCAGCACAGGGAGGACCTGCTGGCCCTGCTCCCTCTCTGGGGCAGGCAGATGGACACCAGGCGTGATCTCTGCCACAGCCGTGGGGCTCCTTTCTGCCCCTGGTGCTCCCTGTACTGGGACCTCCACTCAGAGCGACCTTGTTGTACTCTTTTGACTCATTAAAGTTCTGCTGCATCCCAGCCCATGCGTCTGTGTCATCCTTTCCCCTGCAGATGCTCTCCCAAGATGCCCAGGGAGATGGATGTTGCTCAGGGCTGGGTCTGGGAGGGGGAGTTTGGGGATTGTTTTGCAGTGACTCTTAACACAGCCTTGCATTGAGTACACTCTTCTCTGCCTAGCTGGCTCGGGGTGGAATTCCCCAATCTAGTTCAATGACTGCTATTCCTTTTGTTGTTGCGGTGGGTTTTCTTTGGCTGGCCACCAGGTGCCCACCGAGCTGCTCTCTCTCTCTCTCTCCTTCTCACAGGACACCGGGAGAAAATATGACAGAGAAACTCATGGACTGAGACAAGGCCACGGTGATCACTTCTCAATTTTGGTCACAGCCAAAACACACTCAGCTTGGGGGAATTAATTTCATTTACGACTAATTAGTTGTAAGGAGAGGGAGAAATAAGAACAAACCGAAGAAACACCTTCCCACCACCCCTCCCTTCTTCCTAGACTCAATTTCACTCCTGACTCTCCTACCCCCTCTCTGCAAGCAGTGCAGCAGGGATGGCGAATGGGCTGGCTCTCAGGCCATAATACTTTGTTTCTGCCGCTCTTTCCTCCTCACACTCTTCCCCTACTCCAGCGCTGAGTCCCTCCCACGGTATACGGTCCTTTCACAAACGGCCTCAGCACGAATCTTTCCCACAGACTGCAGTTCTTCAAGGGCTGCTTCAGCACGGGTCCCCCATGGGCCACAGGTCCTGCCAGAAAACCTGCTCCTGCATAGGCTTTCCAAGGGCTGGGGCTTCTTTCAGGGCATACCCACCTGCTCCAGCGTGGGTCCTCCACAGGCTGGAGCGTGGCTATCTGCTCCACCATGGTTCTCCACGGTCTGCAGGGGGACAACCTGCCTCATCATGGTCTTCGCCACGGGCTGCAGGGGAACCTGGTCTCCAGCACCTGGAGCGCCTACTTCCCCTCCTTCTCCGACCTGCACTTCTGCAGAGTTGTTTTGCTCACATTTTCGCATTCCTCTCTCACAGCTGCTGCACGGCTTTTTTACCGTTCCTTCCGTACGCTTTCACAGAGATGCTACCGATTTCACTGACTGACTCAGCCTTGGCCAGCGGCACATCCGTCTTGGAGCCGGCTCAAACTACCGATGTCTAACACAGGGGCAGCTTCGGTGTCTTCTCACAGAAGCCACCTCCGCAGCACCACCCCGCTACCAAAACCTTGCTACATAAACCCAATACGGTCATGCACCCCTCTTCTCTTTGCACAACAAGCTCAGCACTGTGAAGCAAGCCGTCAGGAGGGAAGGGATGAATGTGCGACTGACAAGGCAGGTGCAGTGGCTTCCCAGAGAGCCCAGGAGAACCTGTCCTAACCACAGCATTGAGCTTTAGTGTTGTGGGGTGAGGAGAAGACCAGGTGGGAAATAAAAGCATGAAAACGGAAAGGGAAAACACCGCCACAGCATTTTTGGGAAAGCATTGTCCCAACAGCTGGGGTCCACAGGTCTTGTGGTCTTCTAGCTGGTGCAGAGGTGCTTTTTGCTATCTTTTGTTTCTTCCCACAGAGCATTCAGGAGAGCTCCTGCACACTGCCTGTCTCCTCGGCGGGGAAGCTGAGCCCCTCCTTCTCATTGCTGTCCCTATCCCCAGTGGGCAGAGGCACAAAAAGGTCGTCCTGGGACCGTAGGATCATGCATGGCATAACCAAGTTGCAAAGGACCTCCAGAAGTCATTGGGCCCAACCCCTTGCTCCAAGCTCAGTCAGCCATGAGCGTCCAAGGAGGGTGACTGGACAACACCCCCAGGCAACCTCTTTCACTGCTTGACTCTCCTCGCCATCCTGGCCACCCTCTGCCGAACGTGTTCCACTTGGTCGAGGTCTTTCTTGCGTTACAGCCCAAAACTCGCCACAGTGTTCTAGATGCCATCAGGTGAGTGCTGAGCAGAGCAGAAGCGTCGCTCCCATCAATCTCCTGGCTACACGCCTGCTCATATAGCCCAGGTTGTCGATGCCGGTCCTCGGTGTCCGGGAACAGTGCTGGGAGTCGCACCTGTTTTGATGGGGCTACCACAAAAGCACCTTTCCCTGGCCCTGCTTTTGGGCTGCTGCTTGTCAGGGGCTGAAGGGTGTGTGGGGAGACAGGGTTGGTTGCTACCAAGCCAGCTGCCAATCAGCACCAGCAGACCGATGCCCAGCCAGTCTCTGAACAAGGGCTACTTTGGAAAGACTGCCCACAGTTTTATTGCTGACCATGATGTTATATGGCATGGAGTAGCCTTTTGGTCAAATCGGGTCCCCTCCCTGGCTCTTACCCACACCTAGTTTGCTCTTCAAGGGGGCAGAGTGAGGAAGAGAGATGGCCTTGGTGCTGTGCAAGGACTGCCCAGCAATAGCTAAAGCTTTGCTGTGTAACCTACACATTTCAAACACAGCACCATACGGGCTGCTATGAAGAAAACGGCCTCCATCCCGGCCAGATCCAGTACAGCCTGGTGCCCCCATTCCCTCTCCTGCTGTCCTCTGGGGCCATTTTCTGCTTGAGCCTCCTGCCCCAGAACTGTGGCAGCCAGGGCAAGAGGAATTGCCGACTGCCCTCTCCTCAGCTTACGGGGCCTCCCGCAGCCCAGACTCCTCAGCCGAGTTCAGATGTGGCCGTTCGCTTCTTCCACGGGACACGCACCACAGCCAAGAGAGCACGTCTGGGCAGAGGCACAACAAAGCCGGGACTGATGGTCAGGGGCTCTGGAAGAGTCAAAAATGCCTTCCTCGCATGCAGGTGACAGTGACCAACGGGAGCAAGCTGCACTATGTCCTACCCTACCCTCCTTTGGGGAATTGTGAAGAGTCACCACGTCTACCATGCACCCCCTAACATCCCCACAGCAACTCCGTTCCTCCAGAGCGTGTATGTCAGGAATGTCCACAAAGAGAAGGGCTACGCAGAGGCAACAAACATTCTCTTAACAATCTCTGCACCAACATAGTCAGCCACCTCCTCATAGAACCACCACTGAGCAACATCCGTCTCCCCGGGCATCCTGGGAGAGCATCTGCAGGGGAAAGGACGACACAAAGGCACAGGCTGGGATGCAGCAGCACTTTAATGAGTCAAAGGAGGGAAATGAGGTCACTGTGAGTGGAGGCTCCAGCACAGGGAGAACCAGGGACAGATAAAAGCCTGTGCCCCGTGGCTGTGGCAGAGATCACGCCTGGTGTCCATCTGCCTGCCCCAGAGAGGGAGCAGGGCCAGCAGGTCCTCCCTGTGCTGGCTTTGTGGGGCTCACAGCCCGGGGCAGCACAAGAGAACAAGGGCACTGCAGGGAAAGGAGAGGGAGGAAGAGGGGAAAGGCAGGCATGGGCCGTGCTCTCTGAGAGCCCAGGCCGGTCCCGTCTTTATGCAAGGGGTGCTGGGCGTGCTGAGCCCCTCGGAAAAGCAGCAAGCCGATGCTCCGTCCCCAGTCCGGTACCATCTTGTGGGTCCCTGGGGGCCTTCCCCAGGGCTATCGCCAGCAGCTTTAGCAGGGAAGGCATGGTCTGCCGCGGTAGCAGCTGCCAATGCCGGAGAGGCCAAAGCCGGAGAGGCCGGAGCCCCCGGAGTTGATGGGCACTCCCGCAGAGCTGAGGATGCTGCCAACGGCAGCGGAGGTGGAGGATCCGACGGCGGTGCTCTGCGGGAAGGAGCTGAGGATGGGGCCGGGCAGGGTCACCACCACGGGGGAGGGCTGGATGACGACGGTGGAGTCCTGGCACTGCCGGACACAGGGCTCATTGCAGCTGTTGGCCAGCGGGGTCGGGCCGCAGGGCCCGCAGGGCAGGCACGGGTTGTAGCAGGACATGTCTTGTGGCTGGAGGTGCGCCTGGGGGAGAGGGCAGGAGAAGCAAAGCATGAGCGGTGCGTGAGGAGCAGCCTGTCACTCCAACACGAGGGAGAAAAAGCATGAGCTGGAGCCGAGAGCTGGAGGTGTTGTCGGGAGGCCCAGGGCTTGTCCTTTCCTTCAGCCCAAGAGAGCCCTGCCAATAGCAACCGAGCCCAGGAAGATCCCTTCCTAGCCCATAGCTCAGGACACACCTCAGCCAAGCCCCAGCTTCTCTCCATGCCACACCTTCCACCCCTTTCCTTCTCCCATGACAAGCAGCACCATGACCCAGCCTCAGACAAAACGACAGTTTTGTGTTGAGAAATCCTAGAGGAGGATGAGGCGAAGGAGGACGAGCAGGAAGAGCAGAAAGGGCTTCGGACTCACCTTGTTCCCAAGGAGATGGAGGCAAGAGGAGCGGATGAGAGAGTGAGGAGAAGGGCCCGCTTTTATACTGCTCCTGCACCGCCCCAGGCCCACAGTCACTGCACGCGGGCAGCAATTTTCCAGCACACTCACCTCCAAAGCAAACTATCCTACCTAATGGCACAGGTGGGGATTTGGGTTTCGTCAAAGCTGCCGTTACGTTTCCTCATTTTTTGACATGCCCTTTAGGCCTCAGACGCTCCTTTCAAGTATCGAGATGAAAGGCTCCAATGTATCCCAGGTAGGAACACATCGGTACAGGCAGATGTGCTCCGAGTGCTGGAGGGCTCTGTGCAGGCAGCGGTATGTTTCTGGGGAACTCTGTGAGGTTGTTTTCCACCCCCATTACAGGAAGGTGCACATAGCGTCCCACCAACATTGCCCTCACGAATGCCATGATTGCTCAACAAGCCCCGTGGAGTTGGGTCCCTCCTCACTACCAGGGGAGTGTGTTGGGGCTCGGGACAGCACCTTGTTCCTCCCATTCTCCTCACACCACCACGCACGTTGCCCACACGCTTTGGACCCTGACCAGCAGGAGACACTTTTGCAAAACACGCTGACCATCCTGTGAGCTCCTGAAGCTGTGGGAGTGCCAGCAAGAAGGTCATCCCAAGGGCAATGGCCGCTGGGGCTGCCTGGAGCTGTGTACAAGGGTACGGCCCAGTACTCAGACCAGTTTTCCAGGGTTATGGATGGAGCTGCCCTGGCCAGAGGGGAACTCAGCCATGCATGGGACATGGGCCTGCAGACCGCACGCCCTCCTGGCTTGGCCTCACGCCAAAAGGCTGACACACGGCCAATCCAAAATTAGACTGTGACTCGCCACGGCTAGGGAGAGTCTGTCCCAGGAAGCTTGCCTACTGAAGGCATTCCCTTGCCCTCCTGCGACGCGTCCCAGCTGCCTCCGTGTCTGCAGGGCAGGGAAGTGCATCACCTCCCTGATGTAGTCTGAGAGCTGTTCTTGTACCCAGGGCCCTTCTGAGCACAGCCCCTCCCTGAGCATCCGCAGGCACGTGGCACTGCACGGTCCTGACAGCCCTCGCTGGCTGGGGAGTCTGGGCAAGTTTCCTTGCCTCCGCAATGGTGCTGGGTTGTGCTCCTGGCCGAGGAGGCCTTTGGGGCATGGGAAAGAAGGCATGCTGAAGCGCTAATGCCAGGAGAAGATGCAGCGCCTGAGACCCAGAGATGAGGCCCACACAGTGGGGAGGAGTTTTCTGCAACTCCCTTGGGTGCTTGGCATCTGGTCACATGTACTCAGGTCAGTCCAATCTGTTTCAATGTTCCTAGGGCTGATCCTCCTCTACTGTGGGAAAGTCTTCTCTCGACAGTAAATCCTACCAGGAAAGACCACGGCCAAGAACCCTCGGAGTACCTCCACCTTTCCTGTAACCCCTGCCCTCTTCCGTTCAGCGCTGCAGCTGTCTTTGACCAAGCCTCGTAGCTGACCGACCTGGAAGAAGACCTTCTTGTTGCCCTCCGCATGCTTTGCGTGATTCAACGCCAGGTGGCCTTTGGCTTTCCTAACCCCAACCCTGCATACCCAGACAGCCTGGCAGATGTTCTCCCCAGACCAAAGGACAGCGAGAGGAAGACAGCTGAAACCATTGGCACAACCTGGCTGCCTGGAGCTGCCACAGCTAGGGACCATCGGAGCGAGCTCAGAGAGAGGGAGGAGAGAGAAGCACGTGGCACGTCCTTAAAGAGAGGGGCCTTTGGGTGCTCCGCTGCCGTGGGCAGCGCCGGGCAGAGCTGGGCCTCTTCCTGCAAAGGGAGTTGCAAACAATCGCACTTCACTGCCCCAGGTCAACTTCCCCTGCCTGCACAAGACCCCTCCACCACTTGGGGCTTGGCTTCTGCCCATGCTGACACAATTCTGACTGGGATATCCTTGGGATCTCTTACTGGCACGCAAAAGGAGCCGGCATCGCACACCAGGCATGTTCAGAAATGAGGAAGTGAAATGACGGCGTTGACGGAAACCAAAACACAACCCGTGCCATTAGGTAGGATATGTTTCTTTGGAGGTGAGTCTGTTGGAAAATTACTGCCCGCGTGCAGTGACTGTGGGCCTGAGGCGGTGCGGGTGCAGTATAAAAGCGGGGCCTTCTCCTCACTCTCTCACCCGCTCCTCTCGCCTCCATCTCCTTGGGAACAAGGTGAGTCTGAAGCCCTTTCTTGTCTTACACCTCCTTCTCCTTCTTCTCGTCCTCCTGCACCTCCTCCGTGACTTCTCAGTGCATACCTGCCTCTCTGTCCCATCCTGGGCCTTGAGGCTGCTTGCCATGGGAGAGGGAAGGGAGCAGAAGGTGTGGCATGGAGAGAGGTTGGGGCTTGGCTGAGGCGTCTGTCTCCTGAGCTATGGGCTAGGTGGGGACCTCCCTGGCCTTGGTCGCTCTTCGTGGTGCTCATTTGGGCTGGGGGAAAGGGTCTCCTTCGTTGCGGGGGTAACAGGCTGCTCTTCAACCACCCCTCGTGCTTTGTTGTCCCCTGCCCTCTCCCACAGGTGCACCTCCAGCCACAAGACATGTCCTGCTACAACCCGTGCCTGCCATGCCCTCCATGCGGGCCCTGCGGCCCGACCCCGCTGGCCAACAGCTGCAATGAGCCCTGTGTCCGGCAGTGCCAGGACTCCACCGTCGTCATCGAGCCCCCTCCCGTGGTGGTGACCCTGCCCGGCCCCATCCTCAGCTCCTTCCCGCAGAGCACCGCCGTCGGATCCTCCACCTCCGCTGCCGTTGGCAGCATCCTCAGCTCTGCGGGAGTGCCCATCAACTCCGGGGGCTCCGGCCTCTCCGGCTTTGGCCTCTCCGGCATTGGCAGCTGCTACCGCGGCAGACCATGCCTCCCCTGCTAAAGCTGCTGGCGATGGCCCTGGGGAAGGCCCCCAGGGACCCACAAGATGGTACCGGACTGGGGACGGAGCATCGCCTTGTTGCTTTCCGAGGGGCTCAGCAAGCCCAGCACCCCCTGCAATAGGGTGGGGCCAGCCTGCGCCCTAGGAAAGCACGGCCCATGCCTGCCTTTCCCCTCTTCCTCCCTCTCCTTTCCCTCCATTTTTCCTTGTTCTCTTGTGCTGCCCCGGGCTGTGAGCCCCACAAAGCCAGCACAGGGAGGACCTGCTGGCCCTGCTCCCTCTCTGGGGCAGGCAGATGGACACCAGGCGTGATCTCTGCCACAGCCGTGGGGCTCCTTTCTGCCCCTGGTGCTCCCTGTACTGGGACCTCCACTCAGAGCGACCTTGTTGTACTCTTTTGACTCATTAAAGTTCTGCTGCATCCCAGCCCATGCGTCTGTGTCATCCTTTCCCCTGCAGATGCTCTCCCAAGATGCCCAGGGAGATGGATGTTGCTCAGGGCTGGGTCTGGGAGGGGGAGTTTGGGGATTGTTTTGCAGTGACTCTTAACACAGCCTTGCATTGAGTACACTCTTCTCTGCCTAGCTGGCTCGGGGTGGAATTCCCCAATCTAGTTCAATGACTGCTATTCCTTTTGTTGTTGCGGTGGGTTTTCTTTGGCTGGCCACCAGGTGCCCACCGAGCTGCTCTCTCTCTCTCTCTCCTTCTCACAGGACACCGGGAGAAAATATGACAGAGAAACTCATGGACTGAGACAAGGCCACGGTGATCACTTCTCAATTTTGGTCACAGCCAAAACACACTCAGCTTGGGGGAATTAATTTCATTTACGACTAATTAGTTGTAAGGAGAGGGAGAAATAAGAACAAACCGAAGAAACACCTTCCCACCACCCCTCCCTTCTTCCTAGACTCAATTTCACTCCTGACTCTCCTACCCCCTCTCTGCAAGCAGTGCAGCAGGGATGGCGAATGGGCTTGCTCTCAGGCCATAATACTTTGTTTCTGCCGCTCTTTCCTCCTCACACTCTTCCCCTACTCCAGCGCTGAGTCCCTCCCACGGTATACGGTCCTTTCACAAACGGCCTCAGCACGAATCTTTCCCACAGACTGCAGTTCTTCAAGGGCTGCTTCAGCACGGGTCCCCCATGGGCCACAGGTCCTGCCAGAAAACCTGCTCCTGCATAGGCTTTCCAAGGGCTGGGGCTTCTTTCAGGGCATACCCACCTGCTCCAGCGTGGGTCCTCCACAGGCTGGAGCGTGGCTATCTGCTCCACCATGGTTCTCCACGGTCTGCAGGGGGACAACCTGCCTCATCATGGTCTTCGCCACGGGCTGCAGGGGAACCTGGTCTCCAGCACCTGGAGCGCCTACTTCCCCTCCTTCTCCGACCTGCACTTCTGCAGAGTTGTTTTGCTCACATTTTCGCACTCCTCTCTCACAGCTGCTGCACGGCTTTTTTACCGTTCCTTCCGTACGCTTTCACAGAGATGCTACCGATTTCACTGACTGACTCAGCCTTGGCCAGCGGCACATCCGTCTTGGAGCCGGCTCAAACTACCGATGTCTAACACAGGGGCAGCTTCGGTGTCTTCTCACAGAAGCCACCTCCGCAGCACCACCCCGCTACCAAAACCTTGCTACATAAACCCAATACGGTCATGCACCCCTCTTCTCTTTGCACAACAAGCTCAGCACTGTGAAGCAAGCCGTCAGGAGGGAAGGGATGAATGTGCGACTGACAAGGCAGGTGCAGTGGCTTCCCAGAGAGCCCAGGAGAACCTGTCCTAACCACAGCATTGAGCTTTAGTGTTGTGGGGTGAGGAGAAGACCAGGTGGGAAATAAAAGCATGAAAACGGAAAGGGAAAACACCGCCACAGCATTTTTGGGAAAGCATTGTCCCAACAGCTGGGGTCCACAGGTCTTGTGGTCTTCTAGCTGGTGCAGAGGTGCTTTTTGCTATCTTTTGTTTCTTCCCACAGAGCATTCAGGAGAGCTCCTGCACACTGCCTGTCTCCTCGGCGGGGAAGCTGAGCCCCTCCTTCTCATTGCTGTCCCTATCCCCAGTGGGCAGAGGCACAAAAAGGTCGTCCTGGGACCGTAGGATCATGCATGGCATAACCAAGTTGCAAAGGACCTCCAGAAGTCATTGGGCCCAACCCCTTGCTCCAAGCTCAGTCAGCCATGAGCGTCCAAGGAGGGTGACTGGACAACACCCCCAGGCAACCTCTTTCACTGCTTGACTCTCCTCGCCATCCTGGCCACCCTCTGCCGAACGTGTTCCACTTGGTCGAGGTCTTTCTTGCGTTACAGCCCAAAACTCGCCACAGTGTTCTAGATGCCATCAGGTGAGTGCTGAGCAGAGCAGAAGCGTCGCTCCCATCAATCTCCTGGCTACACGCCTGCTCATATAGCCCAGGTTGTCGATGCCGGTCCTCGGTGTCCGGGAACAGTGCTGGGAGTCGCACCTGTTTTGATGGGGCTACCACAAAAGCACCTTTCCCTGGCCCTGCTTTTGGGCTGCTGCTTGTCAGGGGCTGAAGGGTGTGTGGGGAGACAGGGTTGGTTGCTACCAAGCCAGCTGCCAATCAGCACCAGCAGACCGATGCCCAGCCAGTCTCTGAACAAGGGCTACTTTGGAAAGACTGCCCACAGTTTTATTGCTGACCATGATGTTATATGGCATGGAGTAGCCTTTTGGTCAAATCGGGTCCCCTCCCTGGCTCTTACCCACACCTAGTTTGCTCTTCAAGGGGGCAGAGTGAGGAAGAGAGATGGCCTTGGTGCTGTGCAAGGACTGCCCAGCAACAGCTAAAGCTTTGCTGTGTAACCTACACATTTCAAACACAGCACCATACGGGCTGCTATGAAGAAAACGGCCTCCATCCCGGCCAGATCCAGTACAGCCTGGTGCCCCCATTCCCTCTCCTGCTGTCCTCTGGGGCCATTTTCTGCTTGAGCCTCCTGCCCCAGAACTGTGGCAGCCAGGGCAAGAGGAATTGCCGACTGCCCTCTCCTCAGCTTACGGGGCCTCCCGCAGCCCAGACTCCTCAGCCAAGTTCAGATGTGGCCGTTCGCTTCTTCCACGGGACACGCACCACAGCCAAGAGAGCACGTCTGGGCAGAGGCACAACAAAGCCGGGACTGATGGTCAGGGGCTCTGGAAGAGTCAAAAATGCCTTCCTCGCATGCAGGTGACAGTGACCAACGGGAGCAAGCTGCACTATGTCCTACCCTACCCTCCTTTGGGGAATTGTGAAGAGTCACCACGTCTACCATGCACCCCCTAACATCCCCACAGCAACTCCGTTCCTCCAGAGCGTGTATGTCAGGAATGTCCACAAAGAGAAGGGCTACGCAGAGGCAACAAACATTCTCTTAACAATCTCTGCACCAACATAGTCAGCCACCTCCTCATAGAACCACCACTGAGCAACATCCGTCTCCCCGGGCATCCTGGGAGAGCATCTGCAGGGGAAAGGACGACACAAAGGCACAGGCTGGGATGCAGCAGCACTTTAATGAGTCAAAGGAGGGAAATGAGGTCACTGTGAGTGGAGGCTCCAGCACAGGGAGAACCAGGGACAGATAAAAGCCTGTGCCCCGTGGCTGTGGCAGAGATCACGCCTGGTGTCCATCTGCCTGCCCCAGAGAGGGAGCAGGGCCAGCAGGTCCTCCCTGTGCTGGCTTTGTGGGGCTCACAGCCCGGGGCAGCACAAGAGAACAAGGGCACTGCAGGGAAAGGAGAGGGAGGAAGAGGGGAAAGGCAGGCATGGGCCGTGCTCTCTGAGAGCCCAGGCCGGTCCCGTCTTTATGCAAGGGGTGCTGGGCGTGCTGAGCCCCTCGGAAAAGCAGCAAGCCGATGCTCCGTCCCCAGTCCGGTACCATCTTGTGGGTCCCTGGGGGCCTTCCCCAGGGCTATCGCCAGCAGCTTTAGCAGGGGAGGCATGGTCTGCCGCGGTAGCAGCTGCCAATGCCGGAGAGGCCAAAGCCGGAGAGGCCGGAGCCCCCGGAGTTGATGGGCACTCCCGCAGAGCTGAGGATGCTGCCAACGGCAGCGGAGGTGGAGGATCCGACGGCGGTGCTCTGCGGGAAGGAGCTGAGGATGGGGCCGGGCAGGGTCACCACCACGGGGGAGGGCTCGATGACGACGGTGGAGTCCTGGCACTGCCGGACACAGGGCTCATTGCAGCTGTTGGCCAGCGGGGTCGGGCCGCAGGGCCGGCAGGGCAGGCACGGGTTGTAGCAGGACATGTCTTGTGGCTGGAGGTGCGCCTGGGGGAGAGGGCAGGAGAAGCAAAGCATGAGCGGTGCGTGAGGAGCAGCCTGTCACTCCAACACGAGGGAGAAAAAGCATGAGCTGGAGCCGAGAGCTGGAGGTGTTGTCGGGAGGCCCAGGGCTTGTCCTTTCCTTCAGCCCAAGAGAGCCCTGCCAATAGCAACCGAGCCCAGGAAGATCCCTTCCTAGCCCATAGCTCAGGACACACCTCAGCCAAGCCCCAGCTTCTCTCCATGCCACACCTTCCACCCCTTTCCTTCTCCCATGACAAGCAGCACCATGACCCAGCCTCAGACAAAACGACAGTTTTGTGTTGAGAAATCCTAGAGGAGGATGAGGCGAAGGAGGACGAGCAGGAAGAGCAGAAAGGGCTTCGGACTCACCTTGTTCCCAAGGAGATGGAGGCAAGAGGAGTGGATGAGAGAGTGAGGAGAAGGGCCCGCTTTTATACTGCTCCTGCACCGCCCCAGGCCCACAGTCACTGCACGCGGGCAGCAATTTTCCAGCACACTCACCTCCAAAGCAAACTATCCTACCTAATGGCACAGGTGGGGATTTGGGTTTCGTCAAAGCTGCCGTTACGTTTCCTCATTTTTTGACATGCCCTTTAGGCCTCAGACGCTCCTTTCAAGTATCGAGATGAAAGGCTCCAATGTATCCCAGGTAGGAACACATCGGTACAGGCAGATGTGCTCCGAGTGCCGGAGGGCTCTGTGCAGGCAGCGGTATGTTTCTGGGGAACTCTGTGAGGTTGTTTTCCACCCCCATTACAGGAAGGTGCACATAGCGTCCCACCAACATTGCCCTCACGAATGCCATGATTGCTCAACAAGCCCCGTGGAGTTGGGTCCCTCCTCACTACCAGGGGAGTGTGTTGGGGCTCGGGACAGCACCTTGTTCCTCCCATTCTCCTCACACCACCACGCACGTTGCCCACACGCTTTGGACCCTGACCAGCAGGAGACACTTTTGCAAAACACGCTGACCATCCTGTGAGCTCCTGAAGCTGTGGGAGTGCCAGCAAGAAGGTCATCCCAAGGGCAATGGCCGCTGGGGCTGCCTGGAGCTGTGTACAAGGGTACGGCCCAGTACTCAGACCAGTTTTCCAGGGTTATGGATGGAGCTGCCCTGGCCAGAGGGGAACTCAGCCATGCATGGGACATGGGCCTGCAGACCGCACGCCCTCCTGGCTTGGCCTCACGCCAAAAGGCTGACACACGGCCAATCCAAAATTAGACTGTGACTCGCCACGGCTAGGGAGAGTCTGTCCCAGGAAGCTTGCCTACTGAAGGCATTCCCTTGCCCTCCTGCGACGCGTCCCAGCTGCCTCCGTGTCTGCAGGGCAGGGAAGTGCATCACCTCCCTGATGTAGTCTGAGAGCTGTTCTTGTACCCAGGGCCCTTCTGAGCACAGCCCCTCCCTGAGCATCCGCAGGCACGTGGCACTGCACGGTCCTGACAGCCCTCGCTGGCTGGGGAGTCTGGGCAAGTTTCCTTGCCTCCGCAATGGTGCTGGGTTGTGCTCCTGGCCGAGGAGGCCTTTGGGGCATGGGAAAGAAGGCATGCTGAAGCGCTAATGCCAGGAGAAGATGCAGCGCCTGAGACCCAGAGATGAGGCCCACACAGTGGGGAGGAGTTTTCTGCAACTCCCTTGGGTGCTTGGCATCTGGTCACATGTACTCAGGTCAGTCCAATCTGTTTCAATGTTCCTAGGGCTGATCCTCCTCTACTGTGGGAAAGTCTTCTCTCGACAGTAAATCCTACCAGGAAAGACCACGGCCAAGAACCCTCGGAGTACCTCCACCTTTCCTGTAACCCCTGCCCTCTTCCGTTCAGCGCTGCAGCTGTCTTTGACCAAGCCTCGTAGCTGACCGACCTGGAAGAAGACCTTCTTGTTGCCCTCCGCATGCTTTGCGTGATTCAACGCCAGGTGGCCTTTGGCTTTCCTAACCCCAACCCTGCATACCCAGACAGCCTGGCAGATGTTCTCCCCAGACCAAAGGACAGCGAGAGGAAGACAGCTGAAACCATTGGCACAACCTGGCTGCCTGGAGCTGCCACAGCTAGGGACCATCGGAGCGAGCTCAGAGAGAGGGAGGAGAGAGAAGCACGTGGCACGTCCTTAAAGAGAGGGGCCTTTGGGTGCTCCGCTGCCGTGGGCAGCGCCGGGCAGAGCTGGGCCTCTTCCTGCAAAGGGAGTTGCAAACAATCGCACTTCACTGCCCCAGGTCAACTTCCCCTGCCTGCACAAGACCCCTCCACCACTTGGGGCTTGGCTTCTGCCCATGCTGACACAATTCTGACTGGGATATCCTTGGGATCTCTTACTGGCACGCAAAAGGAGCCGGCATCGCACACCAGGCATGTTCAGAAATGAGGAAGTGAAATGACGGCGTTGACGGAAACCAAAACACAACCCGTGCCATTAGGTAGGATATGTTTCTTTGGAGGTGAGTCTGTTGGAAAATTACTGCCCGCGTGCAGTGACTGTGGGCCTGAGGCGGTGCGGGTGCAGTATAAAAGCGGGGCCTTCTCCTCACTCTCTCACCCGCTCCTCTCGCCTCCATCTCCTTGGGAACAAGGTGAGTCTGAAGCCCTTTCTTGTCTTACACCTCCTTCTCCTTCTTCTCGTCCTCCTGCACCTCCTCCGTGACTTCTCAGTGCATACCTGCCTCTCTGTCCCATCCTGGGCCTTGAGGCTGCTTGCCATGGGAGAGGGAAGGGAGCAGAAGGTGTGGCATGGAGAGAGGTTGGGGCTTGGCTGAGGCGTCTGTCTCCTGAGCTATGGGCTAGGTGGGGACCTCCCTGGCCTTGGTCGCTCTTCGTGGTGCTCATTTGGGCTGGGGGAAAGGGTCTCCTTCGTTGCGGGGTAACAGGCTGCTCTTCAACCACCCCTCGTGCTTTGTTGTCCCCTGCCCTCTCCCACAGGTGCACCTCCAGCCACAAGACATGTCCTGCTACAACCCGTGCCTGCCATGCCCTCCATGCGGGCCCTGCGGCCCGACCCCGCTGGCCAACAGCTGCAATGAGCCCTGTGTCCGGCAGTGCCAGGACTCCACCGTCGTCATCGAGCCCCCTCCCGTGGTGGTGACCCTGCCCGGCCCCATCCTCAGCTCCTTCCCGCAGAGCACCGCCGTCGGATCCTCCACCTCCGCTGCCGTTGGCAGCATCCTCAGCTCTGCGGGAGTGCCCATCAACTCCGGGGGCTCCGGCCTCTCCGGCTTTGGCCTCTCCGGCATTGGCAGCTGCTACCGCGGCAGACCATGCCTCCCCTGCTAAAGCTGCTGGCGATGGCCCTGGGGAAGGCCCCCAGGGACCCACAAGATGGTACCGGACTGGGGACGGAGCATCGCCTTGTTGCTTTCCGAGGGGCTCAGCAAGCCCAGCACCCCCTGCAATAGGGTGGGGCCAGCCTGCGCCCTAGGAAAGCACGGCCCATGCCTGCCTTTCCCCTCTTCCTCCCTCTCCTTTCCCTCCATTTTTCCTTGTTCTCTTGTGCTGCCCCGGGCTGCGAGCCCCACAAAGCCAGCACAGGGAGGACCTGCTGGCCCTGCTCCCTCTCTGGGGCAGGCAGATGGACACCAGGCGTGATCTCTGCCACAGCCGTGGGGCTCCTTTCTGCCCCTGGTGCTCCCTGTACTGGGACCTCCACTCAGAGCGACCTTGTTGTACTCTTTTGACTCATTAAAGTTCTGCTGCATCCCAGCCCATGCGTCTGTGTCATCCTTTCCCCTGCAGATGCTCTCCCAAGATGCCCAGGGAGATGGATGTTGCTCAGGGCTGGGTCTGGGAGGGGGAGTTTGGGGATTGTTTTGCAGTGACTCTTAACACAGCCTTGCATTGAGTACACTCTTCTCTGCCTAGCTGGCTCGGGGTGGAATTCCCCAATCTAGTTCAATGACTGCTATTCCTTTTGTTGTTGCGGTGGGTTTTCTTTGGCTGGCCACCAGGTGCCCACCGAGCTGCTCTCTCTCTCTCTCTCCTTCTCACAGGACACCGGGAGAAAATATGACAGAGAAACTCATGGACTGAGACAAGGCCACGGTGATCACTTCTCAATTTTGGTCACAGCCAAAACACACTCAGCTTGGGGGAATTAATTTCATTTACGACTAATTAGTTGTAAGGAGAGGGAGAAATAAGAACAAACCGAAGAAACACCTTCCCACCACCCCTCCCTTCTTCCTAGACTCAATTTCACTCCTGACTCTCCTACCCCCTCTCTGCAAGCAGTGCAGCAGGGATGGCGAATGGGCTTGCTCTCAGGCCATAATACTTTGTTTCTGCCGCTCTTTCCTCCTCACACTCTTCCCCTACTCCAGCGCTGAGTCCCTCCCACGGTATACGGTCCTTTCACAAACGGCCTCAGCACGAATCTTTCCCACAGACTGCAGTTCTTCAAGGGCTGCTTCAGCACGGGTCCCCCATGGGCCACAGGTCCTGCCAGAAAACCTGCTCCTGCATAGGCTTTCCAAGGGCTGGGGCTTCTTTCAGGGCATACCCACCTGCTCCAGCGTGGGTCCTCCACAGGCTGGAGCGTGGCTATCTGCTCCACCATGGTTCTCCACGGTCTGCAGGGGGACAACCTGCCTCATCATGGTCTTCGCCACGGGCTGCAGGGGAACCTGGTCTCCAGCACCTGGAGCGCCTACTTCCCCTCCTTCTCCGACCTGCACTTCTGCAGAGTTGTTTTGCTCACATTTTCGCACTCCTCTCTCACAGCTGCTGCACGGCTTTTTTACCGTTCCTTCCGTACGCTTTCACAGAGATGCTACCGATTTCACTGACTGACTCAGCCTTGGCCAGCGGCACATCCGTCTTGGAGCCGGCTCAAACTACCGATGTCTAACACAGGGGCAGCTTCGGTGTCTTCTCACAGAAGCCACCTCCGCAGCACCACCCCGCTACCAAAACCTTGCTACATAAACCCAATACGGTCATGCACCCCTCTTCTCTTTGCACAACAAGCTCAGCACTGTGAAGCAAGCCGTCAGGAGGGAAGGGATGAATGTGCGACTGACAAGGCAGGTGCAGTGGCTTCCCAGAGAGCCCAGGAGAACCTGTCCTAACCACAGCATTGAGCTTTAGTGTTGTGGGGTGAGGAGAAGACCAGGTGGGAAATAAAAGCATGAAAACGGAAAGGGAAAACACCGCCACAGCATTTTTGGGAAAGCATTGTCCCAACAGCTGGGGTCCACAGGTCTTGTGGTCTTCTAGCTGGTGCAGAGGTGCTTTTTGCTATCTTTTGTTTCTTCCCACAGAGCATTCAGGAGAGCTCCTGCACACTGCCTGTCTCCTCGGCGGGGAAGCTGAGCCCCTCCTTCTCATTGCTGTCCCTATCCCCAGTGGGCAGAGGCACAAAAAGGTCGTCCTGGGACCGTAGGATCATGCATGGCATAACCAAGTTGCAAAGGACCTCCAGAAGTCATTGGGCCCAACCCCTTGCTCCAAGCTCAGTCAGCCATGAGCGTCCAAGGAGGGTGACTGGACAACACCCCCAGGCAACCTCTTTCACTGCTTGACTCTCCTCGCCATCCTGGCCACCCTCTGCCGAACGTGTTCCACTTGGTCGAGGTCTTTCTTGCGTTACAGCCCAAAACTCGCCACAGTGTTCTGGATGCCATCAGGTGAGTGCTGAGCAGAGCAGAAGCGTCGCTCCCATCAATCTCCTGGCTACACGCCTGCTCATATAGCCCAGGTTGTCGATGCCGGTCCTCGGTGTCCGGGAACAGTGCTGGGAGTCGCACCTGTTTTGATGGGGCTACCACAAAAGCACCTTTCCCTGGCCCTGCTTTTGGGCTGCTGCTTGTCAGGGGCTGAAGGGTGTGTGGGGAGACAGGGTTGGTTGCTACCAAGCCAGCTGCCAATCAGCACCAGCAGACCGATGCCCAGCCAGTCTCTGAACAAGGGCTACTTTGGAAAGACTGCCCACAGTTTTATTGCTGACCATGATGTTATATGGCATGGAGTAGCCTTTTGGTCAAATCGGGTCCCCTCCCTGGCTCTTACCCACACCTAGTTTGCTCTTCAAGGGGGCAGAGTGAGGAAGAGAGATGGCCTTGGTGCTGTGCAAGGACTGCCCAGCAACAGCTAAAGCTTTGCTGTGTAACCTACACATTTCAAACACAGCACCATACGGGCTGCTATGAAGAAAACGGCCTCCATCCCGGCCAGATCCAGTACAGCCTGGTGCCCCCATTCCCTCTCCTGCTGTCCTCTGGGGCCATTTTCTGCTTGAGCCTCCTGCCCCAGAACTGTGGCAGCCAGGGCAAGAGGAATTGCCGACTGCCCTCTCCTCAGCTTACGGGGCCTCCCGCAGCCCAGACTCCTCAGCCGAGTTCAGATGTGGCCGTTCGCTTCTTCCACGGGACACGCACCACAGCCAAGAGAGCACGTCTGGGCAGAGGCACAACAAAGCCGGGACTGATGGTCAGGGGCTCTGGAAGAGTCAAAAATGCCTTCCTCGCATGCAGGTGACAGTGACCAACGGGAGCAAGCTGCACTATGTCCTACCCTACCCTCCTTTGGGGAATTGTGAAGAGTCACCACGTCTACCATGCACCCCCTAACATCCCCACAGCAACTCCGTTCCTCCAGAGCGTGTATGTCAGGAATGTCCACAAAGAGAAGGGCTACGCAGAGGCAACAAACATTCTCTTAACAATCTCTGCACCAACATAGTCAGCCACCTCCTCATAGAACCACCACTGAGCAACATCCGTCTCCCCGGGCATCCTGGGAGAGCATCTGCAGGGGAAAGGACGACACAAAGGCACAGGCTGGGATGCAGCAGCACTTTAATGAGTCAAAGGAGGGAAATGAGGTCACTGTGAGTGGAGGCTCCAGCACAGGGAGAACCAGGGACAGATAAAAGCCTGTGCCCCGTGGCTGTGGCAGAGATCACGCCTGGTGTCCATCTGCCTGCCCCAGAGAGGGAGCAGGGCCAGCAGGTCCTCCCTGTGCTGGCTTTGTGGGGCTCACAGCCCGGGGCAGCACAAGAGAACAAGGGCACTGCAGGGAAAGGAGAGGGAGGAAGAGGGGAAAGGCAGGCATGGGCCGTGCTCTCTGAGAGCCCAGGCCGGTCCCGTCTTTATGCAAGGGGTGCTGGGCGTGCTGAGCCCCTCGGAAAAGCAGCAAGCCGATGCTCCGTCCCCAGTCCGGTACCATCTTGTGGGTCCCTGGGGGCCTTCCCCAGGGCTATCGCCAGCAGCTTTAGCAGGGGAGGCATGGTCTGCCGCGGTAGCAGCTGCCAATGCCGGAGAGGCCAAAGCCGGAGAGGCCGGAGCCCCCGGAGTTGATGGGCACTCCCGCAGAGCTGAGGATGCTGCCAACGGCAGCGGAGGTGGAGGATCCGACGGCGGTGCTCTGCGGGAAGGAGCTGAGGATGGGGCCGGGCAGGGTCACCACCACGGGGGAGGGCTGGATGACGACGGTGGAGTCCTGGCACTGCCGGACACAGGGCTCATTGCAGCTGTTGGCCAGCGGGGTCGGGCCGCAGGGCCGGCAGGGCAGGCACGGGTTGTAGCAGGACATGTCTTGTGGCTGGAGGTGCGCCTGGGGGAGAGGGCAGGAGAAGCAAAGCATGAGCGGTGCGTGAGGAGCAGCCTGTCACTCCAACACGAGGGAGAAAAAGCATGAGCTGGAGCCGAGAGCTGGAGGTGTTGTCGGGAGGCCCAGGGCTTGTCCTTTCCTTCAGCCCAAGAGAGCCCTGCCAATAGCAACCGAGCCCAGGAAGATCCCTTCCTAGCCCATAGCTCAGGACACACCTCAGCCAAGCCCCAGCTTCTCTCCATGCCACACCTTCCACCCCTTTCCTTCTCCCATGACAAGCAGCACCATGACCCAGCCTCAGACAAAACGACAGTTTTGTGTTGAGAAATCCTAGAGGAGGATGAGGCGAAGGAGGACGAGCAGGAAGAGCAGAAAGGGCTTCGGACTCACCTTGTTCCCAAGGAGATGGAGGCAAGAGGAGTGGATGAGAGAGTGAGGAGAAGGGCCCGCTTTTATACTGCTCCTGCACCGCCCCAGGCCCACAGTCACTGCACGCGGGCAGCAATTTTCCAGCACACTCACCTCCAAAGCAAACTATCCTACCTAATGGCACAGGTGGGGATTTGGGTTTCGTCAAAGCTGCCGTTACGTTTCCTCATTTTTTGACATGCCCTTTAGGCCTCAGACGCTCCTTTCAAGTATCGAGATGAAAGGCTCCAATGTATCCCAGGTAGGAACACATCGGTACAGGCAGATGTGCTCCGAGTGCCGGAGGGCTCTGTGCAGGCAGCGGTATGTTTCTGGGGAACTCTGTGAGGTTGTTTTCCACCCCCATTACAGGAAGGTGCACATAGCGTCCCACCAACATTGCCCTCACGAATGCCATGATTGCTCAACAAGCCCCGTGGAGTTGGGTCCCTCCTCACTACCAGGGGAGTGTGTTGGGGCTCGGGACAGCACCTTGTTCCTCCCATTCTCCTCACACCACCACGCACGTTGCCCACACGCTTTGGACCCTGACCAGCAGGAGACACTTTTGCAAAACACGCTGACCATCCTGTGAGCTCCTGAAGCTGTGGGAGTGCCAGCAAGAAGGTCATCCCAAGGGCAATGGCCGCTGGGGCTGCCTGGAGCTGTGTACAAGGGTACGGCCCAGTACTCAGACCAGTTTTCCAGGGTTATGGATGGAGCTGCCCTGGCCAGAGGGGAACTCAGCCATGCATGGGACATGGGCCTGCAGACCGCACGCCCTCCTGGCTTGGCCTCACGCCAAAAGGCTGACACACGGCCAATCCAAAATTAGACTGTGACTCGCCACGGCTAGGGAGAGTCTGTCCCAGGAAGCTTGCCTACTGAAGGCATTCCCTTGCCCTCCTGCGACGCGTCCCAGCTGCCTCCGTGTCTGCAGGGCAGGGAAGTGCATCACCTCCCTGATGTAGTCTGAGAGCTGTTCTTGTACCCAGGGCCCTTCTGAGCACAGCCCCTCCCTGAGCATCCGCAGGCACGTGGCACTGCACGGTCCTGACAGCCCTCGCTGGCTGGGGAGTCTGGGCAAGTTTCCTTGCCTCCGCAATGGTGCTGGGTTGTGCTCCTGGCCGAGGAGGCCTTTGGGGCATGGGAAAGAAGGCATGCTGAAGCGCTAATGCCAGGAGAAGATGCAGCGCCTGAGACCCAGAGATGAGGCCCACACAGTGGGGAGGAGTTTTCTGCAACTCCCTTGGGTGCTTGGCATCTGGTCACATGTACTCAGGTCAGTCCAATCTGTTTCAATGTTCCTAGGGCTGATCCTCCTCTACTGTGGGAAAGTCTTCTCTCGACAGTAAATCCTACCAGGAAAGACCACGGCCAAGAACCCTCGGAGTACCTCCACCTTTCCTGTAACCCCTGCCCTCTTCCGTTCAGCGCTGCAGCTGTCTTTGACCAAGCCTCGTAGCTGACCGACCTGGAAGAAGACCTTCTTGTTGCCCTCCGCATGCTTTGCGTGATTCAACGCCAGGTGGCCTTTGGCTTTCCTAACCCCAACCCTGCATACCCAGACAGCCTGGCAGATGTTCTCCCCAGACCAAAGGACAGCGAGAGGAAGACAGCTGAAACCATTGGCACAACCTGGCTGCCTGGAGCTGCCACAGCTAGGGACCATCGGAGCGAGCTCAGAGAGAGGGAGGAGAGAGAAGCACGTGGCACGTCCTTAAAGAGAGGGGCCTTTGGGTGCTCCGCTGCCGTGGGCAGCGCCGGGCAGAGCTGGGCCTCTTCCTGCAAAGGGAGTTGCAAACAATCGCACTTCACTGCCCCAGGTCAACTTCCCCTGCCTGCACAAGACCCCTCCACCACTTGGGGCTTGGCTTCTGCCCATGCTGACACAATTCTGACTGGGATATCCTTGGGATCTCTTACTGGCACGCAAAAGGAGCCGGCATCGCACACCAGGCATGTTCAGAAATGAGGAAGTGAAATGACGGCGTTGACGGAAACCAAAACACAACCCGTGCCATTAGGTAGGATATGTTTCTTTGGAGGTGAGTCTGTTGGAAAATTACTGCCCGCGTGCAGTGACTGTGGGCCTGAGGCGGTGCGGGTGCAGTATAAAAGCGGGGCCTTCTCCTCACTCTCTCACCCGCTCCTCTCGCCTCCATCTCCTTGGGAACAAGGTGAGTCTGAAGCCCTTTCTTGTCTTACACCTCCTTCTCCTTCTTCTCGTCCTCCTGCACCTCCTCCGTGACTTCTCAGTGCATACCTGCCTCTCTGTCCCATCCTGGGCCTTGAGGCTGCTTGCCATGGGAGAGGGAAGGGAGCAGAAGGTGTGGCATGGAGAGAGGTTGGGGCTTGGCTGAGGCGTCTGTCTCCTGAGCTATGGGCTAGGTGGGGACCTCCCTGGCCTTGGTCGCTCTTCGTGGTGCTCATTTGGGCTGGGGGAAAGGGTCTCCTTCGTTGCGGGGTAACAGGCTGCTCTTCAACCACCCCTCGTGCTTTGTTGTCCCCTGCCCTCTCCCACAGGTGCACCTCCAGCCACAAGACATGTCCTGCTACAACCCGTGCCTGCCATGCCCTCCATGCGGGCCCTGCGGCCCGACCCCGCTGGCCAACAGCTGCAATGAGCCCTGTGTCCGGCAGTGCCAGGACTCCACCGTCGTCATCGAGCCCCCTCCCGTGGTGGTGACCCTGCCCGGCCCCATCCTCAGCTCCTTCCCGCAGAGCACCGCCGTCGGATCCTCCACCTCCGCTGCCGTTGGCAGCATCCTCAGCTCTGCGGGAGTGCCCATCAACTCCGGGGGCTCCGGCCTCTCCGGCTTTGGCCTCTCCGGCATTGGCAGCTGCTACCGCGGCAGACCATGCCTCCCCTGCTAAAGCTGCTGCCTGCACTGAGGCCTCACCTCGTTTCCCTCTTTTGACTCATTAAAGTTCTGCTGCATCCCAGCTTCTGCTTCTGTCTCATCCTTTCCCCTGACCTGGCTCACCCAAGATGCTCAGGGAAACAGATGTTGCTTGGGTCTGTTTCTGGGAAGGGGTTGCTGGGGATGGTTTTGCACTGATTGTCACCACAGTCTTGCGCTGAGTATGCTAATTCGTGCATGGAGTGATCCTCTAGTTTGTAAATTTGCCTGCCCTTTTGGGTCGGGATAGAATTACCCAACATAGTTCAGTGACTACCATCCACTTTGATGTGCACTCCTTTTCTTTTTCCTCAGGAAGCTCAACACTGTGATGCATGTCGTCAGGAGGGAATGTGGTATTGACAAGACATCGGCACTAGCTTCCCAGGAGAGGCCAGGAAACCCATCCTAACCATAGCATTCTCAAAGGGAGGAACACAGTGCAGTGGGCTGCCTTGTCATAGAACCATATTATCTTACAGCCACAGAATGGATTGGATTGGAAGAGACCTTTAAAGGTCCTCTAGTCCGACTCTCCTGCCACGGGCAGGGGTATCTGTTGCTACACCACGTTTCTTAAAGTTCCGTCAAACCCGACCTTGAACGTTTCCAAGATGGGGCATCCTATCGCTCTCTGGGCAACCTTTTCCAGTGTCTCACCACATTCATCGCAATACATTTCTTCCTTATGTCCAACCTGCATCTACCCTATTTGAGTTTAATACTGTTGCTCCTTGTCCTATCACTACAGGCCTTGATAACAAGTCTCTCTCCGACTTCCTTATAAGTCCCCTTTATATATTGGAAGGCTGCAATAAGGTCTCCCCAGAGCCTTCTCTTCTCTGGGCTGAAAAACCCCAACTCCCTCAGCCCTTCTTCATAGGAGGGGTGATGCATCCCTCGGATCATTTTTGTAGGCCTTCTCTGGAACTGACCTAAGAGGGCCATTTCTCCTTTGTACTGGGGACCCCAGACACGATGCAGTGCTCCAGGTGGGCTCTAACAAGAGCAAACTAGGGGCGGAGAATCACCTCCCTCAGCCTGCTGGCCACGCTTCTTGTGATGCAGCCCAGGGTACAATTGGCTTTCTCGCCTGCAAGCGCACATTGCTGGCTCATGTCCAATTTTTCAACCACCAGTATCTCCAAGTCCTTCTCTGCAGGGCTGCTCTCAACCATTTATCCTCCAGTTCGCATTGATATTGAGGATTGCCCCAACGCAGGTGCAGGACCTTGCCCTTGGCCTTGTTGAAGTTCCTGATGTTCACCTAGGACCAGTCCCGAAGCCTGTCCAGATCCCTCTGGACAGCATCCCTCGCCTCAAGCGTATCAGTTACACCCCGCAGCCTGGCATCATGCACAGGCTTGCTGAGGGCGCACTCAATCCCACTGTCTCTGTCACTGACCTGGTGACCCGCCTAGTGGATGAGGGAAAGGCTGTGTATGTCATCTACCTAGAATTCTGTAAAGCCTTTGACACCGTCTCCCATAGCATTCTCCTTAGGAAGCTGGCGGCTTATGGCTTGGACGGGCGTACTCTTCACTGAGTAAAAAACTGGCTGGGTGGCCGAGCCCAGAGAGTTGTGGTGAATGGAGTTAAATCCAGTTGGTGACCGGTCACAAGTGGTGTTCCCCGGGGCTCTGTTTTGGGGCCAGCCTTGTTTAATATCTTTATCAAAGATCAGGATGAGGGGATTGAGTGCACCCTCAGTAAGTTTGCAGATGACACCAAACTGGGTGGGAGTGTCGATCTGCTTGGGGGTAGAAAGGCCCTGCAGAGGGATCTGGACAGGCTGGATGGATGGGCCAAGGCCAACTGTATGAGGTTCAAGAAGCCCAAGTGCCGGCTTCTGCACTTTGGTCAGAACAACCCCATGCAACACTACAGGCTTGGGGAAGAGTGGCTGGAAAGCGGCCTGGCTCAAAAGGACCTGGGGGTGCTGGTTGACAGCCGGCTGAACATGAGCCAGCAGTGTGCCCAAGTGGCCAAGAAGGCCAACAGCATCCTGGCTTGTATCAGGAACAGTGTGGCCAGCAGGACTAGGGAAGTGATTGTCCACCTGTACTTGGCACTGGTGAGGCCGCACCTTGGATACTGTGTCCAGTTTTGGGCCCCTCACTACAAGAAGGACATTGAGTTGCTGGAGCGTGTCCAGAGAAGGGCAGCGAAGCTGGTGAGGGGTCTGGAGCACAGGGCTGATGAGGAGCGGCTGAGGGAACTGGGGTTGTTTAGTCTGGAGAAAAGGAGGCTGAGGGGAGACCTTATTGCTCTCTACAACTACCTGAAAGGAGGGTGCAGTGAGGTGGGTGTTGGTCTCTTCTCCCAAGTAGCTAGTGATAGGACAAGAGGAAATGGCCTCAAGCTGTGTCAGGGGAGGTTTAGGTTGGATATTAGGAAAATTTCTTCACGGAAAGGGTGGTCAATAATTGGAACAGGCTGCCCAGAGAGGTGGTGGAGTCACCATCCCTGAAAGCATTCAAAAAATGGGTAGACATGGCACTTACACTGAGGTGTACAATGAGGGTGGTGAAGCACTGGAAACTGGAACGGGTTACTCAGGGAGGTAGTGGAGGCCCCATCCTTAGAAACATTCAAGGTCAGGTTGGATGGGGCTCTGAGCAACCTCATCTAGTTGAAGATGTCCCTGCTCACTGCAGGGGGGTTGGGCTAGATGATCCCTAAAGGTCCCTTCCAACCCAAAGTATTCTATGATTCTATGGGAACAGATGAGGTCCGTGCAGCCATGCTGTCCACGCAGCTTTATCTCTTGGCCCGTTTTTACCAGGAAACTTTGCAAGGGAGCAACATGCTGGAGTCTACACTGACCTCCAAAGAGCAGAAAACTCTTTTCAGATGTTTATTGTCTCTTCTTGCCCTGGGAATAGGGGGGACTGAAGGGAGAAGCTAAGACCATGCTGCAGTGGAAAACATACCTCTTTTCCAGTCGTTCAGGTTTCTTTCCGTCATCCCTCAAAGACACTACATAACCTCAGGACAGGGATCCCCCCATAGAGTAGAGCATGTCTGTGCCCCTGGGGAGCTCATGAACCCCATAACCAGACATCTTCCACATGCATCCATGCTCTCCAGGCCGCTGTGTCCCACTCTACAGGCCTGAGAGACCTGCTCTTAAGCCCAGTCCACATGAGCCAGTGCTGAGGCAGATGCTGTGCTCTAACTGCTGGGATGCAACCCCCTCCTGCAGCTGAAGGGACCTGCATGGTGGTTTGCAGAATCCACCATTGCAGAATCCATGCATCGTCAGTCTTCTGCTTTGAAAAAGTATCTCTCCATTCATTTCTACGTCCACTGAACATTTATATTTTGGTTGCAAAATGAGGCAATCATGAGGCAAAAGCAAGTGTTTTCGAACCCAGCAATGTGAGGAGAGGAAGCAGCAGGGCTATCTGATTTAATTTGACAGCAAAGCCTCAGGTTCCTTTCCTGTGCCCAAGAGGTGTCAAACGTGGCCTTCGTTCAAAGCTGGCACTTTTCTCAGAGCCTCTGAGGTAGGAGACCTGTGGGGGCAGAAATCAACCTGGTTCCCCCGCTCCCAACAGCTGGAACCAGCCCAGGCCAGGCCGCCCATCAGGACTGCACGGTGCATGGCTCCACCACGCCCTCCCAGTAGCAGCCTCCTGCAAGACTTCCCGGGCAGGGACACACTCTCCCTGCCTTGCGAAGGGGTTTCGAGTTTTCGCCTTGGGCGCCGGTGGCGAGGAGGGCGCTGGCGGCGGGCCCGCGTTGCTCCGAGCGCGGTTTGCTCTGGAGGGGCCGGGGAAGATGGCGGCCGCCAGAGGCCCGGGGCGCGGCGTTGCCCCGGCAACCGCCCCACGGGGGCGAGGCTGCGCGCGGGGAGGGGCGGTTGCTAGGAAACAGCCGCGCAGGCGCCGAGCGGCACGCGGCCACCACCCCCGGGGGAGCGGCGGCCCCGGCCCGGCCCGGCCCTGCCCGGCGAGGCGAGGCGAGCTGCCCCCGCCCCGGCCAGCTGCCCCCGCCCCGCAGGCCCGGCGCCCCGCGGGGCCCTTCGCCATGGAGTTGGAGGATGACTTCGGTGAGGCTCGGGGTGGAGTCTCGCGGGGGGAAGGCGGCTGCCGCCTTCTGCTGCAGGCAGGCCCGGGCCCGGCCCGGCGACAGCAGGCCTGGGTCTGTCTCTGTGCTCTGTCTCTGAGCCAAGGGGGCTCCGGTGGGTCGCTCACTATTCTAACTGGGCCAGTGTTTTGTGTGGTGACCACGGCAGGCGTGCTTCTGGTGTGGATGGGGTCTGGCCTTTAGGAAGCATCTGAATAAAGTGGCTTATTTGGGTTAAAGTGTTGCTCCCGCCTGTAGCTGTTGTCTCGGCTGACTCCAGCCATACATTGTTAGGATTGTTGTGGATTTGTGTTTGCGTGCAGTACAGCTAAGGAACAGCGATCTGGTTTGCACACGGCATTGCTGTGGTGCCCCGGTGGCTTTGCTCATTGCAGCTCTGTGTTAACTACATCTGTTTACCTCATCAAGCCAGCTCCTGTGATTTTTGTGTTTGCTGTTTTATGTACTGTGGCGAGGGCTTTCCTCTTCCTCTGGTACTCACCTCTGTCTCCTTCCTTTTACTGGTAATGCACTTGGTCTGATCTTGTGTTGAGCCAGTTCACAGAGAAAAACCACTTCTGATTGCTCTTCCAGGGGCAGCTGAACCAGTACAAAGGTTGTCAGTCCTTCTTAATGATGAAGTCTTTAGTTTTCAGCTGTTCTAATAACCTAAACTGGTTAATGGAGATGAGGAGTGCTCACAGGTGGCAGAGCTGACAGCAGCAGCACTGCACAGCTGAGATGGAAAGGATTACATCCATCCGTCCTTTCTTCCTAGTGGCTCGCAGCACAAAGTCTGCTCAGTCTGACTTGTGGAACGATGTCTTAAGTAGCTGTCAGTCTGTGGGCTGATACAGCTCCCTGACCTGGCTGTTGAGACAACTGAGCACTAATGCATGTGTAAGAGAAGGGGATGTGATGGCAGGGGAAAGGCTAAACAGCAGCAGCCCATCTTAGTTCTGTTTAAGCGGCTGTGTAATCAAATCCTAAATGTGCTAAAAGGCTGTGCAGAAAGAGTGGCAGAGCACACGCTGGCTCCCTTGTGTGCACCCCACAGGCAGCAGAGAGGACCTGTGCCTCTTTCTGTCTGCCTCTCTTCCTCGCTGAGAATATGGAAATGTGTTGGGGTTTTGTTTTTTAATAGATGTATTAATATTTATATTTTATCTATAGATAGATTAAAAAATTATGTCATGTATACATGCACCTATGCTGCTTTACTGTTCAGTGCCTAGATTCTTAGGTGTTTTAGCTGGTTTAGTAACTCCTCAGCTCCTAAATAATTGCATGACTTATGAAAAATTTCACTTAGAAGTCACATGCACCATGTGAGGCATGCTGCTTCCTCAGAAATTAAACTAAATTATCTGGTATTCTTCCTGAAGCAAAACTAGCTGTTGATCAAAAAAGATTTGGTTCAGACTGACAATGCTCCTGAAGGCACTGGTGGGTGTGTCATCATCCCACTGATTCTCCTCTAAGATAGCTGGAAAAGTACTGCTGTCCTCGTTCACTTTGAGTAAGTGTGGTTACCTACCGAATATGGTAACTTAAAGACTTATTATGTTCAGTGCTACTCACTATTCTCTGTCTGTTTTGACTAACATCCCAATCACTGTAAACTTCAAAATGAATTTGTTATGCAAAACAGCTGCCTGCCTTAATGAATGGTTTCAAACTAAGAACAAGTGGTTTAACTCCCTAAGACCACAGCCCTGATGTGGTGGTATGTTTTTTTTCCTGCTTTGCTGTGTTAGTGATGCTAGATCTTGTCTTTCTAACTAGTTTTTTTTCCCCTCTCTGTTCTTCCGTTCTACTAGACATTTTGGATCCAGACAGATTAATACAATGTCCGTATAATAAGCATCATCGAATCAGAGCCTGTCGGTTTCCCTATCACCTGGTAAAGTGTAGGAAGGTAAGCTGGACTGCCAAACAAGGCACTGAATGCAAGTAGTTCTGTGCATTTAAATATGATGCGGATGTTCTCATTCTTGTTGCTTTTGCTGACTGGCTGGTGTAAGTTCCTGACAAATAGCCTTGTTCAACCTTTATTTCCTATAACTTTATTATTTGCTTAGTAATAGCTTCAAGCATATATTCATTTACCCAAGACCAGTGTGGCTTTTTTGAAAGGAGATAGAGATTCTTCACGGTCAGGTCAGGGAGGAAATTCTGGTCTCTTCCACCCGCTCACATGGAGGTCAGATACATTTTTCCACTTTAAGTTGAAGAGAGAACTCAGTCTGAGTTACATGCACCCCTTCTGGCTAGCCAGAGTAGAAGTGTTGTGATGTTGTAATTCATTCTTTAAGTGCTGGAAATGCAGCTGCATAGCAAGGTTGGGTTTTTTTGTTTTGCTAATAACTATTTAATGTGCATCTGGCAGAAACTGCACGCCCTGGGCTCAGCACATATGGGAGAGGGTCTTTTCCCCTCTCCATCTTTTCTCCAGAATTTGAATACAAATAATTCAATAGGAAGCATTCCTTCCCCTCTTCTCCTCTGTTGTCGTCATGGTTTGTTTTCTTTAAACTTGTCAAGTGCTAGCATCTGATTGAGCTTTGGGTTTTTGCTGAGACCTTTTGAAACCCGGTTGTTCCTCTTTAAGTTTGCCAGTGTGTTTTTAGGATAGTATAACAGTGCTGTGCCTTCCACTTAAGGTGCAGTGGTGGGGTGTGTGTCCTGGTATCAGTACTTATAAACAATGCATTTTGGTGGAACTAGAGCCTTAAATAATATTAAGTAACTAGTGGAAGTGGTGGGCAGAGTGAAGTGGCAAGCACCTCCATCTTTCCAACGTTCAAGAGGGCTGAAATTTTCCTTGTTGACCCGCTGCAAGTTTTGGCAAGAATGTGCATGTGAGCTAGGTGAACAATGTTGGCTAGTAAACCATGTTGGTTTTCTCCTTGTGTTGCAAAATTGATGACCAGTTTTGGCAAGCTTACCTAGTTAGGAGGACAAGGCGAGACAGTGATCGCCAGTCAGACGCAGTTGGTGTCTGTAAGTAATTAGCAGAAGAAGGGCTTGGGGATTATAATCTGATCCATCTGAAGATGCCAGTGTGATTATTTGCAGTGGCAAGCATCTGGGTGGAGATTGTCCTTCTTGCTTGACAGTTTGTTGAATTTCCTTTGCATACCCTATGCATTAAATCCAGTTAAACGTTTCCACCTGCCTCAGCTTCCAATTGCTTTGTGCAGAATGCAGCCCTGCCACACAAATGGGGACAGTGCAAGCAGAGCAAGTTGAATCCTCTCAGCTTGAACTGCATTAGCATTAAGCTTCTGCTGTGCGGCCAGAATAGCTTGCTCAACGTAGTTGAAGCAAATGATGGACACATGAGGACACAGCAACCCTGGGTGTATAGACCGGGTATTGACAACTGCTTTGGATGTGCCTGCAGCCTGTGCTGCAGTCATGTATCAGCAGTAGTGGAGGAGACACTGCCTTGAGCAGCATCTGTACAAGGCACTTCTGCCTCTGCCTCAGGTGCAAGTCTGATCCATGACCTGCATCAGCCAGAACCAGGCAGGCACTGGGACAGTGGCAAAGTTGTGCATTCCCAATAAAGGCTGTGTCATCTGCAGGGGGTGGACTAATTTACAGTAGTGACAGCTGAGCACTGCCAGTAGAACATGTCATAGAATCACAGAATGCTTTGGGTTGGAAGGGACCTTTAGAGGTCATCTAGCCCAACCCCCCTGCAGTGAGCAGGGACATCTTCAACTAGATGAGGTTGCTCAGAGCCCCATCCAACCTGACCTTGAATGTTTCTAGGGATGGGGCCTCCACTACCTCCCTGAGTAACCCGTTCCAGTTTCCAGTGCTTCACCACCCTCATTGTAAAAAATGTCTTCCTTATATCCAGTCTAAATCTATCCTTCTTTAGTTTAAAACCATTCCTCCTTGTGCTGTCACAACAGGCCTTGCTAAAAAGATTCTCCCCATCTTTCCTGTAGGCCCCCTTTAAGTACGGAAAGGCCACAATAAGGTCTCCTCACAGCCTTCTCTTCTCCAGGCTGAACAACCCCAACTCCCTCAGCCTGGCCTCGTAGGAGAGGGGCTCCAGCCCTCAGATCATTTTTGTGGCCTCCTCTGGACCTGTTCCAACAGGTCCATGTCCTTCTTGTGCTGAGGGCCCCAGAGCTGGACGCAGGGCTCCAGGTGAGGTCTCACCAGAGCAGAGCAGAGGGGCAGAATCCCCTCCCTTGATGTGCTGGCCACACTTCATGTGAGGCAGCCCAGGATACGGTTGGCTTTCTGGGCTGTGAGTGCACATTGTTGGCTCATGTCCAGCTTTTCATCTGCCAATACCCCCAAGTCCTTCTCGGCAGGGCTGCTCTCAATCCCTTCATCCCCCAGCCTGTATTGATATTGGGGGTTGCCCCATCCCAGGTGCAGGACCTTGCACTTGGCCTTGTTGAACCTCATGAGGTTTCCACAGGCCCACCTCTCCAGCTTGTCCAGGTCCCTTTGGATGACATCTTGTCCTCCTGGTGTGTTAACCACACCACTCAGCTTGGTGTCATCTGCAAACTTGCTGAGGGTGCACTCGATCCCACTGTCTATGTCATTGATGAAGATGTTAAACAGCACTGGTCCCAGTACAGACCCCTGTAGGACACCACTTGTCACTGGTCTCCATTTGGACATCGAGCCATTGACCACGACCCTCTGGATGCGACCATCCAGCCAATTCCTTATCCATCGAACAGTCCACCCATCAAATCTATATCTCCCCAATTTAGAGAGAAGGATGTTGTCGGGGACTGTGTCAAACGCTTTACAGCAGTCCAGATAGACGACATCCATTGCTTTTCCCTTGTCCACTGATGCAGTCACTCCTCCACAGAAAGCCACTGGGTTGGTCAGGCAGGACTTGCCCTTGGTGAAGCCGTGCTGGCTGTCTCGAATCACCTCCCTGTCTTCCATGTGCTTGAGCCTATGCATCTAGGAGGATCTGTTCCATGATCTTCCCAGGCACAGACGTGAGGCTGACAGGTCGATAGTTCCCAGGGTCCTCCTTTCTTCCCTTTTTAAAAATGGGCACAACGTTTCCCTTCTTCCAGTCAGCAGGGACTTCACCTGACTGCCATGACTTTGTAAATATCCAGGAGAGTGGCTTGGCAACTAGATCAGCCAATTCCCTCAGGACTCTGGGATACATCTCATCAGGTCCCATAGACCTGTGTACATTCAGGTTCCTCAGGTGATCTCAAACCTGATCTTCCCTTACAGTGGGATTCGGGAGGGGTGAGGAGAGAGGTTGCCGGTGAAGACCGAGGCAGAGAAGTTGTTGAGTACCTCAGCCTTCTCCTCACCTGTTGATACTAGGTCGCCATTCTTTTTCATGGCGGGGTTATGCTTTCTTTAACCTTCCTTTTCTGGTTGACTCACCTGTAGGAGCCCTTCTTGTTATTCTTTACATCCCTTGCCAAATTCAGCTCCAGCTGTGCCTTGGCCTTCCTGACCCCCTCCCTACACAACTGGGCAACTTCCCTGTACTCTTCCTAGGATATCTGTCCCTGCTTCCACTGCCTGTGCAGTTCCCTCTTACTCTTGAGTTTGACCAGCAGGTCTCGACTCAGCCATGCTGCTCTCTTCCCTTCCTTGCCTGATTTCTTACACTTGGGGACTGAGAGCTCTTGCGCTCTATGGAAGGTGTCCTTAAAGATCTGCCAGCTCTGTTCCGTTCCCATGTCCCTGAGGAGCGTTTCCCAGGGGGTCCTTCTGACTAACTCCTTGAAGAGCTGGAAGTTGTGTCTGTGGTAAAGTTTTAGTTGAATGTTAATCCTGTAGCACCGAAGTCTACAGGTGGAATGCTACCAACTCCCTAGCTGTTTTGAAAGGCTTAAGGAATTTCTCTGCCTTTGTGCCTGCTTATTTATAAAAATCTGAATGGTTTAGATTTGCCTAACATCTCTCCCCTATTGTTTTTAAAATAGTTTCACCTGTGCTGTAAACCATGCAGCCATATTGCTAGTGTTGCAGCAAATTGTCGGGAGTTTAGCTGAGGGTATGTTTCATTTCAGTCAGCTCAAGGGTGGCTCGGTTTCTCAGTGACTTGTGTTTTAAAGAACAGTCATGTTAGTTTCCCCTTGCATTTTTAGTAAGTGTCTGAACAATATATTGCCATTCCTTGTTTGGTCTCTTTTTAAAGCAACAAATATCCTTGGGGTTTTTTCTGTGGATTAGCAAGAGATAAGTGAACTTGAGAGATATGGCACATGATTTTGGTTTTCCCTTTTCTAGAGCTACCCTGAAGTTGCGAAGGAATTGGCCACGTGCCCCTTCAACGCTCGCCATCTAGTTCCTCAAGCTGACCTCAGCGATCACATAACAAAGTGCAATGACAAAGGGTTCATTGAGCAAGATATAGGTAAGAGAACCACCTGGGTTCCAAGATGTTTGTTCACCCTGGGGACTGAAGTCTCCTGTTTGTAAGGAGAGCTTATAGAATAACCAAAAAGTGGGAGTCAAATTTTTGTCTGTAGTTTTGTGTGACACAGCAGCTTTGGGGAAACTTGAGTCTTACTTGCTTTGATGTATTGGGTAGGTTCATGAGAATATTGCAGACACTCCCAGTAGGCCTTGCACATATTTTGTTACCAGGCTTGTTGAATAAAAAGGTTGTACCCTAGACTGTGCACAGCGAAGTACCTACAGCAGGAGTTGGGATGCTTTAATGACCAGGACAGGCACTTCTTTTTATAGAGCTGATCTCCCTTTGAGGCTTGACCACTGATGCCATGTGAAAAGTTGATTTCTACCAAACAGGTGTCTAAGCTATGGAAGCCTCTGCAGCTGTTCTCCTCCAGGGCAACCTGAACAGTTCACTCCCACCAAGAGATGGGGCAGCTCCTCTTCCAGGCTGCTCTGCTTCTGCGCTTGCTTCTTCTGCCATACAATTAAGATTTCAGTCTCCTGCCCAGTGAGACAAGGTGGGAAGGGGGCTGTCCAAAACCCTCAAAATATTTAGGAAGGCATCCTGTGCTGTGCAATGTCTTTTACATCCCCTGCAGTGGCTCTTTAACTATTGCCACACTACAGAGCAGATAGATAGTTTTCTATCTTCTGTAGAGTTGCACTGAGGCTAGCAGTGATGCCTGCATTCATGTAAGCAGGTTTGCTCTTCACTCGAGCATTCCTGCTGCAAAGTTCCAGGGAGCTGAGTCTTTCCCCGTTCATTGAAAAAAGCGAATTTGAAATTGCTCAATTTCAGATCAGTACCTGGCTCCTGGGTGTACCTAACCTGTTTGTGTTGTGGAGGGTTTCCTCTAAAGCCAAGAGATGTTTTACAGATTGATCCAAATCACTTAATGCCTCTGAAGCAGGATTGGCTGCTAGTCACTGACTTTTCTCTTCCTGAAGTGAATCAGTCCTCTGGCTTCCAGAGAGAGCAGATGAATGCTGTGAGCACATGGCAGGCACCGCCATGTGAAGAAGACTGGGAAACAGGTGAGGAACTTCCCCACCTGCCACACTGCTGCCTTCTCCCCGGTCCTGTCCTTCAGCTCCACTTGCAACAGTGTGAGTCCAGAGGTGCTGTTCATTTAGGTCTCACTTGTAGGACACCTTGCTTATCCTCATTCCTAGAAACATGCATCTCTCCACCCAGCAGGCTTTTCTTGGTATAGCGAACTATTCAACATGCCTGCTGTAATTAGCATGGAGATGTATTTCCAAGCATGTGCTCCTTCCCATATAAGCTTTTGTACTTTGTGATGACAATGGAAACATGATAACTTTTATGTTCCTCAGTTAAAATGACGGTGAAGCAGACACATTCATCATTAGATCAACTTTTACTCCCTCTTGAACATGTAGAAATATGACAGATATTCCTGATCTGATGGTGGTTGCTGGAGTTTCATAGTTGTGAGACGCAACATCTGTTTCCTCTTGCAGAGTATTTGGAGCAGTCAGATTCTCCTTTTGTTTGGGGCATGACCAATTCTGGCATAAACAGGTTAGCGAATGCGAGTTTGATTCCTTACAACAATGTTTTGTATAGAGGAATATGGCAGCCTACTTTCAACCCAGCCTTGATGGCTGGACATGGGCTGACTTTGCTGCTGTACAAACCCTGGGAGGAGGGATACTGATTGACAGTGAACACTCTTAGGGTGCTGGTTCCGTGTTACTTGCTTTCTCCTATGGCTGGCCCGTACAAGAGGAGGAAGCCCTTAGGAACACAGATACTCCCTGCTCTTGTGTGCATGTGGCAGGCTGCTCTTCCTGCCCGTGGCTTATGTTCAGTTCCTGCTGGATGTCTGGCCAATGTGCAGGGCAGAAAGGTGCTGAGCCTTTATGGTGACTTTGGAAATGTGGCCAGGTCCTTCCATCTGGAGCTTTTTCAAACAGTTGCTGAGCTTCTTTTGAGCTAACAGTTAGCTAGCAGTCCCTTGTGACCTCCTGACACCTTAAAATTGGCAGATGTGCTGGCATTAGGGCCCTGTGTTAGCAGAAATCCCCCCCACTGGCCCTTTGCAAAGCAAAATCGAGGTTTGGGGGAGTGAGGAGCTTAATGGCCAGCCGTGAACTGGGTGGAGCTGTCTTGACTGGTGGTCATTGATCCGACAGTAGATCGTGATTGCAGGCTGTATACAAGATGTGGTGGCACCACCAGCATTGCCAAAGCATGTTTTAAGGTTTGTCTAAGCCCATACGCAGCAACAGTCCTGCACCTGACAGCTCTGCAGTGCTGTATGAGCTCAACCATGATACACCTCCCCTCCCATAAGGGGTGACAACAGTGCTATCTTGTTTCACTTGTTACGCTTTTTGGAAAACTTTCTAGTGTTCAGAGCATATATAGCTCTTCTAAGTACCACCATCTCCAAATGGCAAAGTACCATCCCGTTTCGTCCCTGCTCTCCTCCATGCTATAGTAAAACGCATAAATTTGAGCAAGTGCACTTGTCAGGAGAAGTAACTGAAGTCTTTCAGTTCCAGAGCCACCTCTGAACAAAAGAATTGCTTGCCTTCGAGAGTACGTGCCCCTGAGTCCTTCCCATACGCCGTGTCATGGAAAGGCTGTAAGTACCATGCATGTGGTTTTGGCACTGTGACTTCTGTAGATGGTGACAGTTGCTGAAATCTGGCTGCAGCAGTGCTTTGTGGCCACCACTGCATGGACAGGAGGGGTAGTATGTAACACCTGCCTCCTTGAGAGCAGCTTTTGAGGGAATCTGGTGCTTGGATCATCCTCTGTATTCTTTATTTCATATTCTTCACAGGCCCACAGTGCTCCCATTTAAGCAGCCCTGCTCCCCAGCCACTTTGGCTCTGTCTCTGAAGTCCTTCTGCACTAGCCCCTTTCACCCCCACCCTCCCCTGCCCCATCTTAAACCAAACAATTTCCTTGCTTTGTGCAACTCCGCTCGCTGTCAGCAGGGGTAAAACTAGGGCTGCTTAAGCCAGCCCTACTGGGGGAAGAAACTATCAGACTACATCTGGAGGTGGGAGGGAGGGAGCTTCCCGTGTTGAAGTGTCCGACACAGAAATCACAAACCGTTATTTGTCATTAGCAGCAAAGCAAAATCTTAAAGGTGCTTTGAGGAAGGACTCTGTTGTTTCCCACTTGGAGCAACTAAACCTGGTATTCTTGGGGCTTTGCAGGCATGGCTTCTGCACAAGCCAGTGACTGTGCAATTGCCATAGTGTCAGCCTGAATCTGCCGAACCAAATTAAAATGTCACTTGCACATAAGCCTTGCTGCCAAGGTGGCAAGTGCTGCTTCAGCAAAGGCCACTCTCACTTGGGGGAGTGGAGGAAATTCTTGTATTTTTCTCCGTACAAAGTTTTCTCATACAAAAAATGTGTCTTGCCCTTTTCAGAGCTTGGAGTATTAGTGTCTCTTCCCCCTGGAATTTCCTTCCTCGCAGCACTAAATAGCTCCCTTTCTAGGACCACAGAGATGGATACCTGCGGATGGCAGGTATTTTCTGGACCTCATGGCAGGACTCTAGACTTGGCTGTTGCTGCATGATGTGTTTTTGCAACATTTGAGTTTGTAAAACCATCCTTGGTTGCCGAATCTTTTTCCCAAGCATTAGTTTCATAAGTTACCCTGATCTTCATTTGGTGATCTTTGTTACTGAGTAACTGGACTGATAAATTTATATACCACCCACTGAGAAACCTTCCCTCCTCAGACAGCAGTGAGTAGTTAACAGGAAAAATGCAGGAATTAGCAAGTCTCTGTTGGTTCAGTTGTCAAATGGCAGCGCTGATGAGCTGTGAAGTTGTTCTATTTGCTCCAGTGATTTGGAAACAGCAGGAGAGCTCTTCTGAAGTGGTAATGGGTTTTAAGGGGCAGGGGTGGGGAAGGGAGGTGATTTTAAGTAGAGGAACTAGGGTCTGATTAGGTTCCTAATCAGAGAAGTGATAGTGGGAAACAGAACAGCACAGGGGGTGCACGTACCGCTAAAATCTTGTCCCTTAGCTTGATGCTCTGAAATAAGTGTGCGCATCTGCAAGAGGCCCCTTCAGACTTGTGTACTTACGATGTTTTGTCCTAACTGTAAATGAAGGGATCCAATTCTGCTGGGGGTGCAGGGGAGAGGAAATGCCCTGCAAAAATGGCGCATTTCTGTGAATTCAGGCCTTTGTGTAGCAGGAGTTATTACAGTCCCATTTTAGTGGAAGTCAGGAACCACACAACAGAGTAATTTCCAGGAATTTCTACCCTGCCTCATGAGCATGTGTCTTGCATCTCCAAAGCAACACTACACATTACTGTTCTCAGGGTTATATGGTGTCTAGAGTGATTTCTGTGGAACTTTTACTGGACATTAGTGAGAATATTTGGTTGTTTTCTGGGGAGGTGCAGAAAACCTTCTCTGCGGTAAGCTGTGGCATAACATCTGTAGCTAGTGAAGTCATATTTGAGGGCCTGTTACAGCCTGGAGAGCATGAAGTAAGTTCTGAGAGTTTTTCCAGCCTGTAAAGAGCCTAAGACTTCCTACTGCATAATGTTTAATTAAAATCATCCGCATCAGCCACACCTAGATGTTATGTGCATGCACTTTTGCTTTTTATCTTGTCAGCATCTGAGTTTGTCCACATAGGGTACGTAAAGTGGACAGTTATGGTTTTAAACTACATTGTCATTTACAGAGACTTCTGTCTTCTTCCTAGAAAGCATCCTGATCGCACCTTTGCAGCTTCAAGCCTTAAGCCTTAACTTTGTCACATGGGTGCCTGGTGCTTCAAGCCATACAATAATGGGGAATCCTCTGAATTCCTTACAATATGCATAATATTGTAAACAGGTGAAGTTGAAAGAGTACACTTAAGTACTTGTCTAGTTTCCATTAGGGTTTTGTAGTAGTCTAACACTTAAAACATGTTTGAGAGCTCTAATGTAACTGTTCTTTGTTGGGGGGGGGGGGGCAGGGAGGCAGGAATGGTTTAAATCACTAAAAATACATGTTTGGGACTGTGTAAATGTTTGGATCAAGCAGTGTATTTCTAAAAATGGATGCAAAGTACAAAATGGGATCTAAATACACAAACACAAAGAATTAAGAAACCAGACATGGTATTTTTTTCTAGAAAGAAATTAATGCCTTTCACATTTTGACAAGAATGCTCCTCAAAATACTGAATTTTCTCCATTTGTATTACTACCAATGTAAAATAATATATGTTAACTAAAATGTGCAAAATTAGGATTATTTTAAAGCTTGGTTCTGTCAAGGTTCTTGTTGGCAATTTAGAATAAAAAGGTTATGCATACTCTTGGACCCATTTTATATTCCTAAAAGACATCTGCAGTGATTTGTTATAGTCTTGTTCTGTTGAATAAGTAAATGCTTATACACAGTAAGCCCTCTACTCAAATAAAGGTTGATTATTCTGTTTGTCACTTTGAATGAAAGTGGTGACAAATGTCAGCTGTTTGATTGTTTCTGGTTTGACTGCAGTAGCTTATTTGCAGGATTAGTGGGCCAGAGCATTATAACTTTACGGATAGATGCCATAATTAGGCCCCATTACCCTAAGTTCATTTAATTGCCAGTTGGTGAAAGACTGGCAGTACTTACTGCACTACCTACCTGCTTTTTCTTGGGTCTCACCACTTGTCTGCACTGCAGAGGAGGTGAGCTTTGGGTGCACCTACTCCCAGGAGGCACATTATCCCAGGCCCCAGCTCTTTGTCCTGGGAGAGCACTGTTCCCCAATAGCCCTGCCTTCCTGGAGAGGACCAGAGGGGCATGGAAGGTCATGGTTGTGACTTCAAAACATCCCCTGGCCACAGTAATCAGGGGATAGGGACCACACAAAGTGGGTTTGTCTTGTAGGGTAGGTGCAGCCAGCACATGATAGAGCTCTGAGATCTGAAATCCTGTGTCCTCCTGGGTGGCTTCCTTAAGCACGGCCTGCACGTGCCGCTGCCTGGAGAGAGCGGAAAACCCATGATTTTACTGTTCCCTGCAGTGGTTTGGGAATGCAAGATTAACAGGCTGTAACGATGTAAAACACAAAGATGACCATCCTCCAGCATTAAGACTATTTAAAATCCTAGTATCATCTGTCATTGGGCTGTTAGGATGAAGCTCCCTCTGATTGTTTTGTATTTACCACAAGACAAGGAGTATTTTTAAAAGTACACCAAGTGGTACCTACTCTGCAAGGTGACAGAGCGAGGACTTGCATGTGACTATCACCACAGTCACAGCCACGTATTCTTGTGTTAAATCCTCAGTCTCTCTTACGATGGGCATGCTGTGCAGTGCTGGAGCCTTCACCCCTTTCCCTAGAGGCTGGATGTGTCCCTTGCCAGGAGAAGCTGATGGGATGTGGGGAAATTTTGGATTGTTTCGTCTGGAGAAGAGGAGGCTGAGGGGGAGACCTTATCGCTCTCTACGACTACCTGAAAAGAGGTTGTAGGGAGGTCAGTGTTGGTCTCTTCTCCCAAGTAACTAGCAATTGGATGAGAGGAAATGGGCTCAAGTTGCGTCAGGGGAAGTTTAGATTGGATATTAGGAAAAATATCTTTACTGAAAGCGTGGTCAAGCATTGGAACAGGCTGCCCAGGGAGGTGGTGGCAGACGTGGCACTTGGGGACATGGTTTAGTGGGCATGGTGGTGTAGGGATGATGGTTGGACTGATGATCTTAGAGATCCTTTCCAACCTTAATGATTCCTAGTTTTACTTTCATTAAAAATAATCCAGCCACCAAGCCAGGAAACATGAAATTAATTATTACTGTCCCCTTAATTGGTTTAGTGGTGGACTTGGTAGTGTTAGGTTAATGGTTGGATGGGACGATCTTAAAGGTCTTTTCCAACCTAAATGATTCTATGATTCTATGAAATATCAGCCCCTTTTGGACCTGCTGGGGGTGGTTCTGAGTACATGCCTGGGTGACTCTCCCCCAGCCTGAGTTTCTTGGTGGCTCAGTGGTGCCTGTGCTCACTCTGTGAGCACTCCTGTGGGTGCACCCTGCCTGCTGGGCCATTTCTGCCTTGTCTGAGCTACCAGCTCTGTGGCAGTAAGGACTGGTCTGACTAGAAATGCCTGTGGAAGTTTGGGTTAGAAATGGTTGTGTCTGCAGTTGTCACTGGTGACTCGGGAGGGAGGAGAGGAGGCAGCATTTGCCTTTAGGCACAGATTCCTGTGTGTTGGGGAGCCTGGACACAATGGAGTTCCTTGTTGTTCCTCCTAGTGCCCGCAGCCCTGCGTGGTGTCTGATGGGTCTCTCCTGACCCCCGATTTGCACCCGGCCGCAGAAGTGCAGCAGCTCTGCTCAGCGGTGAGGTGCACCTGGGCTGTTGGTGCAGCTCCAGGACCCACAGAAGTCTAGTGCTCTGCTGTGTCCCTGCGGCTCACCATATGGTTCTGCACAGACTTTTTCCCACTGAAGGGGTGAGCCTGCGCTGCAGGACACCCCCATGCTATTGCTGTGCCCCACTGGGGTGGAGCACGGCCAGGGGCACAGGCCTGTGTGGATTGGTGGTGAACCAGATGCTTCTCCCTTGTGGGCTCTGTGTTCCCTGTGGGCTGCGATTCGGTCAGCGCAGCCTGCTCCCTGCAGTTCCCCCTGTGGGGGCCCTTGCTTGCTGGATCCTTGCCGAGTCAGACATTGCTCCATACCTTGGCACTCTGGGCTAGGGTGCCCAGCTCCTCTCTGCTTGGCCACCGGCTGCAGCTGGAGCAGGGACACCATGAGCAGGGCCTTCTGCCACTTCCCACGCTGTCCCTGCCGTTCTCATCTGCAGGATACAACACATGCTTTCCCTCAGCAGAGCTGCAGTCCACTGGCACAGGAAAGAAGCGTCCTTTCTCCAGCCTTCCCTCTCCTCCCACCAGTTCCAGAGCACTGAGGAAGGGACAAGTCCCTTTCCTCCCTGACTCAGTGGCCAGAGCCAGGCCTGCACGCAGATTCGTTTATTTTTCACTTCACTGTTTTGGGGAGGAAGGGGGTGCTCTGCCTTCAGTCACACATCTTTTCAGGCTCAAGGTCTGGATGGATGACTTTGGTTCTTACAAACTGCCCTTCTGGCACTCAGCGGTTTGCACTGCCAAGGACTCTGGGCCCTTTACTGCTGGCTCCAGAGGTCCCTACAAGTCCACTCAATCCCTGAGCACAGCCAGCGGCACCACTTTCTCCTGGTCCCCTCCACTTTCCCTGTGATCTAGAGATGACCACAGGGTGCCTGTAATCCCACAGAGATGCACGCGCAGCTGCAGCGTGTCCATATGCATGGTTCACGTCCAGTGGCGTAGCCCTAGAGAAACACCCTCCCCTGCCTCAGCAGTTCAGACTGTGCTCTTTCCTTGGTGCTGCATTCAGCTAACTGGGTTTTGGGGTAGTTGCATTTGTTCCCAGTCGATATCCGGGAGACCAGCGCTGTCCAGTGTCCTCCCCGTCAAAGGGGGCAGGGATCCTTGTTACTCCAAATAAGCAGCTTTGAATCCGATCAGTTAAATCCCACTTAGTCACTCTTGTAACTTAATCATTGCACATAGATACAGAGTCCTGAACTGTATTGGCTGCTACCCACTGCAAAAAGGGAAGAGGGCGAAAGGGAATAAGGAAGATTTTCCATCATGGTGATGTTTTGCAGACAAACATGAAGTGCTGGAGGTGCGAGAGAGACAAGGGAACAGATCTACCTGGCAGGGCAAGGAAACACCAGCTGCAAAAATGTCCCTTCACACTTGTCCTGGAAGGTGGACAAGCTCCTGGTATTGTTTTGCCTTTGGAGTTCAGGGTCCAGCTGCTTGGTCTGTGCTGTGGTCAGGAAGGCTGGAGAAGAGCTGGGTGGTGGTGGGGACCAGGCTGTCCAGGGACTCTCTCCCGAGACTACAGCCCTCGTGTTCTAGGTATATCCCTCACGTTGCAGCAGCAGTTCAGCCGGGGTTACACTGATAAGTTGCACGTGGTGTTTCCTTTAACTCCCCAGGGAACCACCTCCTGCTTCTGAGCTTCAGGTTCCAGCAGGCAAGACCGCCTGGGGTTGCTGAAGGCGGCACAAAGTCTCCTTTTTCTGGCAGATCAGGCTCTGGCCCTGGATCTCAATTTTACAACCAGACCACATTTAAGAAGTCCGTTCCCCTTTCCTGGCTTTTAGTCCAGGTTATAACTCATAAAACCAAAAGCATAGTTTCAGCTTGGAGATCATTTACAAGCGCTTGCTCAGCAATAGGCTGGAAATCAAAGCAATGTCTGCCTGGGCTGCCCACACAGCTGCAGAGCTGAGCGTATTTCTCTCGAGCCATTAGCCAAACCGGGCAGACAAGGTGTCTCCTTGTGCAGGTCTGACATGACATTCCAGAGCTGGGAGATTGAAATAGCCTGTTCACCTCCTATCCAGGGGCCGGGAAGGACCTTCCTACGCAGAGCTCCCAGCCCTGCCGATGCCTGGGTGCCTCGTGGCAGCCGTTAGTCTTCCTTGGAGCGCACAGGTCAGTGTGGGAAGGACCACAGCCGTCACGTCCCATCCTTGCTGCTGCGATATCCCTGTCCTGGGAACGGTGCTGTGAGCCACTGGGATTGCAGGCATCATCTGCTCCATGGGCAGCGGTGCCTATTGCTCCCAGCAAGCCCCTGCCGCCTGGGCTCCAGAGGTAGACGGGCACTTGCACGCTCATCGCAGAGCCCTGTCACCAAACCAGGCGGGAACCCAGGCTCTGCAGACAACGTCCCTGAGGATTTCCATAGGGCTCTTTCCACCTGCCACTGGCCAGCCTGGCCGTGCCATCCTCCCTGCCCGTAAGGAGGGCATGTGCCGCGCCAGCATCCAAGTTACTCTGCAGATACCATGATGGCCAGGGGCAGCAGCGCTCCTTTACTATGTCCAGCACAACTGATGTCTCTAACAATATACCTGCCTTACATTTTGCGAGTCTGATATCATCTGAGGCCCAGCGGGTTGTCATTTCTACTGCACATTTCCAGAACATTGCTATCACTGTTGTTCTCTGGTACCCGATCACGGTTTTATTCCTCCCCGCCCTCTTTGCTCTTAGCTTTTCACCTCCCTAAATCAAGGCACAAAGATACCCAAGAGTGGTACAAGAACAAGAGCCAGATGATTGCCTGGGGAGGAAGAGGGCAGCGTGCTGCCAAGAACCCCCCCAGGAGCGCAGCAGCTGGTGCTGGCTGGGAGGAGGGAGCGGGGCTGCGGGCAGGGGCGGGCAGGAGCACCCTCTGCAGAGCACCTGCCGAAATGCTGTGTGTGCACAGCGTTACTCTGAAAACAGGGTGCCATCACCTTTGGCTTCTGGTGCAGCACACAAAGGGAAATTTTTCATCTGCAGTTGAGGCATTCAGTATTGTTACTATTCTCATGGCTAGTGTTGCCATTGTTTTTGTGTTACTCTAAAGGCGGTGTTGATTTTTTAGTATCTGTTGTAATCATGCATTATAGGGTTAACATTTGGAAACAGTATATGTAATATAGGTGTACATATTAAGCTTCGGTTACTAGACAAGTACAAACACCCTCTAGTATTTATCTGTACTATCTTCCTTCTAACTCAATTCTATCCCACCCAATCATAATGTCGTCTTAGTCGTTATCTCCCCCTCCAATCTGCATATACGTTAGCCACATTTCAGCCTGCTTTCACTTGCTAAAATACTGGCTGCACTTAGTCTCGCTGTTTCAAAACTTTTCTCTCTCTGTTTATACCCTCCTAGATCTCTTCTACACATACAGTCACACCTTAAAGCACGCAGCTGAGTCAGCAGTGCTATTTCTGGGCTTGAGCTGCTGCTTCTTACCATACTGAAGTCCTCCGGGGGACCACCCTGGAAGACAAACCCTGACGACCTGTCTCAGCAGACTGCCAAAGGCTGCTCTGAGCTCTGTGTCATCTAGTTTATACCTACATACATCACTGGATGAATTTTTTTTTTTTTTTTTGCATTCTTTGCTGGATATTTTCTGATTTAGTAAGTGGTTTGTAGCTGTGCGGAACTTGACAAAACATAATTGCAAGAGAAAGATAATCTAACCCCTAACCTAATTTCCTAACTGATTTGATCTCACACTTTAAAGACAAAATCTCTTTAACAACAACAGCCACATTTTGCCCTCCAAGTTCTTCCTTTACTATCCTTAATTAGAACCTAGAGGGAAGGTTGAGCAGGACTCCAGCCCCCACCTCCTGCATCGTTAGCGGGAGAGAGGAAGGTCTGGCCCCTCTCCAGCGCCAAAGAGGGAGCGGGCAGAGCATGCCGAGGTCCTGGATGTCTTCCCCACAGCGTAGCTCCCACCTGCATCCTGCTCCCCCACCCTCCTCTTCCACCACCTTTTCTACCACCCTTCTGAGCCACCACCCCTTCCCGGGCCGTACAAGCCTGCCATGTCACCCCCAGTCTCGCCAGTGGGAGCCATCGCTGGAGCGCCTGGTCTGGAGCCAGCACGCACTGTCCCACGCCTTCCCACCCCACAGTGCAGCGGGACCCGCTTCCCACTGCACGATGCAGACTGGGCTACTCCACAGCATCCCTAGGACCCTCTCCCTGCTGCTGCCTTCTCTGCAGAACCCTCCTCCTCTCTCCAGCCATTCTCAGTGAACTGGGAAGAAAATCCACCCCATTTTCCATCTCCCTTCTCTTTGCACACTTTCTTTCTCCCTCCGTACGCAGGACTTCTCTGTTTTATGCCTCCCTGTGCGTCTCCACCTGGCTCCGCACTGCCCCACTTCACGGACGCCCGAAGATCCAGTCCTGTGCCCTCGGGGGGCACCTGCCACCGCACACCTTCCCGCATGGGCGAACAGCGGGAGAGACTGCAGGAGGGAGAGCTGTCACCCAGATGCCTCCTGTAGTGTCCCCTTCCCTTTGGCTGGTGGCTTTGGTTCCTTTTGCTACCCGTGCGTTTATACAAACCCTTCTCAGCGCTCACTAGTTTCAATGCCAGCTGAGCTTTGGCTTTGACCCTGGAGTAACATCTGTCCATTGCTCCGGGGTAGCTGACCCGTTTCCACCTCCAGTGAACGTCCTGAGCTCAGGCAGGGGTTCCCTGTTTGGCCAAGCCAGCCTTCTGCCTTACCTGCCTCAATATTTAGAATATTGGAATTTGTCCAGCTTGTTTAAGTGTTTGGGCACCTTACATGTTAGTCAAGGTAAAACTTTGGTTGAAAAAAAAAAATCTTTATTCACATAACACATCACGTGAATCACATCATGTTCCCCCCTTGCCCCTTGATGTATAAAATACTGGTAAAAAGTTTTTTTCCAGAGGCAAATTAATTTCCACAGCGTCCTCTGGTGAGAGAGCAGTTCATCCGACAGCTGGAACACTTGCTGGGCCACAGAAATTCAGAAACAAAACAGCTCTGTTGAAGGAAATGTAGTCTTTAGTAAGAAAGGGAACTTTACAGAGAGCTGTAGCAGCAACGTGTGTAAAGCCACCAGGGTTTCAGCTTTGTCTCATTTCATGTTAGCAGGGAGCTTAATCACACCTGTGCTCCTACTGTGGCACGCTGTAATGACAGAGGCTTTGAGGGTTTTACATGAACCGAGATAGCACAGATGCTCTTGTAAATCATTCTGGACTTGACATGCAGTGCAAATTTGTTTGAAGTTGCACGTCATCGAATCCAGTTACCTAAGTGGTTCCTTCAAGCTCCACATCTCACCTTTAGACACGGTGAACAGCAAGGACACTTTGCTTACAAAAGGGAAATTAGCCTACACAAGAACAAGGAGACTCTAAAAGGGCAAAATAAATGAACAGAGAAACATCTATTAAAATGCCAAGCTAGTCTCAAAAACAGAAAAAAAATACAGTTCCAATTTTATGGCACCTACCACAAGCCAAAAACGGAACCAAATTGGCTGGAGTCCCACCTTGGTGTAAGACAAATCCTGCTACACTGGGTCACAACTATATAAACTTTAAACACCGTCAAATGACATCCTTTTAACACTAAACCATAAAGTTGTAAAATCAAGGTGGAATTGGACCATTTTATCAGAACAGAAAAAGATTCGCCAGGGATCCTTTACAAGGTGCCCAACTCATCTCACAGATGATCTCACAAGTGCACAGTACGCTAAATCTATCAGATTTCATATTTAAAATAAATTTAAGGTAAATTTAAAGATTTAGATTAAGGATACAGTAAGACAGATGATCTGTCACTGCAGACTTCCTCTTTTCCTTTTAATTCCCTAGTCCCACAGGCTCAAATGAAAATAGATTCTGAACTTGGTCTGCTGATGTGTTTCCTTGGGAAAGCCCAGCAGACTGAGGAACACAAAGAGCACAAAACACCCGAGAAGCATCAAACACACCGAGAAGCACAAAACGGGACAGCCAGAAGGCGTGCAGCGCACAGGACGTTCAACAAGCATTGAGGCTCTCCTGCTTTCTTCTGCTGAACCGTCCGATAGGATCACTGAGGCACTGGCGGCACCCTGGCCTCCGCTCTCGTGTCGGCGGTGCAGCCGGCTGGCACGGCGACCGCTGACTCCCCCCTCGCCCTGGGTTCCACGTGTGAAGCTGACCGGCCTGTGGCAGCTGACCAAACTGGGTACTCTCATCTGGGCTTTACAGCTATGCCACAGCACACAGGGCAGGCAATACTTCAGTTATGCAACCGTAAACAAGCACGGCTAAAGCCTGTTTCACTTGCCCATATTAACTGAAATTCATTTTTTACAGTTATTAATTGCTCCAAGTTTGCAACAGGCTACATAAAAGCAAAGCTTATTGCAGCAAAGATAGGATGCAGAACTTGTAATCTGTTACCAACTAAAAGACCCACCACCATTCCAGACAGAAAAAAAATGAAGGAATTTCCAGCATTATGCCACATCATCTGAATACGACACTTCTGTGCCACCGTCAAGACATCTGGAAGTGCTCCAGACTTGTACACAAACTGGGATGGGAACGTATCTGAAGGCTGACTGAAACAGATGATGCCCAAAATCTCAGGATGGCCATTCTAACAGAGCCCCCAGAGTCTGCAGGGAAAGGAATAACATATTTAAACAATGAGGCATTTCATAACTGTGAATGTTTAAATGTGGATATAGAGATCTACAACCAAGGAGACGTGTCTAGGTTGGCTGTCACCTCGGTGAGATGATACATATGGGAATGTCTTTCACAGTAATTTTGAAGGTACAAAGGATAATGCAAAGAACACCCTTCCCAAGGATGAGGGATGTTTACCATCCCAAGGCACGTAACTTCAGGAAACTCTTCTGATGACAACTGATTTTAAGTGAAAGGTCTGCTGCCCTGATCCCACCGTTACTCTGAATGTAAAGAACAGCAGAGAGCGCCCATTCCAGTTCTATGAACATAAAAATCACAAATCTGAATTTGAGCACAGCAAGGACATGCGTGCTTAATTGATTCAAAAAAATACCAGCTACAGAGCACAAAACCCCAACCAACCACCTCAGAAAATGAATACAACTCACCAAAACGTGATGTGCACTAGCACTAAAAATGTCAGTCTTACAGTTTTCAGAGGCTGGATTTGGTGCTAGGCACAGTGAGATGACACAGGCCCGATGTGCACCTGACTGAAAGCAGGCAGGAGTACAGCATTCAGCTTCCACTGGGAAGCAGCGGGGCATAAAAAGGTACCAAAACATTTCTCAGGTGAGAAGCATTTCAGGTTAAAATGGTTAATACTGTATGTGTAAAGAAAAAAGTTAGCTGAGGTTATAACCGTGCTTCAGGACCCTTCCTCACAAATCCTCTCCCTCCAAGCAAAATGGTGAGCTTGCAGATGGGAACCCTGCACTTCCCGCCTCTTTTTGCACACTTACTCCGCAGGAGCTTGCCCACAAACAATGCAAAATTCTCCTCAGTGGCATTCTTTCATCGCAAAATGCAGCGATCGGGGTCACTTCTAGCTCACTACATCTTATGCTCTGCCTTTGCATCCTCTTATCCCTATGTACCCAAAAGGACACTCCTACCTGGCAATACAGCTGGGCAAAATTTTCACTTCTGCTTCCTATTTAACCAGATTCTTAAGCTTGCAGACAATAAGGTGAGAGCAGTAAAGACTAGGGATATTTTTATAGGGCCATTCTCAACTACAGCGTCCCCAGAGAAATTTGTTTCCCTGCGTGCTTTCCACATGACATGTGTCTGAGTGTGATTTGTAAACTCCGAAGTTCACAGGAGGGGCTCATCCAAAGCAGCACTCAGAGGAAAGTACAGTCTGGAGGACAGTCCATCTTGCTCCAGAAGACGATCTCCTCTGGCAGTAGTTCAGTAGCTCATGTCAGATACTGCACGACGAGAAACATAATTACACAAGTCAAAATCATTCCCCCAATCATGAAGTATTTATCTTGAAAGGCTCGCTTCTCAATCAGCCGCATTACTGTATTGGATAAGCCCAACATGTTGGCAACATCCAGGATCTTCTTGTGAGTACCCTAAGAATAAAAAGACACCAAAGAAACAATTAACCTCATGGTCCAACACTTCTTATTTCACAGTCCAGGAATTTCATCATGGGTGGCAAGTGATGAATTCTGATCGATGGAACTTGCTATCAGCCAACAGTTCCTACAATGTAAGAGGAGATGGCCACAGGACCCTGGAAATAGCTGGATGATGAGACTAATTCACACACATCAACAGGAATGCAGTTAAAGATACAAAACAATGTGTCTGGACAGAGACATCATAGAGAGTGGCCCAGAGAAAATGTACTCCCTTTGGACGCATTAAGAGCTTTTCTGGTCCTTTTTCAGACACACCTTTTAATGAGAGCTTGAAGCTTCGTGATCAGACAACCTTTCTTGCAGAACTTCCCTCCTGCTGAAGTGCAGTTCATACCAGCAAGAGACTGAAAAGGAGGTCCAGAAGCTTGTAAGGCTAATGGTTGAGTGCAATGAAAAGGCACACGGAAGTGTAATTAATGCAATTTCAAGAACTCCTTCTGGAGAAAAGCACTGAATCACAGAATGGGTTTGGGTTGGAAGGGGCCTTTAAAGGCCATCCAGTCCAACCCCCCTGCAACGGGCAGGGACATCTGCAACCAGATCAGGCTGCCCAGAGCCCCGTCCAACCTGACCTTGAATGTTTCCAGGGATGGGGACCACGTCTCTGGCCAACCTGTGCCAGTGTTTCACCGCCCTCATCATAAAAAATTTCTTCCTTATATCCAGTCTGAATCTACCCTCTTAGTTTAAAACCATTGTCCCTCGTCCTGTCACTACAGGCCCTACTAAAAAGTCTGTCCCCCGCTGAGCAAAGACTGCTAGCAGGTGTACTGCAAGCAGGCCCACACCTCAGTTCTATTTCACTGCTGAAGCAGCTGGTATTATTAAGAACGTGGATCCCACCAGTTACCACAGCAGCAGTAAGTACATAACAGAAACACAGTGAGCTGCAGAACTGGAGGTACCAGGAAATGAGCCGGGGGGTTCACTACTGCAGTGCAGCAGGATTACTCCTACTTTATCTTAGGGTAACAGTCAAAGGAAACCGTAAGAAATACAGGCACGTAGATGTACTCTGGGCACAGTTCAGAGCTGGATGTCATCCCCTCTGGGAAGGGAGAGAACTCATGGCCGCAGAGTCACAATGGTGCAGGCAGGTGAGAAGCACCTTTCTAGATAAGCTAGGCAAATGGGTAGCAAACCGACGGGCAGGCAGGTGCTGCACCGAGCACCGGAGCTCAGCTCGCAGCATGCAGTCAGAGAAACACCGGCCAGCACCAACCTCCATCGCACCTACGTATGCACAAGGATGGGTACTGCTAGCGAGTAGCCTTGTCACATCATGGTGATGCTAATGGACCTACTCTCTCAAACTGACTCCTGGGTCCAAGTCCTTAACAGACACCCTACCTCAGAAAGCTGTTAAGGCTCAAGTTACTTCTTCTCCGAGCAAGGTCAATAGCACAGATTCCCATCACAATGGTCTACTACGATTTAAAATAAACACTCTCGTTTCTGTTCTCACAGTACACTCCATCTTTGGTCTCAAAAGAATAAAAAAGGTGAAATTTGGGAATTGTTTTGAGTATCAACCTGACTTAAGATCAGGAAAGCTCTGTGAGGACACAAGTTGTATCAACTATGTTAGGCATACATGTACAAACAGTTTCTCAGTCCATATTACAGAGCTGCAATACCAAATTAGATAATCAGTTTCTTCTGTAGAAGGCTGTGCAGGTATTCAGGCCCTTTGCTGAAATCAGGTTATGTCTCTGCTAGTAAAACATAAGCACATTTGTCATCTTCATTTCACACACCTCACATTAAACCCCTGGTTACTAACGCTTTCAAGTTCAGCACTTTTCCTGTCTCTGAGGCAATCTTTTCACACTACTTCGGAACAAAAGAAAACCTTGCTTGGACACGAGAAACCAAAAATGAGGCTTTAAAATTAAAGCAAACAATAGGACAGTGAAGACTCTTCAATTCTTGCAGTCCATGGAACAGTGGAATAATACAACTGGAACAGTTAAAGCCTTGTGGCAGTTTGGGAATACTTGGTTCATACCCATCTATTTATATCCAATATCCAAGAAGTTACATAGATTAACATCCTTCCAAATTAACCCATTTATCTTGATAAGCTGTCTCTATGCTAGCTGCTTCTGCCAGATTTGTAAACATGCAACAAAGTCTTTGATAGTGTAAGAAAAATTAAGCTAAGGGGAAAAGGAATATGAACAGGTGTTTCCTCATCTGTGAGTGAGAAGAAATATCCCCCTGAAAGCATACGAACATGACACTCCCAAAATTACAGACTACCTGTAGCAGTGGGCAGACATACTAACAACTTTACTATTACAGTTCTGACCTGAAGTATCCTTGACTTGCCGCAAGTTGGCAGCTGAGGCAAGGCATGCTTATGTTTGCAGATGGCCCATCATGATCTAAAAGGAATCCAGGCACGTTACTGCACTGTAACTAGCAATAAGAAACAAGACAGAGCTATTGACAAGAAATAGTATTTCCTCTCAATCTCTTTGAGGCAGCAGGTCCTGCAAATGTTCCTTTATCATATTTGCCAACCATGGTTAAGTTCTCCTGACTTGTGATATGTTCACTTCCTTCTCAGGAACCCTCCAGAAACCAAGTGCTTCAGTCACTCATCAGAGATTACCTTGAGGCAGTGACTTAACCATCTTGTAGAATCAACAACTCAATTCCCTCTGTGCAGCACAGGTACACTCATGCACTTTAATGACTGGATGCCCCAAGCCAATGTGATCAGGCACCAAAGCTACTCAGTGCTAAAACGCAGAGGACAACCGTCCTCTGCCATTATACCCTGCGGTGCTCCTGTCCAGTGCTTTGGGAATACCAGCTAGCCTGGACCTCTGTGATCGGTATAGGAAGTACCTGGCTTGTCAACTGCAGCAGACATTAGGATTAAAATAAGCACCTAGCAACTCTGCCCTGTGAAGACACCCAGCTCTGGTAACTCCTAGGAAATGGGTACCACAGGTACCAAAAGTTGCTCCAGCAACATGCCTATACACTTACTTTAAGTGTGAGACCCATACGTGTGTACAGTTCATCACTCTGTGTAAGCTGGCTAGACTGCCTTTACAGCCAGTGAAGCCCTGGTCTATACAATCCACAGACCCAGGGTGCGACCAGGTGTAGGCATTTATGTTAGCAATTAAAAATGCCTAAATCCTCTGGCAGATACATCCCAAACCAAAGCAGTATCACAAAACAGACAACAATAGTTACCCTCATCAGAAGATTAATACAGCAAAGGGAGGAATTTCCCCACATTTTTCAGAAATCCAGCTTTCCTCCAACACACACTTATTAAAAAGCTTTTTGTATCTTTGAGCTATTTGCTCAAAATTTAACACCACTTGGAATGGTCTTTAAAATAAAAGAGAAACATTTGTTCTTAAGAGACATGAAGAAATACAGCTCTCATTAACAGTATTCAGGGAAAGATAATGTTGTTGAGGTGCATTAGACCTGGGAGAGTATTATCTTTATTACTAATCTTAAACACAAGTACTGTACGCCAGCTTTGCAATTGCTCTGAGCGATGTTCACCTGAATCAACATCTATCTGCAAGTTAGCCATTACTTCCCATTCTTCACTTGAACAAAAAAAAAAAAAAAAAACGAACCAACCAACCAAATTAAAAAAACCATAATGAAACAAAACATAACATTCGGCACTCCAGATACTAACTACTGTGCAGGTGAAGGCTGCTAGGCCATCCAGCCACAAAAAGAGCTTAAAGATGTTCCTAATAAGATGATAAAATGTAAAGATTTCAGGTTTAGTTAAAATGGAGTTTGGGCCTTTCCCAGCCTTCTCAGCTTGAAGCAGTATACTGGAACAAACTCACGTATTTATTTTACTTAGCCTAGTCATCACAAACACAGAAAAAACGTGGGGTCTTTTTGGTAAAAAATGATGCCCCCACCTTTAATGTCACTCTCTGGTCCCTCAGCCCCTGAAGGATGTTGGTCCCACTGCCAATAAGATCATCCATGCCACGATGGGCATTCTGGAGAGATTCATTAAACTGTAATGTTTCGTCGATCGGTATGGTGGTGTCAGAGTCCTGTAGGGGAAATGCAGGGTCTTGGTTACCTTGCCTGCTCACTCATACTGCCCATACATAGTTAGATCCAGAAAAAGAACATGCAGAAACAAATGTGGCAAAAACTTGACAGGCCTTGAAGGATTATGTTTTAAACATTTTTTTCATAGGGATATTAAATACAACATTAATATTTGACCAAAAAAGGTAATTTAGAGAAGCCTACAGGAAGCAAGCCAAAAGGCAAAGTTGATCAGCTGTTCAACTGCAATAAGATCTCAAAGGATAAAAAGTCAGATTAAAAATGGAGAGGTTTCTATAATCTCAGTTTATGATAGATGTAGGAAAGGGTATTACAAGAGAGTACATCAAAACTAACAGAAGGTGTTTAACAAGGAGTCATTTGATTATTGCAAGTAAAAGACTTTTGAAAGATTTAGTATCACATTTTGAAGTGACAGAAGTCCTGCAAAACACAACATCTGGGAGATGACATTATATAAATTCCTATTTACAACATGGTGCAAATTTCTAATAGCAAGGGCAAACAGACATGAACCTAGCTCACTGAAGGTCTGACTCACTCAGCACCCAAGACCTTATCTAAAAAAAAAAAAATTAACATTTTTCCAGAAAAGATGCATTAGCTCAACTAGAAACTATGAATCTTGAAACGGAAATAACTGGACAAAATTCTGTAACCTGGGTTGCACAAGAGGTCAGAGAATGTGATCACTTCTGTCTTTCAAAGGCTTCCAGTTTAATCTTCTCTGGACGCCACTCCACCGAGAGAGTCAAGATAATAGCTCATCACCCTCACACTGTTTTATGATCAGGAACTGTGATATTGGTAAGAGGTAAGTGTGGAAACACTGGCTTACCTGCTTCCATGTACTCAGAATGGCAAGAACTACTAAAATACAGAATTCATATTTAGGGCAGAAGATGGTTAATACCATACTTTTCACTGTCAGCTGTAGGTTACATGCATGTAACAAGACCAAACTTGCCCTAAGTACACTCTGGTGACTACTGTAAAAAAAAATGTTACTATGGGAATGACATGTACGATCCAGTGTTAGGTGTTGTACTGCCCAGGTCGGTGTTCTGCTTAGTGTAAAAGAATGCACAAAAAGGACAGAGCTGTTAGCAGTTGCAGGGTCAAAGTTACTGGATGAAGAAGCCGCGACAGCATACACGTCTCTGATCAAATGTTAAGGATGCTCTAAGGTTGAAACAAGTGTCTTGTCTTACATGAGTCTGCAGAGCAGAAGCACGTGGATCTGCATCTGAATGGCTATTATTTCAGATATTTATTAAAACTTCAAATCAGCAGGGATTCCATTTCCTATAGAAGGAGCTTGCAGGGTCTTTTAATACACCACAAGGCAGCAAGAAAAATACCAAACTAGATTTTTGACCCTCCTCATAGGAAGACTAGATGGCATCAGTTTTCATTTGCTGTTAGTGGTTTTCTCCAGAATGGTACAAGGGAAGGCTTTAAAGATAAAGACCGCATTTGTCTTTGAATTAAGCAAAATGTTTCAGAACCGCTACAGCTTTCAAAAGCTGTTATGTATGTAGCAGTGATTTATTCAGGATGCTTACATTCTCAGCTGACATTTCTATTTAATAGAATAGGGTAATATATAAATAGAAACTGTGTAAACAGGCCAATAACTGACAAATAAATCATCATTTTCCTATTAAAGGGATATTGGACTTTAAAAGTCACATTTTTGTAATGAGTTAAAAGAAATACAAAATAATAATGGGTTTGGGTTTTTTTTTCTCCATCTTGAGGCACTTTTCAGCATCTAAAGGAGAAAAAAATAACTCATCATTTATTTTGCATTTGTAAGCTCTTCAAAACTTTTCCACTTATGCATGTGTTTTATTTCTGGACAAGTTTTCCTACAGGAAAAGTAATCCATATTTGCAGAGGAACACCACAGTGTTTTGAAAACAAATCAGGTTTCAAGTGTCAGAGTTCCTTTCAAGTCTAGTTTATGATTTTGAAATAACCAACAAAATGCTAGATGTCACCTTTATGTCAGGCTTTGAGAAGTGCATCAAACATCCCAAATATCAAGAAAACAGGACCACTCACACTCATTCTTCCTTGCCCTAACAGTGAATGGCCATGCAGAAAATGAATGATAGGCTATATGCCTTTAACAAAACAAACAAAAAACACACACACACACAAAAAACCAACAACAACAAAAAAAGACTAGCTTTTGAGTTACAGAAAAGTGAAATCCAAAAGCAAACCTGTGCTATTCAGAGCAAAATTCCTCTAGGAATTTGCACTGGGGGACGTCCCCATGGAGGAACTAAAAATTAACAAGACCAGGTGGAAACACATCCTCGTCATTAAAAACTTTTGAATCATTTACAGGTAAAAAGCAAGGTTTTTTTCCCCCACTGTGTGATATATATTTGGACAAATTAAAGCTTGCTGACATCTACTGACAGCAGGGTGTATAAAAGCCAGACATTTTACAAATCTCAGGATTTGGCAAAGACATTTGACACAAATTCAAGGAAAATGTGTACCTTGGTACCTACCTCATTCACCCTTTTGAAACTGCCATATAAAGTTAGGTAAAACCGCACCGGATAAAATAGGAGGAGCAGTTTCTGGAGTCTTTTACTACTGCCTCTTAATAGACCAGCTTTTCCTCATGCGAGAGTTGTACTTTTTCAACACATATTGTTATTCTTTTCCACCTTTGTTCTGTTTACATCTCACAGCAGCAATCTAATAGTCATGCCTACATCTTGCCTGAAACTTCTCTGAAAGACTACGACTTCTACAACACAGAGATCTAAAATAAAGAATATTTACATTAGTTGTGAATGTACGTGCAAGCAACTCTTCTCGCTGTCGCTCCTGCTGCTCCCGGATGTAACGGCGATGTTGAAAGTTCCTCAGAGCTGTCTGCAGGTGCTGAACATCATACTTCAGCTGGTCAACTCGGCTAAAAAGGATCAACAACAGGACAACATTCCCAGGGATAAAAATACAATTCTCTTTTGGTGTTTTTTATATGAACAATTGAGCATTATAAATTAACAGTGCCGAATAATAAAGAATGATGGGTTCTACTTATCTAGAAGATAGAGCACATTCAATGACCCTCATGCACATAAAAGATTAAGCTTTCAAATTTCATTAATTAGCACCATGTTCTTAAGTTTGAGGTTTTATTAAAAGGAGTTTAAAAGTCACTGGGCAATAGAGGAGACATCTCCATTGGGCTAAAACAAATAATGTCCAGAACTCCACTGCCTCTGATTAAGTGTTTGATGACTATAAAGAAAGCCTAGATGACTATTTCAGATACTGACCTCTATAATACAGGTGACATGAAATCCACCCCTAGTATCTGCAAAGGCATTTTGGGACTAAACATTAATAGCAGAGTCGCAGAATAAATTAGAACAGAAAGTCCTGAGGTCTCTGGTCCAACCTCCTGCTCAAACCACTGCTAACTTTAGAAACCTCCTTATTTTAGTCACCAAGAGCTAGGAAAATGATCCAGAGAAAACACCAACTGAAATAATTTTACTCCTTACCTCCACAAATGCCATTAAAAGCAAATGCCATATAGAGTAGAAATTTTTTTAAGCATCGAAGTGCCATGTTCTGCTCATCTCAGAACAGAGCCATGAATCCAGTTCCATCACCAGTCTGTGGTTAAATGCAGGAAAGTGATTTTGCCTCTGTGCCTCAATTTTGCTACTGTAGAGCACAGACAGAAGTTATGCAAACTGTAAAGGTTTATTCAAATCAAAAGGCAAAGGGCTTCAACAAATTTAATGAAAATAATTACAAAGACTACACTACACTATCATAGCAAACAAGGTGAACTTACAGTTTAGCATTCTGTCGCTTATTGGGAGGTTCTTTGCTGGACAGGATTTCCAGACGCTCCAAGTTGCTGAATATATTGTCTATTCTTGCCTGAATCTCATTTTCTACTACTGCAAGGGAATAAAAATGTGATTTAATTTGAATTAAAGAACTGCAATCTGAGTGAAGGTAAAAGCTCAAAAGCATTCAAAACAGTACTTAAAACCTGACAGATGCAAATCCTTACTAGACTTAAAAAAAACCAAAAAATCAGATAACTGAGAACTATACATACCACGAAAAGCCACTTCTTAAACTCAATAATTTGAGACTCTTCTCCTTCCCTCCTCCTCTGAGAAGGGAGCTAGGAAAGCCCCTGCTCTTTCAAGGTATCTGAGCCCCTTTCCCTATCAGCTCCACGTATTAGGATTTAAAGCTCCAACATTTCCCCCCACAGGCCCTTCCTGTTCCGTCGGCAGCATTTGCTCACACAAACTAATGGCCAAGACGATTCTCACAACAATGGCAATTTAAACCTCTGAAAACTGTTAAGACAGAGTAAATATACATCATCCATACCTATAGCAGGGGAGATTGACAGAGCATGGGAAGGATTCAGAGTTGACAGGAAACAGCAGACTGGCCAAAGAGCTCAGAAAGACATGGCCAAAACGGGGCTGAAGCCCTTGCAAGTGGGAAAACAAGGCCACAAAAGAATTGCCTCTGTAATCATCTACGTTGCAATTGCTTCTGCTAATCTGCGCAGAACTAGCAGAGGGGCAATAGTACACAACGCAAACTCATGTACTTTAGCGAGGTGGGAAATTGATACAACTGAGGAAAGAGTCGTGTGCTTTCAGTTCCTGTAGTCATTGCACAGAAAACTTGGCACAAGCCACAGTCCCCTTCCTGACTGGACAACCACATTTTCTAACCATGTCACAATCCAGCATTTCACAACTTAAAAGAACTGCACAGAAGGGCGAAAGACAGGAGCGCTATTAATCATCCGACATTCTTGTGTTTGAAGAAGGTGAGCTGTAAGGCTGCAGGGACGTGCCCTCCAGAGCATGCATGCCCACGGACTGATTATGAGAGGGCAGAGGCACCGTCGTGTCTGTGCAGCCACGAGGACGCTCCTGAAGCCTCAGACTGCCATGGCCAGACCCGATACGAATAATCACCAAATCCTACAGCACCATTTGTTCTTATTTTGCGTTTAGACCAAAGAGGTATACAGAAAAGCGCTATTAACCAACTGCTAACTACTCCACAGTATCTCAGGACTTTCCAGAAAATCACATTCAGCAGAACCCGGAAAAGCAAACAGCACATACAATCCTTCTTCTTTGCCCTTTGATCTCACACAATCATAGAATAGAATCGTTTAGGTTGGAAAAGACCTTCAACATCATCCAGTCCAACCATTAACCTACACTACCAAGTCCACACTAAACCAATCAAAGGTAGACTAGACTAAACCATGTCCCGAAGTGCCACATCCACCCGTTTTTTGAACACTAATCAGAGAGTAACTAACTCACATATATAGACACAAATCAATCAAATTGTCCTAATTCATCTCTCCATCATTTAGTACAGCTAAACTTAACAGAAAAGCAACCAGGAAAGCAGACAGACAATTACATCAGCTTTTGCTAGTCCAAACAATAGTATTACTATCTTGGTCACCTTACACTTTTCTGAGCAAGAAGGGATTATTTGCCCAAAGTTGGAAAAGGAAAGCTGCAACAGAAAGTTTGATTTCCTGGCTCTTATTCCTGCTCTTCAGCCAAAAAATAATCCTTTTCCCCATAAATTCTGAAATACTCACTAATATCTAGAGCACATATCTGTATCTTTACATATCTATATATAAACAGTATGCTCATTTATTGACCGTGTCAGATGGTACATAACCCTATCTCTTGAAATGGGCTCAAGTAGCAGAGGCAAGACAGCAAGTTATGCTAATTTTCAAGGGGCTCCAAATTTACATTCAGTGAACAGCAGTCCAGGAAGCCTGGCATTGTACTAGGAGTAGTACAACCACCACAAAAAACCAGAACCGGCAGACAAGTTGTTATTTTTTGATAGGAAAAGTTATCACAGCCTCTTCTACAGCAAAGTTGTGCTTCACAAATATATTTAGGGTAAGAGAAGTCAGTCAGCACGTGCATAAACGTATCCAGTCAATGCAGTGTGCTTTCACTTCAGAAGTTTCTGATGAGGCCCATTAGCAATTACTCATACAGGAATTAAGGCTTCAAACACAGGTCCAAAATACATTTGCCAATTCTGCACTGGGGTAAAAAGTCCTGCCGCAGTACGTCACAGTATTTTATTACAGTCATTTTATTAGGACTGGGTTATAGTCCAAATATACTGAAGCAATTTCAGACCTTGCTGTTCTACATATTTCTCATAAGCAGATGGAATTACAGGTTCTAACTCTGATGCAAGCAGAAACTATCAGGATCATCCGGCTTAAATTCCTGCACACCAAATCATGGCATTTTCCCCAGAAACTGGACTAAGCATCTCTTGGAGAATACTGCCAATTAGTGGATGCTTAAAGAACAGCAAAGTAACAGGACAGGTATATCGTGACATTTCTCAGCTTTTGAGCTTCTAACAAGCTAGCCCGGTGATGTCCTGAATTTGCAGTTCTGTCCACATCAATGTGTTCATTATACCTTCACAAATGCATCAATGTGGGGTTTTTTTAACCTGTTTATGTTGAAGGCCTCCACAGCGTACCCTGACAATGAGTTCCAGAATCTAACAGCACCAAAAAATATGTCATTCCCCTATCAAGACATTGTAGAATCATAGAATCGTTTAGGTTGGAAAAGCCCTTTAAGATCATCCAGTCCAACCATTAACCTAACATTACCAAGTCCACCACTAAACCAATTAAGGGGAGAGTAGTAATTTCATGTTTCCTGGCTTGGTGGCTGGATTATTTTTTAATGAAAGTAAAAACTAGGAATCATTAAGGTTGGAAAGGATCTCTAAGATCATCAGTCCAACCATCAACCCACCACCACCATGCCCACTAAACCATGTCCCAAAGTGCCACATCCACCCGTTTTTTGAACACTTCCAGGGATGGTGACTCCACCACCTCTCTGGGCAGCCTGTTCCAATGCTTGACAACCCTTTCCGTGAAGAAATTCTTCCTAATATCCAATCTAAACCTCCCCTGATGCAGCTTGAGGCCATTTCCTCTCGTCCTATCATTAACTACTTGGGAGAAGAGACCAACAGAAGCATCCACAGTAAGCACTACTTGTCAATTAAAGAATTACAATAGGAAGACGAAGTAGATTCTTGTTCTGCCTTTTCCACTCTGTCCTTCAGACAAAACATCACCTTACTGAAGTCAAACAGTAAAATAATTTTCATGCATTCCAAATTGGTGATGTGTCTCACCAGCTGATCACAATGACTGAGGAGCCAAATTTGTTCCAATGATGACTATAAATACAATGATAAAGCATACAAGGTTAAAAATGCAAGCTAAATCAAATCACTACTGGAGTAGACCTTTTCTCACTAATTAATTACTTACAGTGTACTGACTCTTTGTCTGAAGTCTCCAGGCGCCCCATGTAAGATTGGACCTCATGGACTTGCCTATCAAAAGACAAAGAGTAAATTAACAGAAGTCAGTTAACAGCTATAAAATCAAGTAATTTTTTAATACCTCAATTTTCAGCTTCTTTTACTTAAAAGTACTTCTCAGAATAGAACAGGAATCAGCTACATGGTATTCAGTGCAGACCACCCATCACTGAACACAAAAACCCAACCCAGTTCTTCAGTATGAAGAAAGCTGTGCTTTCACTTAATATGCATCTACAAAATAATCTTCAGTTTAAAAACAAAAATCGAGGTGAAAGGGCTTTTTTTTCTTCAAAGATTTCCAATCAAGTTCTAGCTCCCTTTTTGTATTTATAACCTGAACTGGGGCTCTCCCCCGTGCCACACACCTGGCATGCTGAAAGCCATTAAGATCTACCTACTCCAAGACAACCATGGAGACGAGATTTCAGATTCACACTAGGAACTCAGAAGTGGCAAGCACAGCAGAGGGAAGGCCTGACTGGGAGAAGAGTTGGTACAAGTGACACCCTAATAATAGATTTACAGTGAAATCCTACCTACATATGCCACTAAAGAGTGCTGATGAGACACCATACCTTTATGTCACTGCATAAATCGGTAATACACGTCTTCAACACTAAACACAGGTTTTTTCCCTCCCTTCTCAAAAGAAAACGGAAGGACTGGCAAAGGTTCAGAGAAGGACAGTAAAGATCATGAAAAGTACAGAGCAGCTTTTATACAAGAAACAGTTGATCAGTCTGGACTGGAAATGGTAACAGGGAGATATCCTAGAGCATAAATGGCACACGAGAAGGTGAATAAGGAATGATTTTCGTAGAATCATAGAATTGCTGAGGTTGGAAAAGACCTTTAAGATCATTATGTCCAACCATTAGCCTAACACTACCAAGTCCACCACTGAAACAATTAAAGGTTATAATATTTATAAGTATTAATAATTAATTTCATGTTTCCTCGCTTGGTGGCTGGATTATTTTTTAATGAAGGTAAAACTAAAATACACTCATTAAGGTTGGAAAGGACCTCCAAGATCATCAGTCCAACCATCAACGCAACACCACTCAAAGCTGGAGTATTTGGATTAACTGCCTCCTTTGGCTCTTTCCCACAAGCTACTCCATATCACAGACAGCTGCAAGATTTTGTGCCTTATTTTGTAATTTTCATACCACTTCTATCTCACCAGATTAGCGTTATCTGTGAAGCAGATATATCATCAAGGAGCCACACATTTCCCAAGGCAGTTTAAATGCTGTCTGCTAGCCATCATGAAGCCCCGCTGCCACAAAAATCCTACTAAATTAATATGCCTTAAATGTATGTACGTCTGGTAACACAGAAGCCCTTGTTCTCGGTGAACACTTGCAGATCCTGTGCTGTAAAATCCCGAGGCCAGCAGGCTTTGCTTGCCTTCGGACTGACGTGGCTAACAAGAGGCTGGGACTCCGGACAGACACAGGGCCAGCCGGGAGGGACACGCTTATTGCTCCCTTCCGCCGCTGAAACACAGTCCTCACGGCCAGGCTCCGGGGCGGAGGACGAGAATTTGTATGAGGGAAAAGCTTTTAAACGGCGCCGAGAGCGCGCTGGGCCGCAGGCAGGTGCCCGGCCCCAGGCTCTGCCCCCGCACCCCCTCGGGCAGGCCGCTGCGGCCGGGCCCCACCCCCTGCTTCCCGCGGGCGCTCGGGGGCCAGGCCGGTTCCAGCCCCCCGCGCCCCGCCGCCCCACGCACTTGTTGGTCTGGTGGTAGAGCCCCTCCATGGCGGCGGCGCGGCGCGGCGCGGCCCGCCTCCGCTCCCCGCCGCCCACGTCGCCGCCGGCTCCTTCCGGTCTCCGCCGGCTCCTTCCGGTCTCCGCCGGCTCCTTCCGGTCTCCGCCGGCTTCCGCTTCCGCCGGCCGCGGACACGCCCCCTTCGGGCTCCTGCGCCGTCGCCAGGGGGCGCTGCCGGCCGCCGTCCCGCCGCCGCGGGGCCGGGGCGGGGGGCGGCGGGGCCGGGAGCCGCGGCGGGGGCCCGGCCCTTCCTCCTCAGCCTGGCCCCGGCCGCGCTTCCTCGGTGCCCGGGCGAAGCGGGCGCTTGTCCCCTGCTCGCGTTTCCCGCGCCGGTCCTCGTGTGCCACCGCGGCCCCTCCGGGCTCCAGGCCGCCAGCAGAGAGCGATCGCCCAGGCCGGGCGCCGGCGGTCACCCCCAGCGCTCTGGGGCTCTGCCGGAGGAGGTGTGCGTGCCCCATCCTGGGAAGTGCCGCAGCTGAGCTTGGACGGGGCTCTGAGCAACCCGGCCTGGTGAGAGCCGTCCCTGCGTGCCGGGGCTGGGCTGGCTGATGGTTCAGGCCCCTTCCAACCCAAACCAGTCCATGGGTCGGGCAGGGATGCGCGCTGTGAAGTCGTTCTTTCAGATCCTCATGATGGTCAGTGAAGATGTCAGCTAAGACAGCTGCCTTTGGTCATATGGACTGCACCCGCTTCATAGAATGAGAGAACGTTTTGGGTTGGAAGGAACGTTGAACATCATCTCCTGCCACGGGCAGGGACACCTTCCACGAGACCAGGTTGCTCAAAGCCCCGTCCAGCCTGGCCTTGAACACTTCCGGGGATGGTGCATCCACAACTTCCCTGGGCAGCCTCTTCCAGTGTCCCACCACCCTCACGGTAAAGATCTTTTTCCTAATATCTGATATAAATCTACCCTCTTCCATTTTAAAACCATTACCCCTCATCCTATCACTACATTCCCTGACAGAGTCCCTCCCCATCTTTTCTGTAGGCCCCCTTTAAGTACTGGAAGGCGGCTATAAGGTCTGCCTGGAGCCTTCTCTGGGCTAAACAATCCCAACTCCTCAGCCTGGCCTTACACAGGAGGTGCTCCGGCCTCCTGAGCATCTTCGTGGCCTCCTCTGGACCTGCCTGAGCAGGTTCATGTCTGTCTTATGCTGGTGGCCCCAGAGCTGAACACAGTAGTCCCGGTGGGTCTCTAGAAGTCAGGTCACCTCTAGAAGTCTAGGCGACTGGCACGCATGGAGATGCAGATACTGAGTCAGATGAATCCTGCATCTAGCCGTCCCTTCTACAAACAGCTGTTCCAGCTCCTTGAGCATCGTTAGCATCTTCTCTGAACCTTGCCTAGCTGTCCCATTCAGTCTTTCATTTTCATAAAAGTACTTACTGTAATGCCAGAAGTTTGTTCACGGGTGGTCATGGTCAGCTCAGGGCATCCATTATGCAAATAGGTTTGTTTTCTTCATAATCTTGGTTTTTCCTCTTACATTCAGCTACACTAAATTCCCTACATCAGGTTATCAGCCAGTCGTCATGTAACAGCAGGTTCCTCTGTGGTTTTTCACAGGGCTGGCAGTTAGGCCTTGCTCCGGGGTTGTGTGAAAGACTGCTTTCAGTTAGCTCATCTGTACATAGTTTCTTAATTGTGTTGACCAGATAATCAGCTGCAGATGAAGCCACAACCCTTTCTTGTATGTGCTGGACTATAAAACCTGACATGCTTTATGGTCATAGCCTGCTGAGCCACCTGAACTCCTGCAACGTTTTAATTTTATGGGAGAATCAGGGAGAAGGTGGATTATGAAAAAAGGATAGATATATAGGCCAGTTGGTCAGGGCACCAGGACGTTAGAAATACCAATACAAAAATTGATTGATTAAAAAGCTAAAATTAGGACTATAACTCCTTCTGGTCAGTGTACTTTAATGGAAAATAGTTCTTGTCAAGAAACATGACTTCATGCTAACAAGACGATGATCTTGACTGGGAAAAATGGGGAAAGACACATGTTCTGTAAAGCATTCAGCTTAATACCATAAGATCAGTCATTTAAAAATTAGTAGGACCAGGCAAGCAGGGTACTCGGCTCTTTCCTTCTCCACTATTTCTTCCCTCTCTTAAATGTTGTCGTTTTACACTTGTTCCCCAGGCTTTGAATTCTCCCTGGTGTTGGGCTGATACTAACTACCATTTTCTGGGTTCATGCTACCTGTCCCACTTGTGGTATGGGGAGAAACCTGCTGTATCACAAAGAATAATGTAGTAAACTGGGTCCATCCAGATAAAGTGCTCTAATACAGTTAAATACAATTAAATACAATCTTTTAAATCATAAGCAGTCTTCAGCAACCTGGGCCCTATTCTGCACTTTTCTTCAATTAGGCAAAGCCTAAATAACTTTACAGAAAAAATTGTAGATACTGAAGGATGCCAAATGTTGGAGGAAAGACCAGAAATTATTTTAAGAGGTGGGGAAGCTTAAGGCGGACAACTTCTTATGTGACACTGGGCAAAATATGAAACCTCGAGACTGGAACAGCCTCCAAAGTGTTGTTTTTTTCTGTTGTTGCTCATTTAGAGTTGAGGGTGTGCACCTGAAGAATACAGTCTAGTCACATGAGAACAAGTCACCGAGCATCATAAAGCTATAAATGAGTGAAATAACTACACGTCTTTAATTAATGAGAGATTCTTGTTCCTGTGGGTCCATCCCTTGCATCTCAGATGATGCATGAAACTTTCTTTGTCCGCCCTGCCGTGCCATGCAGCAAGCCAGGTCTGGCAAAAGATTATCCCCTGGATGTCTAATAGTAACTCAAGCCACAGAAATCACATCAGTCTAAGAATAAACAACAAATCAATAAAAAACATTAACTGCAGTAGTAACAAATACATTCAGTCCTTGTTCTTTGCTCTCCCTTATCTGAGTCATTATACCCTGTTTTCAAACACTTTGTGGAAATAGAGAGGTTGAATGAAAATAGATGTTGGGATTTCCCTCCTGGCCAGGGCTTTAAGAAGTATCAGGAGAGTTTTGATGAAGTGGCAAGCACTGAAATACAAGAAAGAATTTCTCTTCTTTTGTGAAGAAATTGATTTTTGCCAGAAACAACACGCTGCAACTGAACGTCTGTTCTTGTTAGACTTCAAGTCCTTCCAGGAGGAGTCCTTCAGCAAATTGGCTCACTTAGACACAACAGCCAGGAGCATGGAGAGTAAAAAAAGTGTTTTGTTCAAGGAAAGCCTCTGTATTGTAAACAGGATAAAAGGGGATGGAGAGAGTCACTTATCACTGTCTAATGTGTCCCCAGGTCATTCCTGTGTAGCACCTATTGGGGAAAAAGGATTTCATATTCACTGCTCTCTTAGAAACCCCAAGCCAACTGTGGGGATTTTCTCTATCAAACAATCTACAGACATCATGTGCATTCGACAGCGCCGTTCAAATCCCCATGGGTGCATTCCCCGTTACTCTCCTCTGGCTTGTAGTTTAAAGCCTTGCAGCACCAAAGGGAAAGCTGGATCCTTCTGGGGTCTCCTTTGTTCTGCCTGCACCAGCCCGTTTTCCCCTCACAGCTACAGGACTTTGTTCTCTCTCCAAAAAAGACGACCCTGATTCTTTATTTAAAACCAGACCCTAATAATGTGTCTCTTCCTGCTTCTCTAAGCATGATCTCAACAAGGCATAGAAACTCCCTTTCCCCCTGCTCTCTCCCTCCCTCCCTCCCTCCCTCTCTCTTTCGGGCACACAAAGTATTCCCCAGCTCTTTGCATGCTTTCTTGGTACTAATAACTGTGGCTTTAAAAACAAGGGAGTGCCGAACCTGAGGGCATGCCGCAGAGGCAAGACATTTAGATGAATGCTTGATGGAGACTCCTCACTTAGTCCAGCTGCAGGCCATGGGGCTGCATGTCCCAGCTCTGACAGACTCCCTTACACAAGCCAGACCTCACAGCACGCCTCTCAGCATTTTGAGGCTATGGAAGTGGTGAAAAAGAGAAGGGGAGACACGACAAGAATGTCAGAGACTCATCTATCAAATTTCTTGGACTGTTGGGTGATGTGCTGGACCCAGGTCTCCCTGGGCAGTAAGCTTTTTAAAGACACGTTGCACCCTCCTTCTCATCTTCCCAAATTAAGAACGTTTCTGCACTGCTATTGCAGTCAGTTTTGAGACTGATCTGTGGACAGAAGAGTCACAAATCCTTGGGCCATCGTTCCCCTCTTCATAAACAGACCAGGTAAAGGGATACGGCAAGGGTGGGGAAGGTCAGGCCAATGGAAAAAGAAGTCGTGCAACATCTCTACCATTTCACTAGTTCCCTCCTTTCTGCAGTGATGCCAGGGAAATATGATAGAAATAGAAGGAAAAAAAATTACCCGAGGGTGAGAAACACTGCAGCATCCCCCAGCCTTAGCGATCTTTGAGGCACAAATGGCTGGAGGTTCGGAGAGTATCTTGGGCAAGTGTATTTGCCTCATGCTTTTATTCTTCCCTGGGTGACAGCCATAGATCACTGCTAGAGGCAAAATACTGACCGCGATGGATCTTTTGTACATGCACTACACTGGGTATGTTTGGTACCTCTATGCCTCCATTGCAGTACAATGTGTTATATTACCATAATAATGATTAAACATGGCTCAGTTATCCATGCAGGACTGAGATCCTTGTGCCTTTTCCCTGCTGATTGTGTCTCAGTTTGACCTTATCAATGAAATTCAGAAAACAGGAACAGAAGAGCCTCCTCCAACAAAGCCAAAGAGGCAGAAGGGGCAAGAAATAATATTGCCTTCTGAACAGGTGAAATTACAATTATCCTGCCAAGAAATGTAGCACCTTGCATCCACTTGCCCAGCATCAGGAACTTGTTAGGAGCCTCAATTGCCTTCCACTGAGATGGCATTCCCCCCTAAATCCCAAATCCCATAGCAATCTCTGGGTCCAGGCCTTAAAAGCTCTGGCTTTGAAAACTATAAATAACCTAAATTTATTTACAGCAGCCCTGTTTGATACGTAAATGTATTAGGACAGATTCTGTTTCAGCACTAATATAGCCCTGAACTGTATGCATAATTTAACACTTACATAGGAAAATCTTAAAATATGTGAGCAAAACCATGTGCTGTTATCCTGATTTTTTCCAGGGGTCAGCTCGCTGACAGTCAGTCTCTCTGAAATGTGTCAGGTTAAGAATTCCATCAGAACTAGACAAAATCATCAGCTACTTTGGGAAATTTTAGGTGCAGATCTTTTATGTGCTACTCTTTTCCACTGAGTAAACACCCATTTTCTAGTTCTATTCTTGACAAACACATCCAGGTAACTGTACTGCTTTGCTCATTTGTTTAATAGGTTTATTCTGAACTGCTTTCCAAGTCAAATCTGGATGTCAATCTGCCTCATGCTCACATTTTGTCAGTATGGGGGATCTCAACATTTTAAAAAATGTAAAAATGGTTTTCATCCACGTTTCATCAACTGAGTAATCCAGGCATAAATAGATGGACGTGCCAGGCTACCTCTCCCTGCTTCTCACACGCTGGGCTGGATGCTCCAGGGGCTGTGATATGTTTGTTGTTAAAACAGCCTGACACAAAGAGGCCCCGGGAGCTGCATGCATCCACAGGATAGACGTCGTCTTCTGTCAATCCAGCTGGAGTCCCCCATGAGGGAAAACTGGATTGTCTGTACGGGTGAAGGGAGGGTGGGGGGAGTCCTCTGAAGAATGTCATAGAGGAATTTTCCTAAAACCTCCAGTAATCTGAACAAAACCTTGCCAAGTTTTTTGCCATTAATGGAGGCCAGGAGAAAGTGTGAGGACTGAATGCAGACGTAAAAGACGCAATTCACCATTCGGTCCGGCCTGGTAGCTCCCGTGCCGAAGGGTCCATAGCAGTCAGCTTGACTGGGTGTTGCTCAGATAGAACGCAATTACAACAATGTGGCACTTTTCAGGCCTTTTTCCAATGCCCAAGTAAGACTGATGCTCTACTCAGAGGGGTCCCAGGAGTTTCTTATAGTCCAGTAAAAGAGGGACTATAGTGGCATTCAGGAATGTACACCATAGACTTCAGACAGGAATCTCTTCGGGGGCGGTTTCTTTTTACCAAGTCTGCACTCATCATCCAACACACTCTACTATATAGAAAATCCGGTCCTAACGCTGACTTTTCTGGTGCTTTTGCAAACTTTCTCCTTGGGAATTTAATTTTGCTATCTTACAGAATGGTTTGGTACCTGTAAGTAACATAAATCATATTTCTTCGGGGCTGGAAAATACCTGAAAAGGGATGGAGAAGCAGATTGTATCCCTTTAGCTTTTTTACTTTTTAAGAGTGAGGCACTCGTCACAGGCTGAGAAGCACTGTTTGCGTCAGTTCGGTTCAGCTTCCTCGACCGCAGGAGTGCACCAGGCACTGATGCAGGCAGCTGGAGCTGCAGATGTCCCCTTGGAACTGAGGTCACTCCACTGGTGCGGTGGCATTTGCCCGCTTGCCAGGATGTCTGCGGGGAGAGGGAAGGTGCCACAGCAGGAGCTGTCAGACCGTCTGTCGCATCACTGTGTTGGAGATCTTATCTCCAGTGATAAGCTTGGCCCTGCTGTACTGCTCTGTTCGCTATCCTGAGCTACCTGTCAATTTGCTACCTCTATTTCAAATTCAAAGAAGGGCTTGTTTTTCCTAAAGCTTATCTGCTTTTTCTGACCAGACTAGATGGTCTAATTGCAAAAATATCTACCTCCAGCAGCCAACCTTGCATCTCTTTTGTTACAAATTCAGTCGTCTTCCAGGTTCAGTTGCATTTGCCCACTCCAGTCATTGATTGCGCTGGCAGCAGGGTTTTATTTGCCCCAGTGCAAGGCAGGTTTATTTAACAACAAATGAGATCTGCAAAATTACATCCACCAGTCTTCCCTGTTTTAATGAAATGTATTTACTTTATTGGTCCTTCAAGTTTTCCAACACTGTTCCGGTGACCCAAGCATCACGGTGCAATTAGTTGCAGCATGGTGCAGCAGCTGGGGCTGTGATGGGTGGCACAAGAGCTCCAGCTTTCATTGCACTCTTCAGGTGATTTTAGATTGCCCACATTGGGAGGAATCCATAATCACTTTAGTCCCTGGTAAATCAATGTCTTGTGAGACTAGCAAGGGGTGCTCACCTCCCTGGTCATGCTGCCCACGGCAGCTCTGCCGACAGTGAGCAATATGCCCAGCAAGCTAAACTGAGCACAAAGTGCAAGTGAAAGGTGTGGGAGTCTATGGAGGAAGTGGGAGGGCTGAATATGAAAGGTGACCAACACATCATGAAGAGATTAGGGTTTTTAACATGTTTTTTGTCATTTTTTCTTCCTGGTTTGGGAAAAATACCTGAAATTCAAGATAATTTTCTGTTGGCCATATCCATCACTGAATTGGTGGTAGCTTACTATCTTTATGGATCTGAATTTCCCAAGATACAGTTTTAGCTCCTGCTGGATGATTTGATGAATTATAAAAATTATGTAATATTATAAAATTATATACTATAATAATATAATTATAGACTATTATAAAACTGTGTTGGTAACAGGCATTCACAGCTTATCTCTACCTGTCCAGTCACAGATCTTTCTGCATCACTTCCCTGCAGCCTCCAAACCAGGTAAGTTCTTTGTTCACAGCAAATGATGCAAAATCAGCCTGCCTCCACTGATGGCAGAACACTTCAGTGCATTTCCACCTGCCAAGACTCTTCTCCCCAGTGTCCATGTTACAGGCTGGTTGGGAGAACCACTTTTGCTTCCCCAAGCCCAATTCTCTTTCCTACTACAGCTGTTGTAACACACCTGCTTTTCGAGCATTTCAGATGCCACAAGCTTCACTTCCATGATTATGAGTCAAAACTAGAAATATGACATGTATTTTTAGGGAATCTTTATAGTAGAAAGAAAAATATCATTTTTATTGCAAATGCTGAGGTTAATTCCTCTTGGCCTGTGTCAGGTAAGGTGATCTCTCAAACCTGTGTGTTAAAATAACATTATTTCAGTTGTAAGGCTGAACACAAGGATGCTCACAAAGTCTCCACTTTTTCTCTGAATCACTAACCATCTGTCTGAAATAAATGAGACAGAGGAAAAGCAGAATGAAAAGTGGCACCATCATGTAATTACCAGCCACATCACTCCCAGCAAGGGGAGCTGTGTTTGCCAAGACCACATTAATGACTGTGCTGGCCCTGAGTGCTTGACATCAACCTTGTACAGATTTGCAATGTAACCCTCTTTCCTTCCTCCTAACCAGGATTGCTTTATTTCTATCTACAGCAGCATCAGGTCCATTCCTGCGTTCTGGCAGCTGTAATGTGGGAGCCCTGCGTTTCATGTGCTCGAGCCAACACTGCTCTTGCCCACGCTGCAGGGCTGAGCACAAGGGCTGGAGTATTTGTCAGGCAGATGCAAGCTCTTCCTGCCTGTACTCGGCCACGAGCAGAAAGGACGTGGCTGTGGGTGGTTCAGCGTGGGGTCCAACACCGCCCACTGACAAGGCTCACCGAGTTTCAGCAGGAGACCACCATGGCAATACAGCTGACTTGGCATCAGGAGGTCACATCTGCCTGCAGAAACACTAGCTATTTCTTCCCTCAAAAAGGTCATGGGGGTAGCCAGCGACAGCATGCCTTCCCCTCTCCAGCACCCTCTTGGGAAGTGGGGATGCGCTTCTCCACACACTGCCCCAGAGTGGGAGGTTGCTTGCTGGAGTTGAGGGCTGGAGCTACGACCTGGTCAGTGACATCCTTACCTGGGTGACACAGACGCCTTCTCCCGCCACTCCGCAAGGTTTCAGCCCTGTGGGTGCTACTGCGTATGAGAGTTGGAGGGAGAAACAGAGCAAGCAGAAGGGCAAGAGAAATACAGGAAGCCAGGACCATTAGCTCTGTGAGCAACTAGAGACCAGTGATGGACTTGGAGACTGGGGGGTTCAGCACAGCTCTCCAGCTCTTCTTCAGCTGCTGACAGCTCCTGGATCTTCCCAGTGAAAGTCAGGGTGGGATCAGTTTTGAGGCACTGGTTAAGGCCTGTCTATACTAGGTGGGAAGAACTCAGCAAAAGGAGGGAGATGGTGACTGCACAAGCTGACCAGAGCACAGAAACACATTCCTGCAGTGTGGGAGCCTGTTTCCAGCTGTCGTCTTGCTGCCAGTGTCCATGCATGGTCCTGTACAGCAACACTTCACCTCCTTTCATCATTATACTACCGACAGATATCAAAGTGCTATCAGTTTCTTTGTTGGAGAATTTGAGGCAGAATGAGGAGACCCAGGTTGTCTAACAGTAGGCCTGAGAAAAGACTAGAGCACAACCCTTTTGTCCCTGCTGTCTGACCACTGGTCCCCACTGGTATCTCCTCCTTTCATTACTAAGGAGCTGAGTACACCTGCAGCCCTGAACTGGGATGTTCTGCCCTGTTGCAGACTGGGGAGAAGCAGCACTGCAGCTCCTCCCAGAGAGCTCAAGGAGCGGCAGTGCCTCAGGGCACTCCGTAAATTAATAAAAAAACCAGAGTCAGAACTGATTAGGGAGCTCAGGTTTTGGCTCGGACTCTCTAGAGCCTCCAAGGCATTGCAAAGGCTCAGAACCTCATTACTTCTATAAAGTGAATTCAGTAATTAGCGCAGGTCAAAAGTTTAAGGCTTGGAGATTGCTGCTGGGGAAATGGTTCCTCCTGGACGTTAGAAACCAAATTGCAGAAAGCAGCAGTAGTTGGCATCAAGGTAAAACACTTAATCAAGGATCCTGTAGATAGGACTCTCTTGCTGTATAGTCTTATTGGACAGTGAGTGTTGCAGTGATGTCTGTCAGAAGGAAATACATCGCACTGGAGAAGTTAACAGGACATTGCCACAAATACTTGTGAACCTAGGAACTGCCTAACTGGATGGGTCCTGGTCTACCTAAACCAAAATCCTGCCATGGCCAGAAGAAGGTTTTTCAAACAAGGCTGCAAGTAGCTGTTACAGGCTGTATCCTACCCCTGTTGCCTCCAAACAGTCTAGCTGCAGAGCAGCTGAGACCTGAAGCAGTAATTCATTCCAGTGGGATAGTGTTGTCATCAGTTTAAATAGCTGTTCTCTACTCAAATGTTTCTATGCTCCTGGTTTCAAAGATATCCCAAAGCAGCAATTCTACATCCTTTATTTGTCCTACATGCAAAAGCCTTTCAGTGGCTGAAATTTCTTTATTTTCCAATTTCACATAATATCCCCCAATGATATGTTATGAGACAGGAAAGCCCAGTACCATTTGCTGTTTAATCATTTTGGTTATGTTTTTAACACTTTACATGACTCCCAGACAATTGATTTGCCTTATAATGATCAGACCTCTGGGTCTCATCCTACTCTTAGAGGCCTCTGCAATTCTGCTACCTCCCATGGGATGCAAAGTACGCATTGCCAGCAGTCAGAGCTGCACTGCGGAGCTCTGACATGGCACTGGAGGATTTTCCATCCTGGCCTTTACCTGGGATTATCCGCCCTCACATCCTGCCCGTTTTAAGACCACAAAGCAGAGACTGTGCCACACTGCCCAGCACAACACCCTGCCTGCTTTCCCCTTGCCTGACTGTGCCAGAGAGAAAGTGGGACGGGGAGGAGGGGAGGGAGGGGCTGAAGGATTAAACAAGACAGAGCAGAAAGCCTTGAATTTTTCCCCTACTACTCAGCCATTTAATGACTAGTTTGATGAAAAGCATGAAATTAAATAGACAAAGAAAATTCTCTGATGTCTAAGAAGTCAGCAGATAATTAGGCTTTGATGGGGACATTCTGAGATGCTTTCTACATATTTTGTGAGTCTGATTTAATGCTGCGGCTGTCGTGGTTGTCCCTGCAGTTGAACTCTGCTGATCTCTCCTGGCCAGACCTTGGATAGATGTTAGTGCTGGCTGCTGCCTCCTTTATTCAGGGAAGTGCTAGTCCTCTGGAAGAACCTTCCTCCATAGGGAAAAGCTTTCTGTTCCTCTCATTTTCCATTTCCCATGTTCTTCCTCTTTTAAACTCTTTATAGCTCACTTCATCCAGAGCAATATTAACATAAAGCTGTACAAAGAATTTGGTATGCATGTTTGTCTTCTCCCTTTGTGAGGGTAAAACCAGCAGCAGCAGCGTGTGGAACAGTCCTTCAGCAGCTTTGAAACTCAAACGCATTGTTTCTGTACCTATTTATAGATGTAAGTGCTTTATTTCGTCCGAAAAATTTGAAAGCCAGAAAAGAATGAATCAGCTTAAAGACTCAGACCCAAAACTGCCAGCTTCAAAGGGCTGAGAACTATCTAGATAAGAAAATCATTGCACACCAGATAGTGTGTGAATTCACAGTATCCTGGTCCCTCCCAAGGTAGCCGTAATTTGAGCACTCTAAGTGCCAGGAAAAAAATCCCTTTTCTCACATGTAAGCACTCCTAAAGATACGTTACGCCTTATTTTCAGGCAAATGCCGGTTCATTAAGCCAACACTTCAAGCCAAAATCATCAAATGCAAGTGAGCTCCAAAATAGAGGCCATGAAATCACAGGCGATACAAGGCTGCCTGCAAAGTAAGGTGCTTCAGCTGTTTGCCAGAAGCATCTCTAAAACCTTGAGGTAGGAAAGAGGTGATTAAATGAGGGAGAACTAGAAAATAGGGGAGAAATGGAAGGAAGGGAAAGACATAAGAAATCCCATTTGCAAAGCAAAAGTGGACAGCATGCCTTTTGACACAGGATTTAAAAAGCAATACAAAGCTGAGTGTGTGAGAGAGGAGAGGTGAACCTGAGGCTGCTGACTTTTTCACAGTAAACTTTGGACTTGGAGAAAAGTAGGAGGATTGCCTGGCTCTGGCACACAGCGTCAATAGCCAAGTGTCATCTGAGAGCATAGAAAGCACAAGCTTTCAGAAAGTCACTGCCCCTAAAACATCTTGCCAGGTTTTGAAAAGAAGAGGTTATCATCATTCCATTTAAAATGTTCCCAAAATGACAAATGTGATTGACTCCATTGAAAAATCAGACTGCCAGCTCACCCTGACACTCCACAATTTTTGCTTTGATCACAATATATGATGGGAAAAATTCCAAATCTTTGAAAACTTGCCCTGGGAAGGAAAGAAAACCATTTCCTACTAAGCTCTGATCTCAAATACATTTTGCTGTTTATATTTGGAGGGAGAAGACCAGCAAACTTGACAGTGCCCATAAGGAATGTCCAGCTGCCAGCAAGCTGTTCACAGCTTTCAGGCTCCTGGAGGAGTGATGGGAGGCGGGGAGGGAGAGTCCACTTCAGGAATGCTGCTCGGGCGTTTAGGAAGGCTGAGCTGTGTTTGACAGTGTAATAGACCCCCAGAGAAGCACCGAGTCTTATGCATAGCCTGCAGCTATTCAAGAACTCAAAGCTCAAACATACACACGGAAAGGTTAGCTTTTAATGGATGGTAAATGTTTGGAGAGACCTTTGACCAGCTTTAATACTGCAGCTGACCATTCAGAAAGTCTGTAATGAATGACCATGCATTAGGCTCGGCTGCTCACTTTAGCGGACAATAACTGTCAAATCTTGCTGCTTAACCCCCAGCGAGCTCTCCTGCCTGTCAGGTGGTAACTGAGCAGGTATCAAGGGGGTTAGACCTGGCTTTGGATTGCAGTTGTTCTGTACAACCATCAAAGTGGTCCAGAGCACCATGCTGAGCTGGAGAAGATGCAAGAATACCTTTGGATGCCACCAAAAAATGCTTTTTTCCTGATTTTTCAAAGCAGCCAGACCTGTTTCAGCCCTGGTCATTGTCAGTAGCTTCATCTGCTCCTGGCAAGGATAAGAAAGCATTCAAGTGTCTGGGGCTTGGATCCTGTCTTGGTCTTTCTGAGGAAGCCATGAAAGGAGACATTTTGCTTTCCATGTTCTTAGCATATACCACTGGGCTCAAATTCCCCCAAGAATCTCGCACATGAGGTCATTCAGCATAGACATGTGTGCCAATTCCCTGAAAATGTTCACTGTAGAAATTTGCACAAGCAGTTTTTGTCAGGCTGGAAACTCCTGGAACCCCCAAGGAAAATATTGCTTACAGTAGCCATATTTCAGTGCCCTCTTCACTAGTCCTCCATGTCAGACATTTAAATTTTTACCTCTTTAAAGATTTAAACTCTTTCAAGAGACTTTCAGCTTGCCAAAAATCATTCTGATAACCTGGGACAAAGCCATTGATAAAAATGAGTCCTCATTCTTACTGCCGCGCACTGTCCACAGAGCAATGATGTCTCTGTTCATAATGGCTATGGCTGGTCTGCTTTGAGGACTGATGGGACAGCAGTCTCCATGGCTTTCTGTCCTGTATCTTCTACTAGGAATTTCAGGAAAAACTACTTTACCAAAAGGGAGTTGTGAATGGCTCATTAGGGATAAATGAGGAGGAAAGAATGCACCATATTCCGTGATGAAGTATTGTGGAGAAAACTTGATTAAAATGAATAGGAAACAGCAGAGAACAGGCTCCAGGCCTTGAGCCAGTTCATCAGGAGCCCCCCTGAAGCAAATACCAGCTTTGCCCTGTCTCTGTGATTACAGGATCAGCATGTGGTTTCATGATCCTATTGCCAGTCCATTGTCTTAAGAAGCTTGGATGCTCTGTAAGTCTTCTGAAGTGCTGCCAAACTGCATAACAAATCAAGAATATTTCAGCCTGGTAAATATCTCAGAGCTCTTCAGAGTGCCTCGTGTTGAGATAAAGTAACATGAGTGTGTCACCAAGCCTTACAAATGGGGTGTCATGCCACTAGCAACTCTTGTTAAGCCCACCTAGATCAATGGATCCACCGTGCTTCTTTCGACATCAGTCATCCTGCCTACCAGTAACCTCAGTCCCTTGGACCTCCTTAAGCATCACCTCAGATGCTCTGTATGACTGTGCAGTGTGCATCGTCATCGGAAGGGAGGATGGAAGGCCTTCAGTGTCAGATTTGAGGTTGATTGTCCCATTTTCTTAACCCAGTAGTGTTTGCCTGCACATGCCAATGGGAGCAAAGAGAGCATTCAGCAGAAGAGGCCGGATTAGGGTCAGGGAGGTCACCTGAAACTACCAGTAACTACACAAGCTGTTGTTGGGTGTCTCTACTTTGAGAACCAGGAAGGCAAATCATTGTGATTGATTTACAGATGATCCCTGATGAATGCTTGCTATAACTTGACATTTTGCACAGAGTGGACAGAAACAATAAATTTGCGATTTTGCTACATTTCTTACTGGCAGGTGGTATTTTCCCTTGCAGGCCCCTAGATCAACCCTGCAGGTTCTACCAACCAAATCCTTGCGACTTTTAAAATCCAGACCACAGAAATAATCTCAATTCCCATGAAAATTGAAGTACCTTCTGGCATTGAAGTGCTAGAACCAAAGCTAGAGAGGCACAGAAGTTGACTGGAGAGGAGAAAAGAGTGCCTGAAGGGTCACTGTAATGAATGTACGGAGCTTCATGTTGCCTGACTTTGCTTCATGAGTCAAACCCAGGTCAGACTTCAGGAGGAAGATGAGATGCTGGGAAGACAGTAGGTGGTGTGTCCTATGGAAGAGATCTCATACGTTATGCTTCAGACTATATTGTAGTCAGAGGCCAAGATGAGTCTGACTCGTACATCTCTGAAATGCTTCACCTTTTCCAGAAGTGCATATGTTTGCTTTCCCATGGACTCATCATCACAAGTAGCTTCTTCCTTAGTCTTCAAGTGTTCGCACCACAGATTGTGCATCCACTCTGGGCCAGTGTATCCATATCCTCAAAATTCCAGCCACAGGTATCATAGATCTTAAGCAAGAGAATGAAAGTGGTCACTAGTGCCTTCACAGCTTGGAAAATGAATCTTTCCTCCAGGTAGTCAACGGGCTCCTCATCATGACCTTCTTTGCACTGTTTGTCTGCTGTGGTGGTAATAGGTCCTATTTGGAAGTCCCTGAAATGAGTAGACCTTGGTCAGGTGTGGGAAAGTCAGTACCCGACCTGGACCTCTGACCTGTGCTTGCCAGATGAGGCATGGGATGGATCCCTGCAGGACAGAGATGTCATCACACACCGAGCGCCCTGCCACTGACACCTCTGCTGCTTTTCAGGCAACCCTAGGGGCTGGATGCCGTGGTGCATGTCCAAACTAACATCTAGCATGGTGAAAAGATGATCAGGATAAGAATGTATCTTGTCCCAGGAACCATTTGGGCATTGCTGCTGTAGGCTCTTAAGTTTCACAGCAGTTTTTAAAGTCCTGGCATATTCACAGTGGTCAGACGCTTGGTGGATGATTATTTGGAAACTGGGATCCAGCTGATGCCCTTTACACCAAGTGAGATGAATATAGAGGATGGTGAGGCAATAAACTATCATTGTAACTGTGCATGTGTGTGTGCATGTGTGCATGGTGAGGGGCGTGTGGATGCGTATTTGTATAGAGCTGTTTCCACATGTGTGCATTTATATGTATACATGTGAGTGGGTGTACATGCCAATGTGCGTGCATGTGTATGCCCATGTACACATGCGTATGTATGCAAGTGGCTGTGTATCCATATGCGCATGTGCCTGTGTGCATGTGTACCTGTGAATGACTGCAAATGTGTATGTGTGTGCATATATGTGCATGCGTGTGTACAACTAAGTGTGCATACACGTGCAAGTGTGGGCATGCCTACATTTGTGTATATACATGGGTGTGCACATGTAAGAAAAGAAAAGAGGAGCTTTTCTGGGAAAGGGATGAAAAGTAAAGCTCCTAGTAGAGCTCTCAGGGTTCTCGGTCTGGGATTGCTCATTGTGGTGGAAGGCAGTAGGATGTGACACAGCCCGGATCACAGCCCAGAGGAGGGACAGGCACAGAAGCTCAGTCTCCAAACCTGACACAAGCTCTGGGAGCAGCATTAATGGACCTTTAAGCAAAGCATGCAAAGACTGGTGGAGTGCATGCAAAATGATGAAACAGAAGAACACAGCTAGCCATGAAAAATTAAAGAGGCTTTTGTGCCATCACTCACAGCAGTCTTTTTGGCAGGCTGAGAAAATATGGGCTGGAAAAGCAGACAGTTCAGCTGAGCTCGGAGGGTAGTCATCAATGACATGACACCCAGCTGGTGGCTGGCAGTGCTGGGGCCACTCTTCAGGGGTTGATACACGAGTCTATATGGCTCAAAAACTTTGCTGGTGACTTCCACTGCGATATGAACTCACCTAGAATCACAGGATTATTCAAGTTGCAAGGGATCTCAGGAGATCTCTAGTTCAACATCCAGCTCAAAGTAGCAGCAGCTATGAGATCAGACCAGGTTGCACCAGACTTTAACCATCCAGCTCCTTTGTGAATGATGCTAAACTGGGGGGGTGGTTGACAAGGTGAATGGCTGAACCTCAGTCCAGAAGGACCGTAAACTTCCAGACTTGGGGAGGAAGCTAATCTGCGGTATCAGAAGGTCAACATTAATTGTGACAGTAAAGCCTGATGTGGAGGCAATGAGCAAGGCAAGGTCCACGTGAAGGTCCATGACAAGGACAGGACCAAAGATGCTGAAAGGCCAAAGTGGAAAGAAACATATAAGGCCCTGAGCTACTTATGGAGGATGTGGTGACGCACGGAAGCAGTGGTTTGAAGATTGTATGGGTGGGAAGACAGCAAGAAGGGACTGATGAAAAGGCCTACAGACAAGCTGAGGGAGGTCTAACAAAATGCTACTTCTGTGTGCATGCTGATAGCATATCTGACATGAAATATGCTGGCACAAAGGTAACCAATCAGCCTGTGCTGGTTTCGGCTGGGGTAGAGTTAATTTTCTTCATAGCAGCTAGTATGGGGCTATGTTTTGGATTTGTGCTGAAAACAGTGTTGATAACACAGGGATGTTTTAGTTGTCGCTGAGCAGTGCTTACACAGAGTCAAAGCCTTTTCTGCTCCTCACCCCACCCCACAGCAAGTAGCTGGGGGTGCACAAGATGTTGGGAGGGGACACAGCCGGGACAGCTGACCCTGACTGACCCAAGGGATATTCCATACCACATGACATCATACACAGCATATAAAGCTGGGGGAAGAAGAAGGAAGGGGGGGACGTTCAGAGTGATGGCATTTGTCTTCCCAGGCAACCGTCATGCATGATGGAGCCCTGCTTTCCTGGTGGTGGCTGAACACCTGCCTGCCCATGGGAAGTAGCGAATGAATTCCCTGTTTTGCTTTGCTTGCGCACACAGCTTTTGCTTTACCTATTAAGCTGTTTTGATCAAAACCCACGAGTTTTGTCATTTTTACCCTTCCGATTCTCTCCCCATCCCACCGGGGGGGAAGCGAGCGAGCGGTTGTATGGTGCTTAGTTGCCAGCTGGGGTTAAACCACAACACAGCCCTATTTGAACTGGCACAGAAAGTTTATTCCAGATCAGCACACTGAGTCGTGAGGCTGTGGAATTTCTGCTGTAGCACTAAAAACCCTCAAGTTAGATTTAGCGTATCACTGAACTGCAGTTTTAAATCACAGCTTCCCCATGTACTCTTTCCTGTGGGGAAAAAACAAGCATCAAAGGACCCTCTTAGGAGCTTCCCCTCCTACTCCTTCCATCTCAGTTTTCAATTTGAGGAAGTACATTGTATGCTAATTTCACCTCCCTTCTCTCAGTTTCTTCCATTTGGCTGATGCCTTTGGATACTGTTCCAGTGTCAGTGAATATGCAAATACCATTTTGTTTGTCTTGCCTTGGGACAGTAAAGTCTTTGAAATGTAGATGTGGGATCTTCAATTTGTCTTGCTGTCTAAGAACCTACTTTCTCTTTAACTCTTAATTTTTGATACAATTCAGTAGAAGGGCTCTTGTCTTTCACTTTCATTGCCAACTAGCCATTCACTCTCATTTAGACAAAGTGGAATATATTTCATCTGGTCACTGTTTTTGTTTGCTGAACTACATCACAAATTAAATATTTTTATAAACCATTCTCATTCAATGCCTTAGCAGCAAGACAGCCGTCCATTTCTTCCCCGAATTACATGAAGTGTGAACAGTATACCTAAACATAGCTGAGAGATGAACAGACTGTACAGAGCCCTCCTGGTTTAGACATGAGGACACAGGATTGTCAAATCTGAATCAAGTCCAAGATCCTTTTAGCTCCATGCTGTGTCCTTGGCTGTGGCCAGGAGAAATCTCTAAGGAAGGTGGACAGGAACAGGATGAGTAGAGAATGAAGCCCAGTCAATGAAGCACCAGGGCACTCACGTAGCAGGAGGTACCAGTGACTCTGTATTTGAGAAAGGTCCAATACAGAACAGGGCCACCCATGTGTCAGCAGAGCTCTACCTGGCCCTGGTGATGACAGGACCTCATCCCTCATGAAATACCCATATAGAAGAACTGGCAATCCCAGTGTTATGAACCAGACATGATGCTGTCTAGTTATGTGATGTACCCCGTGGTGCACTCCGCACAATCCTTTCACACCATGAGAGTGGATACAGTCCTGTTTGAACTAACACGGTGAGAGCTGGCTGCTTGCACTGAGATTAAACTTCCTGCTGGCATATCATAAGAAGCTCCCTCATCTTTCATGTGGTTTTTTTCAAGAGAGGACTGTCCAGCTGTGCTGGCCTGTCCACCCCTTAGACACTTCTCCTGGTAAGGTACCACAGTATGGTGGAAGTTCATAATGAGAAGCTAATCTGGCAGCTGCCACCTCAAGAACCAAGCTAGTAGCCCATCGTGTTGTGACCCTCCCCTGATTGAACACTTCAGTCTCATCAAAAGCCTGGCCGGTGACTCACAACTTCCAGTGACCCAGGGCTGACACCCAGCTTGCTCTGCTTCTACAAGTGCAGTGTGGTGGTGGCTCAACTTGCTACAAACCATCTCCACTTTTCCCTTCTCCACAGCCACTCTAACCACTGCAAGTAATCAATTTAGTTCTTAACGTCAACTTTCACAGGCAATTTCACCCCACCTGCCCATGTATGATCTTTCAAGTAACATGATCTGGTTTTTTTCTTTATTGAAGAGGTTTCAGTTACTCCAGAGATGTCTTCCTCCATCAGCCCCTGAACTGCAAGTTCTGGAAACTGGAAAAACATCCTGGGGAAGTCTCCTACCTGCTTGCCCTGGTCATCCCTGAGTATATTTAGGTGGACTTTTAATCCAGGATAACTGTTGTGTTCTTCGGTCTGCTTTGTTTACTCATGAGACTTAGTCTGACAAGCACACATGCAGATTATTTCTAGACCTTGGGAGAAAATTTGACTGCATCTTATCATCCCATTCAGAGAGAATTATTGGATTAGGTTAATTGGGTTTAGAAGAATGTCACAGATTGAATTCTCAGCTGAGTTGTTCTAGCTGAATTTTCTTATAATATATTGTAATATATTCCTCTATGCAGCAAACCAGGGTTTTATTTCAAGTGTGATTTTCACCTGTGGGTTCAAATATTCTAAAGGCATGTCTTTTTTTTGCTTTTGCTTATATGGTGCAAAGTTTGAAGAGGCTGGGGGGAACTCGAGACTTGGGCCAAGAAGAACTGCAAAAAATACACAGATAAAGATCCACAGGATGTATTTACTAGTACGGCTTGGCTGCCAGAACTGAAGTTTACCCACAAAATCTCCAACACACTGCTTTCCAACATGTGGTCCATTATCTTAAAATCGTAGCTTGAAAAAGACCCTTTTCCCTTTGTCTTCCTCCATGAAGCTATACCTAACTTCTCTTGCCTTCTTAAAACCTCCCATGATAAGCTTTTGCCCACACAACTGGCTCCCCCACCCAGACCACTGACTGATCAAGCCCTGAAAGAGATTTTGATTGGTCTTAAAAAAAATCTGATAGAAATTACAGTCTATAATTGACCAGGATGTAAAAGCTAAGAATCAAAAAGCAGTCATACAAGCCCCTATGAAATAATCAGGAGGCAGTTGTGATGAAGAAATCTCTTCACATGTGTGCAGAGGAGCCCCCTCAGAGGGGACCCAGCAGAGCTACTGAGGGCTCACTCGTACCAGGGACAAATTTGCCCTTCCTGCAACTTTATCTCCATGCTTGATTATCAAACACCCACAGCAGGGGCATTTCTGCTGCTAAATTGCAAAGGCTACTGGGAAATGGCAAGATAATTTGTGGTTTGACTCCTGGCTTTCAACCCCACTTCCCGATTCCTGTCCTGACTTGGCTCGTGGCTTCAGTGCTGTCCCCATGGCCTGCCTGTGAGCCCCAGAGAGGCAGAATTAAGCCTCACTTCTTTGCTCTAGTGTTGCCTGTTGCCTGATTAGTTACCCCATGCTATCTTGCTTTGTAGGCACACAAATGCTGTACTTGGGGTTTTGCATGACTGAACACCTCGAATCTTGCATTGCAGAGTTTGGTCACCACTGCTTGAATCCCCCTCATGAGTCTAATCAGAAGTTTACAAGACGACCCGGGAGCAGATTTCCAGCACAAGTCAGGACTGGGGAAACAAAGCCTACAACAGGAAACAGAAAACAAAATCTGACAAGTAAAAAGTGCTTAAAATTAAAATACAATAATAGATTCTTTTCAAAGACAATTTAGGGAAAATTCTCATGAGTCCCTGTTTGTTATCTTTTAATTTCATGATAGGTTTGTTCATTGTCGCTCCAAGTTCTCCAGAATTTAAGGATGCTCGGAGCACATTTTTAAAAAGAAAAGGAAACGCTCTGTATTTCACAGTAAGATTGCAAAACCTCTTAAATATACTTTCAAGAATAGAAGCAGCCTTGTTAAAAGAATGAACTGCCAGTGCGATGAAGGGTGAAATGCAATAGGAAACTGACTTGATAAAAGGATAATTCCAGTAAATGAATAACACTTCCCTTGTATCACACAAAATACATAATGCTCAGTTTATAGGAGTAGCAACTGCAGCCCATGTTCTGAACTGCTCTTCTGGCAATGGCAAACCTGGATGGGAACCTCTGGAGACGACACTTTACAGCTGAGTCTAGCTGAAGAGCACGAAGCTCCATGATCAAAAGGAACTCTAGATGATCTGCATAGCTAAAAGTTGTTTCAATTAATGTCACCATTGAAAACATTACCCCCAGTCAGCAAGAGGAACACGCAGGTGAGCGTCCAAGGCCTGAGACCGCATGGATGGGATTTATCTCAGTTCTGGAGCTGGGAAGTGAGGTGTCAAGTGTGAGCCAGTGACCTTAGGCTCTGCTCATACTCAGTGAAGAAAAAAGGCTCAGGGCAATTCATTTGGCCTTTCTTAGAGAACATTCATCCTTTGAGGGCCTGATTCTTCCACTGACCATTAAGGGAGCACAGAGTAACTAGCTCAGGTGGGGACATTGAATTATTAGTTGAGGAAGCTCTGACAAAGAGCCCTCACCCTGTCAGGACTCCTTGGGACGGACCTTTGACAAGATGGCAAGCCCTGAAACTGATTATCCCTGAAGTGGACAGTTTTTAATGCTTGCCAGAAGGAATGGGGAGTCCCGTGTTTTCCTCACAGCTGTAACTCTGACTCAGCATGTTACTCTGGATGAATCTCTTCCTCTGCTCTTCTTTTGCTAATTACACAATGAAGGCTCAAAGAAAAGCTGTGGATCTGGGGAACCAAAGGGCAGGGTCTGCTGGATGGCAATCAGCCAGCACCGCTTCCTGAGCCCACACAGCTCCAGACAGCCTTACCAAGTGCCAGCCATACCATTTTCCTACCTCCCCCAAGTGCCAAGCGTTGCAGTCAGCCTCTAAAGGCACAGCTACTGGTGACAACTCATAGGCACCCAAGCCAGATATGAATGCACTCCCATGATCACTGGAGTCAGAATAGACACGTTAACACTAGACGCTAACATGCAACATGCTGATTAGCCCTGCAAAGGAGGAAGGTTTGTGAACTGCCTGCCTAAGTCATCTCTGAGACTGACACCGACGTATTCAAAGCCATGGGATGAGCCCCTGTGCCACTAAGCACGCCACAAATGGAAGGTGTTTCCTAATCCCATGAAAATGTTTTTATTTCAGTAGGGACAGGAGTTGTAATGTACTGATTTTAGAGCTTGGAGGCATTAGGAATGAATATGTCAAGCAAGGCGATCATTTAGTCCTCCCACCTTAGAAGAGGTGTCAAGGTCCTGCAGTAAATCTGCATGGCATGGTGCTGGCAAGTGGCAACACTCATCTAAGAATAACCAACACTCAGGCTACACTGTGTTCGCACTTACGCTGAAAAGGGTGAGCGAGGAAGAGGAAGGCTCGGTCCTGCCAGACCCTCTGAAGAAGTGGGTTTCTCTTGCAGCATGGCCAACCTCTTTAAAACTCTTCTTCTAGCTGCTATGTTGGTGGCAGAAACAGCTGGAGCCCTTCTGAGGTCAGATAGTGGAATTTTAGCTAGAGGCACTTTTTGCCTCAACAGAGATGCCGCCAGTTTGTTCGGCTGAAAGATCTAAAGTAGGGGCCGCTGCAGCAGAAATCCACTTGCTTGGGCCAACCACTGCCCACCCACCCTGGAATTACTCCAACACACTCACTAGACCCCCCACCTCTTGTTTAATCTTTAATGCGCCTCCAATTGCCCTAGGCTGGACACCGCAGCAAGGCAGGCAAGATAGGAGTGATGATTAGCTCCCTGACCCCATGTGCTATGCTGGGCATTGGGAAATGTATGTCTAACGGCTGACCCTCCATCGATCCCAACTGTGTCCTCCGGGCAGAAGGAATCATTAGCAGCAGCTTACGATGGAGGGGCATGCAATACCTCTCATTCTCCTGGGTGTAGGCACATGAAAAAGCCACAGGCACAGCAGACCTGTCCTACCTGTTCTTGCTCTGCTGACTCTCAGTTTGGCTATTTTTAGGTATCTGGTATAATAAGGAATGGGGGAAGGATGAACAAGTGTGCCCTGTACATAGCCCCTTCGGTGCTTGCCTAGATCTTTTTCTTCCTGTGATACCCATCCTGTACCACAGGGAACCAGCTTCTGCAATAACAGGACAACTGTCCTATCTACAGCCTGTCTACAACCCCTGATGTCTACCCAGGCACTGATACAAAAACCCGGAAATTCCAGGTGCAAATCTGGAGACAACTGCATTTTACTGCTTACCCAGCCCCTAACATCTATGCTCAATTTTGATGAGAGACTGTGCTAGAATGGAAATACACACAGGGAGGAAAAAGAATCAAGAGAGTCACTGGCCCCAACCAAAGAGGAACTTCTCCAAAGCTGGAGCAATCCAAGATCTAAGGTCAAGTTTCCTCATACATGACACAAGGTGGGGTTGGCAACAACCAAGTATTACCAGCAGTGCAGGAACTCAGACCAGAAAAGACAACAGAAAATAGCAAAAGAAAAGGATTTTGTGGCCAACACATGAAGTAAGGGAACTTCTGTCTGACCAATGAATAAAAAGAGCATTTATGGAGAACAAAAGAAGGGGTTGAGAACCTAACCTAAGAAGAAAGCAGAAAGAAAATCAAGAGATGACGGAGCTTAGAAGACAGCTGGATAGCTCCATTGCTGTCATGTCCCATGGGCTAGAAATCTACAGTGCAAAGGCTTCGTAGAGGCTAGAATACAAATAAATTCCCCTAAAGGAAATAATTTCTATAAGACAAAGTAACTGGTTAAGCAATACTGAAAATGTGCTTTTTCCAGATGCTGTCCAGGGTCCATCTCATGGACACTGCTCTGTGTATGAATGAAGCCTCAGTGGTGATATGAGAATAGACTTGCGTGGCAGGAAGAAATTGCCCAATTGAAAATATCATTCAAGATACTGGTGCAAGAGCCTGGAGTAACAAGAACTTTGCTGAGACAGACTTACTGAAGTCGTGCATTGTAATACCAAGATCAGTAACATTTGAATCAATTAATTGGCTACTGAAACAGAAATGAAGATCTGGAAATCATCGTGCTCAAAGCAGCCTTAGCCAGACAGGCTTGGGATGAGGAGGTGGACATTTTCAATATATGTCAGACCCAACAGAGGACACTTATTATGAGGCTAGTGCCTATTCCAGGGGCAGTGACTGAAGCCTCTGAGGATATGCAGGGCATATCCTCTAATTTGCTCCATAATCTTTGGGTTCTCCACACTAGCACTTGGTCACAGATTAATTTCTCATCTGCTTCTCTGTTCCTCTTCCATATGGGAAAGGGCAGTCAGTGATGGCTGTGCCCTCATTTGTCATCCAGCAGCACACAAGAACGATTACAGCCCAGAGGATCAGCCATACTGGATTAAATATTTTTAATCTGTTGTTTGTTGTTTTGTTTTTTTTTTTAATGTCTGTTCTTTGTAATTTCTGACAAGCAAGAATCAGTATGCTCAGAAAACTTCTTTCAGGGTTATAGTCCTCTCCTTGTACCAGAGAGCAATAGCCACACGTAAGAAATTACCCTCCTCAATCCCACTATTATGGGTGCCAAATTTATTAACCACTAGCCACTACCAGACTGAAGCACCTGATGGCAACAAGCCTTCTACATCTGTGCAATTCCCCTCTCCTTCCTCCCACCCTCCACTCTTCCCACCCTCTGAACATCTCACTTCTGGTTTTCATGGCTGCATCATATGAAGTTTTAGATCTGCTCAGTGGCTGACTCTGCTAATAAGCTTTTCTTGTCCCCTGATGCTTTCCAGAGACAAACTCCAAATTTACAGCAGAAGATGCTGTAAGGAGTTTGTAAATGTACATCTTTCCATTCTATACTCCTGAATTACATCTCTTCTCTATCACACGTTGTCAGGCACATAGAGATATGCGCCAGGATATCACTATTACTTCTGTCTTGGCAGTGCCTCCCAGCTTTGTGCTATTAACACATTAAATTAAGACACAGCTGACATGGACTTTTCAAGAAGAGATCATACCAAAACAGCTCAGCTCCAGTGTGAGGGTAACAAGCCTGGTGGCTAAGAGAGAAGCAAGTGGATTCATATATCTTGTTTTCACTTGAGACACTGAGGTAGGTTAGAAAACCACAGTTCACCTCCAATGACAACAAGGTGTCTCCAGGGAGTGATTATGAAGTTTCAATATGAAACTTCATGCAATGCCCCATATTCAGTCCTGGTTCTGGTATTATGAGAATTTGCATTAGTTAATTATTAGGATACTGGAATAAAGAATGCCTTTTCTAAACCTATAGGTGATGGCAACCAAGCAAGGTCTTCCTGCATGTTAAAAGATAAGATAAGAACTCATTTCAAATGGGTTCAGATTTCTTTTTTTTTTTTTTTTTTCTTTTAGGAAAACAGTTGCTTTATCAAAGTTTAGTCTATCACAATTGTCCTCTGATAAACCAGTCTTTTAGCCAAATCCCACTTCTTCAATGACATGTTCCATCAAAATCTTTTGCTCAGTATTGAGATCAAATATGCAAACCTACAGCCATTCACATCATTTTTTTCTCTCCCTTTTTATTCCAAGGCACTGCTTTTTTCAGGGCATGCAGGACAGTTTGATAAGAACTGAATGGTGGTGTGATATAACCACCCAGAATTAGCATGATTTAGGATGACCAGCACAGCTCCATAAGTGTCTTCCTGGACGTGGATAATGCAGATAAGGAAGTGAGGAGGGGCAAGTAGGGCAGGGGTTCAGCCCTATCTGAAAGAAGGTTAAGGGAATGCTACTTCATTGTCCATATTGCCCACAGCACCATCCTGTCCACCAGCATAGCAATTTTCTTACTTTTGCTCTCCACCTACTTGCATAGGTGATGTAACTTGTCCACTGCTTTTTCCTCCTTTATTTGACTGTCTTTTCCAACTGTGGAGTTCACACAAGAATCTCCCAACTTTCTCTTCCATTTCTTGGTTTTGACATTTGTCTAAGTCACGCTAGTCTTTAGCTCATAAGGATTGCCTACAGTTAGATTTATCTACTAGAAAGAAATTGTTTTTAATAAATACACCCTGAGGGGGGGAACATCAAAAACCATTCTCACAGCATCAACTCTGGAATTAGCTGTTGACCTTGATTTTATTGTTATGATTTACCCTTCTTCCTATAACCGGGAAGAATTCTGTTTATGGCCACCTCCATTTCTCCTTGGGAATGCCCTACTTTGGTAGGGGCATCTTCAATCCATCCCAGCATTGCAAAGGACAGTGATGGATACTTCTATGCCCCATCACAGTTTTTGTCAGCCTCAAATCCACGTGTCATGTTTTATTCCTAGAAGATGTAACACTTTTCTATTTTTTGGATGTTCTTTGAAGAATTACTGAATCATCAAATATTTACCAGTTAGAAATTAATCTCCATCGCATAGAGAATGCAATAGAATGAATACAGAGATGTTAGCTTAAATCAGGGGTGGTTTTCCTATGTAAGACATGGGTGTCCAGTCTAAGCCAATATCAAAATCTTAGACTGATAAGTGGAACAACTGTTGTTTCAGTTAGCAAGGCAAACTGAAATGGATTTAAGACCAACGTCCCTCACTTACAGGGAATGGAGATCTAGAGGGGCAGCAGATGTAGTGAAAGACAGCACTTCATGTGAAACCACATCCAGTCAACCAGTCACAGGAAGTTTCTTCCTGTCACAAACACAGTAAGAAGCAAGGGACTTAAATTTCCATAAAAGTAACCTCAGTTGGGCATTCAGTTTTGTTTTGGGTGTTGTGGGGGGGGGTTTGCCCCTAACAGGACAAATAGTGAAGCAATGAAAGAAATTGCCTAGATAACTGTAGAAACCCTTTCACTGTTATCTCTGTTCAAGCCACAGGCTTGTCTTATCTTTCTCACAATGCCACAATATGCAGCTCCTATGAGATCTCCATTCCCCCCATCCTGTTCACTCCCTCCCTATAGTTTTGCCTTTCAATAAGTCCTGAGGAATCCAATAAAGACTCCTGCTGGAATTTGTAGCAACACATTCCTTTTCCATCATCATCTGCACTTTGAGCAAAGCACTTCTCTTATATATCTCTTCTGACAGAATATGAAACCACAAGTATTTTAAGCTGAGACAAAGAAAGTAGAGGGCTGTAATCCAAACTGACAGCAACATTATTAATCGGGGAAGAAGAGGCTGAGCAGAGCAGATTGCTCAGAGATCTAAGAAATGGCGTCGTGGTGGGAGGGGGCTCCCAGGTAGTTCTGGGCACTGTGGATGGGCTGCAGAGCCTCTCGCCTAGAGGACACCGCATCAGTCCCCAAAGGCAATAGTAGGAACAGAGATATAAGACCACCCAGTGTTGAAGCACACCCATTCCTAGTGTCTGCTTTTCTTCAGAGCCTGGTCTGAATGCTATTGCTTTGATCAGATCACTGAGGAAAAAGCGGGGCAGGCACTTTTTTCAAAATGTCTTAGTAAGGTTTTTTACCAGTACAGTGCTCTCCTGGATGTAGTTTTAGGATCTGTGCATCTTGCTGTTTGCACAGTAGCAGGTTGTGCCATCACTGTATCAACCAGGTCCTGATTCAGCTAGATGGGGAGCTGAGATATGCCAAGCTAGATACCTGCATGGTGTGCTCCACAGTTAGAGACGGTATAAACATTGCAACACTGCGGCTGGAGATGGACTCCCCATCTACACTCTACACACCCATGCATTTTGATAAAACCCACTCCTAAATACTTTTTACAGTTGATGGAAAAATAAGGGAGTTGAGTCCAAGAAGTGCCTTCCTCTCTGCTGGGGACCTAGACAAGCAGCTCATATTCAAAGGTCCACGCAGCATTTGCATGAAGCGGATGAGTCCCAACCATGCTGTTTAAATAAGCTTGGTTACAATGTAATCCAGAGTATTCTTTAAACTTGGCTTCTGGTTTTAATTATACAAGATTATTTAGGTCTTCTGCAACTTTGACTAATAATAATTTACACTAGTCCAATCACCAGCATGTTTTGAACGTGGCTATGCCAGGAGCAAACCCCTCTATGAACATCCCTATTAAAGAATAATTCCCTTGCAATTGCTTTATCAGTCTCATTTATATTGATTCAAAATGGGCAATAATTATTCTGGATTTTTAAACCAGAACATATTCTGTCACTACATAAAATGAATGACTCTAGATACGGAAAGTATCCTTCATACCTAGAAAAGAGAAGCATATCCTGCTTAATTTATCAAAGAGGGAGATAAACGGCAGACATGGAAGGAAGAGACTTCCAAGAACAGATATCTGTTTATTCTAATAGGTAATGGACAATGTGAGTTAGCAGTTTGCAGCTAAAGCTAGACAGATTTATATTACATCTCATGTCAGCTTTTCCATCATTTTCTGGGCATCAGTGAAACCAGTCCACAATTCAACAGGACCTTTTCCCCTCCTCCCCATAACTTCTCCAGTAACCAAAGATTTGTTAAACATCATTGCTAATGACTCCAAGCTTCCTAGCCAATTCCTTTTAACTTCACAGCTGCAATTTATTTGACCCAGTCACTACAAAAGGACGTAACAACTTGTGTAGAAACCAAAGGGATAGGAAGGAGCTAATTGTTGCAGTTGAACATAACTGCATTGTCACATCACTGTTCTGCAGCTCTGGCTTCTAAGAGGGCTGTAGAATTGCTGTATTTCCATGTATTAGCAGAGAATGTCAATCTAGGAGAGAATTTCTGTCTAAGAAGAAGTGAGTCTATTCATTTACTTCTCTTCATATCAGAGAAGCAGAAATTGAAGTACAGAATTAAGGAATAGCCTCCAGTCACTCCAAACCTGTTTGGCCTTGTGTTAGAATCTATATCTTTCTTTTCTTACGTTCGTTTGCTTTTTAAACAACTACACTCATCCCTTGGGAGTTGCAATGCAGCCAGGGTAGTAACCTGAACAGCCACAAGTTTGTAAGCAACTGTGTGACAGGCTTCATTTTCTCAGGGGTTGCCTTGCAGAATCGTAAGCAGATGACATAGTGGACCCTGCAGCCAAGCCAGACCAGCCAGAGTTAGACTTTCAAGAGAGACAAGGTTGGAAAATTGCCCCTCATTCACAGGCTGGAGAGTTGGCTTGCAGCATAGTGACAGTTGATGGGTGATGCTCTAAAGGTGGTCTTCTTTCCCAATCAAAATCTCTTCAGTCACTCTGGAAGCTGAGCTTTCTGGACGTTTACATGAATTCTTATTGAAATGATGGAAAACACTCAATGGCAATGGAAGATAACCCAGGAACAAATGCTCCTAGACTGTTCCTTACTCTTCCCAAGCCCCAGGAAGCTCTTAGGTCAAACTGAATCCTACCTCCACACCAAGGTAGACTGGGACAACATCAGTCCTTCATCTGGAATTGAGACTCATATTCCAGAACTTCCCCAGGAATTTGCATGCTCTTACTTAATAATGTTAATGTCAATTAATATTTGTGTAATGTTAACATCTGGAGGCCTAGTCTGGGCATCTTTGTACTGTGCTGCCCAAAACGTAACAGCTCAAGGCTGGGGGAGCTGCACATGGTTACAGACACATCAACAAGAGCTAGGAAGATGGTGTTGGAGTCATGCATCAGAGGAGAGGATGGCCATGCTGCTCTGTCCTCCTGAAAACCTTTGCTTAGATGCCGGGGGCTGGGGGTTGGGGAGGGCATTGGGTTATCGCTGTAAAAACAATCTAATACGACATGCCACTGTCTGTCTTACAGAAATCTCATTTGACCTTGGGCTATGAGCCACAGACTAAACCTCCTGTTCAAACCTGACCCAGCTCTTTCCACAGCCCAAGCAGGAGGAAACGTGAGACGTAACGCTGGCAGCTCTGGTTCCTGATGTGTGTCACCCTCCCCCTTCAGCAATTCCCCCATCCTTTCCGGAGCCAGGGTGGGAGAAGAGCCCTCCATCCTCCACAACACCTGCGCGGGCTGTGGCTCTCAGAGCCTCTGGGCACGCAAGGTGAGCCAGGGAGCAGCTCAGCACAGAGGAGGGGAAAACATGTTTAAGGAGATTTTTTAAAATAAAAGTGTGCTGGTTTCAGGTGACCTCAGGGTGGTTTTGGATAGCAGGGAGGGGATCATTCTCCCCCTCTCCCAAGTCAGTAACACAACAGTCACAACCTGCATCAGCGCAAGCTGCTGATCTCTATTTCTCTGTCTTCCATGCTGCTGGGCTTGTCCAGGCAAACAGGCAAGCAGCTGCTGGCAAATGCAGTTGGGGAAGGGTTTCCCACCTCATCTGCACTTGTCTCCTGGCTTCTGCTCTCCCTGTGGGTCACTTCTGCCCACAGCTGGTTGACACTACAGTTTGTTAGTCGTGTTCTTGCTGCTCTTTTTCCTTTCCTCCACTTTCTTCTCTCCATTTCTAGACCTGCTGAATTCAGGGAGGGGTAAAAGGATTAAACATGAGGAGAACTTGCCCCAGAATTGAAGAGAGGAAAATCTAAACAAGCCCTGATTTTGGACTGTAACTGAGATACATAAAAGGGTCAAGTACCTTTTCATATCTCGCAGCTCTCAGAGACCAGGTCACTTTCTGACAGGAACTGGAGTGACTATACTCCAACTCACACCCTGCTGACAGCACTTCTCAGGCCAAGCACAAGTCCCAAAAGCTGGAGCGAAGTGCCCCGCAGATGACCATAAACCACAGCTGTAGCCACACAGGTTACTGGGAGACCAACAACTGTTCTCCCTTTCCACATACAATACATCTTTCACCTGCATGGTTGAGCAGCCTGCTTACAAGGTACGGCTGGATTTGGCCCTGCTTGCCCTGCTTACCCTGCTAACCGCAGCCATGCCCCCATGATCCCAAGGTATTTTTGCACTCAAGCTTGCCTGGGGCAGTGCAATGCCATGAATAACATTCCTACTAAAAGCAAAAGGGGTTGGAGAATTGGGAGAGGTGGGTGGGTTTTGGCAAGAGCAGCACAGAGGGAAGGATGAAGAATCTGAGTTGAATCAGGGATGAGGGAGGGAACAGAAACTGAATAAAAAGCAAAGTGAGGTAAGGGACGTTGGAGGAAAGCCAGCAAATCAGGTCAGGCAGCAGTCAAGAAGAACATGGTACTGAGACAACTACAGGGCATGGATTTGTATCTTTAGAACAGGATCAGGCAAGCTTAGATTCACAGCAGAGACCTTCCAAGGTCCAACAGCGACTCAGAAAAATAATTGATTGAATAGGTAAGAGTTGAATCCAAGAAGACCTCCTTTTGGGGATGTTTCAGCAGCACATAGTGTTGTCTTGGTCAGCTTCTTCATCCTGTCCATACAGAGTCGTGTCACCAGACCTATCAGGGTCAGACAGGAGACCTGCAAAACTCCCAAGAACAAACACCTGGAGCAGTGTGTAGCTGGGGATCTGTAGAGGCGGGCAGGAGGAAATGCAACAAAGCTGTTAAGCAGTTTTGCACAGACATCTAAAATTTCTCTACATAAGCAGGGGTCTATCGAGGTGCAAAGCAGCTGAAATGTGAGATGCCGCTACAAATGATACTGCACCTGGCACTAAAGCCAATGTCTTATAGCTCAACACATGCTGGGTCTAGGATCATCTAATATCAATTCCCAGCTGCCTGTAGTGATATAGGAAAGCAGTTGACAGCAAACAGAGCAAAGGTGACAAAATCTAAGTGCTCTGTTGTACATTCAGTTAAAAGCATCCCTGTAGGTAGTATATCTTGGTTCTGCAAGGTCTCTAAAACAGGGCTAGCAGCAGAGCAGTTTTAACATACCATTTGGAAGGGAACTTTCCTACATAGTCTCGGGACTTACTTCTGCATCCAAAATGTTTTACCAACAGATATGGACAATATCATCACTATCTGATAGATCCAAGGCATCAACATCTGCAGACCTGATATTCTGCTAACTGAGACAAAAAGGAGAAGAATCTCCAAAATGATCTGGAAAACATTTATGACACTGGGTTAAAAAACAGCAGAGACATGTAAGTTCAGGGGAAAAATATGCACCTTGATAGGAAATGACGAGTAGCAGGAAGTACAGAAAACTACTGATATGCCTCTATCCACAGACAAAAGGGATAAAAAGCTTTCAAAAATTTATATTTTGATGGATAGTTTCTATCCAGTATGGCTGCCAAAATGTCTTACCTATAGGCATTAATATTTAAAATGTGCTGTATAACATGGGATGCTAAAAGGAATGGGTAGTTTGGCTAGGAGCTGACAGAGACAATACCATCCAACACTGTCAGCTCAGGTTTCTAATCAAAGCCTTGGGACAACATGGGTGCTGCAAGTAAGACAGTCATGCTACATCCAGAAATGCCTGCAGAAGGTATCAAGCCTTTTAGATTTAAAATATGAGTCCTGGCGGAAACTTTTCACAAAGCCTTTCAGACAATTGCAGAAGAAAGGCATTAGCAAAGACATCACAGGTTGCAGAGGCTCTTGTCCCAGGCACAGTTATGGGATTTACAACCAGCATAAGCTGGGAAAAAGCTAGCAGAGTCCATTTGCCCTGTATTTTTAATATAGATGGCCTGCTCTGGGAGGTGCCCGTTTCTTACCCTTGACTGACTCATATTTGCAGCTTAAGCTTTCAGATATCTAAGGTTAGGTCAGAAATCCCTAAAGCATTCAGTTTTAGAAAACTAGAATCTGAAGCACATACAAACATATACCCAAGAATGTGTCTTGAGTCCTGGGCAGGATGTGCTTTACCATTACAGAAACCAGAGCACAAAAAGAGGTTTTGCAGTAGTACAGGTCAGCAAAGGCTCTCCAGGTGGGTGTAGACAGGCTGATTTCCAGCCACGGGGCTGCTCCCACTACCCCTACGTGTTAGAGCAAATTCTGGCACTGAAGAAGCTAGAGCATCGAGCGGTATTTCAGCATCCAGGCTGAAAATGTGAACAGTGGCAAAGCCATGCTAAGGAGACACAGCTCACACACTTCGCAGTTGTCGCTGTAGGGGACGTTCGATTTGCACAGTAGTTTAGATGCAATTGTGGAAGAGAGGGAAAAATTGCTTGGTTGGGAATTTGCAGAGCTACCCAGTGATGTAATACCCATGTACCCTTGACATGAAACAGGAATCTGATGTGTGCTATTTATTTATTGTTTGTGTTGAGCTGTTTGCCCAAAGCAATGGGACATTGACCATCCATGATGCTACTTAGAGAAGCAATCTGTCCTAGAAGACACTAACGTCTCAAGAAAAGGTATTTCCAGCATTTCCCGTATCTAAGATGTGTCTTGAAAACTACCCTGTGCTTTTTGTGTCTGGGAGTCCTGCTGCTCTCTTGCCTGGTGAGAGCTGTGCTTTCAGAGAGCTTGCTGGAGGTCTCCGCTGCCTGGGAGAGTGATGGAAGGGCTGGCTGGGAGCCATCACAGTGTGTCTGCCCCAAACCCAGCACATCTCCCAAAAAACAGGAGGCTTGCCCAGCCCTGATGGTCCAACTTTTCTCCATCCAGCAAGGCGGGGGATTTTCAGCATGGCCGCACAAATGAGCAGGCATCCTACTTGCCTCATTTGCCAGAAGCTCTTTCCCATGACATTTTAATCCCACTGCAACAGGAACAAGCAGCACGGGGAAGTTTCATTGCACCCACCCAGCGCATGCACAGCCCCTCCACCCTGTGTATGCTCAATAGGAACTGAGAAACAAAACACCTCGCGTCACGATGAGCCCAGGAACAGATGATCTCAGGAAATCTACCTGCCTGCTAAGGGCTTGGCTGGCCTCTCGTGTGCCCAGGCTCTGTGCTGCCTGACACTGCCAAGAGAGGATGGCGTAGCTTACCATGTTCTGCCGCCATGTTCTCTGTCAATGTTCCTTTTCTTCTAGGATCATTTCTTCTCACAGCAAGATTTGAGGTTTCCATTTAGTCTCTGGCCCCGGACCTAACAGTCCTGCTGCCTTTTGGTGCCATGAAACAGCTGTCAGGCAAAAGTAGCCTGTAAGGATGTGCTTAAGGTGACATACTGGGACAGATTCAGTCTGCAAATGACTCAAAACAGCACACAGGCAAAGCCTGCCTCTCCTCAGCATCTCTTCCTGATCTGTCTGAGGGCTGATTTCTTGTTTCTGCACTGCTGAGCATCCACAGACACTGGATATACCAACAGACTTTATATAGAGGGTATCTCAGTCCCTAAGATTTCTGTTTGACACGATGAAAGAAGTGAGGGCCATCAAGAGCACACAGGAGTGAGTTAACATGGGTGAGAGAGCAATATTCACTTGCAAACACCAGCTTTGCACTTGTATCTGCTCCTTGCACATCTGAAGCCGCTTTGAGTCAAGTAGATTTTTCTGTTTGAAATCCTGTTTGTGCAACTCAGAGAGCAAGTTTAAGAGGCAGAGAAAGTACACTGCAGCCATACAGCTTACATATACGTGCTTCAATACCTGGTGACACTAAGTGACACTGAGGGATCATGTATTCATTTCATCACAATATAGTGTCAAGTGTCTCTTCCCAGACAGGTTTTTATCAGTCAAACTTGTGAACTCCAGACCTTTCCTTTAGACATCACCATGACACTTTCTTAATTTAATTTTTAAACTCAGTATGAAAACGTATTTTTGTTGTTTTGCTGTGATTTTGACAAAAATCAAGTCTCTCACGTGCACACACACAGAGCAAGTAGAATCCTTGTTCAAATGCCAGAACACTGGTATTTCATTAACATGATATTAAACATGCGGGAAGCTTTCTACGTGAGAGGTCAAAATGTGGTTTAAAGACAAGATCAACTATATCTCTTGAATATAAGAAAAACAACAACCACCTCGGTGGTGGAGAGAGGGGGCATTACCCCCCTAAACACCCAAATGCTTCATAAGACAGCAGAGCCAAGCTGGGCAGGAACTCTTAACGCTTCCTGGCACAGTCTGCCCAAAAATCCCCAGAGTCAGCACTCCTCATCCACCGAGGAGGTTTAGTAGATACCACTGCTTCATTGGGGCAGGGGAAGCATTAGCGGGGGACAACTGGGGTTGCAAAAGAAGCCCCAAGAAAGGCTAAGACAGGCATCTCCCCAAGAAGCCACATGTTGCTCATCAATGAAGAAGCTAAGGAGGATGATGACACATGAGAGCTCTGTGGCTCTCCCTGAACTTCCAGGGACCGTGGTTACCCTACTTCAGTAGTGCTGTTGGGAGGGAGGTCATTCCTGGGGACACTGAGTTGACCCAAGCCTTGAGGCATGATGGTGCTTATGACAGACAGTCATTCCTACCATGAGGTTAGTGCTAGATCTGCTCCCCCTCGTCTCACGCAGTCTCCAAGAAAATGCCACTGACTTTGTGAAGCCTGTCCATAGAGACACCGCTTGCTTTATCTTTCCTGGGAAGCAGATTTTGCATGGACTGCACTACTCCAGTTGACAAGTTAAGCAGACCTTAGGAGACAACAGGGACTGCCAGAAGAGTAGGTTAGGACAGATGATTGGGAGAGGACCCAGGAGTGTCTTGAATTATTTATCATTCCCAGTGCTTTACCCAGGAGAACCCAACTACTTTGAATGGTATTTCTGACACACTTTCAGCTCGGTACATTCCAATGAGCTGGACAGCTCTGTGTAGACCCTTAGGGCTGGGCAACACCGTGCTCCTTTCTAACAGGCCAGAATTGAAACTCAGAAGTTATGTGTGAGAGCAGAGGAGTGAGCTGGTTGGGGGGGAAGAGGGATGGGGCAACAAGATCCCAACCAGAAAGCAAACCACAGTGTGAAGTGGCTCTGTTGTGGCCCACGATTGGCAGCTCTGGGCCATGCTGGGCCTGGGCAGTTGCACACATTGGCTACGGACTGTGCTGAGCCTTGGACCCAGCAGTTAACCATGCTTCCTGTAGGGCTTAGCTTGGCATGTGCATCAGACACAGCCTGTGGCCATGGCTCTTCCTCTGGCCGTGTGTGGTCACTGTTGAGCACCACAATGTGATGAGGTGTCACCGTGCTGTGGTGGCCTGGTGCCAGACCAAGGTCTGGGGGAGGTATTTGGGATCACCTGGTAAACCCACTCTCAGCATTGTTCAAGACTGCTGGAGCTGGCAGCTCCCACGTGCCCAAGATGAAGGGCAAGCAGAGCCACTAGTCTGGTGTCATCACTGCAGCACGAGGCTGTCTCCATCATCCCTCCCTGCAAAAACTATGATCTGGTGTTCCTCTACATGTCCACAGGCTTCCCTCAGACAACCACCCTTGTCTCCCCAGGGAGAGTCTGAGAGGCACAGGGCACCTTGGAGTCATGTCTTTGAGGCTGAGCAACTTTTGCACCAGTTGCATCAGCCCAATTGCCAAATTGCACAAATGGTCACATCCAAACGGCTGACACCAGCAGCAGAACAGAACAACCACGTACACGAGCATCCAGTTTGTTTTGCTGCTACAAGAAATATGCCACTGACATGTTCTTGATGAGTTTTGACTCACTAGTGTCACATCTCCTTAACACAAACATACCTGAGCTCAGCCCACCTGGGCAACCCTTACTGTTGGGCGGGCAGAAATGGACATTTCTAGTTATCTTCTGGAGAGGGAATAGGTAAAGGAGAACTGAAGGAATAACATCAATGTGCCAATGGAGGAACGGAGTTATTCAAAGCTATTTCCCAGGGATGTTCCTTGAAAGGCTGAAATGTACATTCTTAGAAAACAACAAGTATTTATTGACTGACAAGAACACCAGCAGTACAGACACTAGTGCAATACTGGACAACACAGCCAGCTACACAAATATGCATGTTTTAATCAAAAGGATTATATAAAAATTAGGACAAGGTACAAGCAGGACTGTAATGCAACTTAAAACCCATAGCACCATTTTCTTTCTAGAGGATATATAAGAAATATAAATAACATCCATACTTCTCACAAAAGTTGTACATCTTGAGGTAGACAAATGTTTTGTTTCCCTTAAAGCACAGCCTTTTTTTTCAAGTGACGTATTATATTGTTGCAGATTGGCCTTCCAGTCTTACACAAGGTGTCTGAGGGTGTAGAAGTGGCTATTGCATGAGTGGGTTTGTTACTCTGCTCATTAGCGTTTCTTGGCTTACATGGCCGTAGTTGTTATCTAGTAAAGCACCCCTGCCCCCAGCATTGCACTGGCCTTCCATCACAGCAACAGTGCTGCATGGATTCCTGGTTAAGCCTCAAGGAATTACTGGTGTCTACTCATTTTATGGGGCAGCCTCCAGGTATGTGATTCCTTCCCAAGCAGGTTCAGCTCTTCAGTTGGGGATGGTGGGGTCCATCCACACTAGAACTTTGTAGACTTCAGTAAAACTTTTCTGATGGATTATTATTTCCCTCCTGCAGTAAGCATGCTAGATCCACTACTACCAAACCCATCACCACAACACACCCAGAGGGGCAATAAAAACTGGACCAGGAAGTACACACAGGGACAGGGAGTAAACTGTGTCTGCAGAGTAGCCTTCACGTGGCTAGTGAGGATGCCAGCCAGCTAGGGGTATTAGAGCTATCACTGTTCTCAGGCTACTTGGATCTTCAGTACAGAGGAAAGGATTCATCCTGAATCAACAATCTGTATAGGGAAGCATGTGCAGCTCAGATTTTTACCATCAATAGTCATGTTGAGGTACATTTGTGCTTGGGAAAGAATTGCTTTATAGCCAGGGCATAAGCTTTCACCTTTGCTGCTGAAAAGATTTCCATGTAAAGACTTAAGTGCAATCCCCTTATATCTCCAGCTTGTCATTCCGGTAAGTTCTTTGCCCATATAACCAAAGAGGTGGCACATCCACGGGGTTTGTAGTACATCATAAGGTGTGCAAAATTAAAAAGCTCACACACAGATCACATGGAGGCCCAGGTCTTCACATCCCATATCTCCAGGAGGTGGCGGAAGAGCTTTGCTCAAGATGATGCTTGGTCTTGATTCTTGAGGAAAATACAGTTTAAGCCTAAGAATACTGAATGCCAAACAGACCCAAGTTTTGTTTCCTGGTCACACAAAGAGTCCCATTGCTGTTAGCTGAAGTAAATCACATTTCTGAATATCAATCCCATTTATATCAAGTTTGGGTGATAAAACATCCCTGGATAACTGAATGGGGCAGGGAGAAAAACAAGCTATCTGCCTCAAGCAAGCTTTTTCACTCCCTTATCCATAGCACCATTTCTAAAAAGCTTAGTACTGAAGGATGCCAAAAGGAGTGATATCAACTATGCCTCAAACTCAAAATATGCTCAAGTCTTTTCCCCAGACCTCATATGGGGCATTTTAAATTATTTATTCCCCATCAGTTTTCATCATTCGGTTTCCAGACTGAGAGAGGCTGTCTGTTCTGACTGGCAGGGGTTGAACAGAAAGCTTTTCAGCTGTGACAGGGTGGGGTTGAAATAGTCTTTGAGTTCAGCTTCCAGAGCAAAGCCAGAAGACATCAGACTCCCTTGTCCAGACTTGGCTTAACAGCTAATAACCAAAATTTACTGCAGCCAAATGCCAAACCTCCATATTCATCTGAGCCCAAACTTGCCCCTAGAATACCAGAGAATGAACCATCTCTTCCTCAGATCTTCTCCATATTCACCATTTCTCAAGCAGCTCCAAGCCATGCAGGTACAAGTCCCCTTTGGTACATAAAAAACCAGTACTTAATTTTCCCCTGAAATACCTTTTTGTCCAGTTCTTATTCAACAATTCCTGTGTGGTGCCAGGACTTCCAGGCGCAAGCTCACATTTCAGTTGACTTTGTTACCATTATTTTTTGACTTTGTTAAAGTTCTTGTGAGCTCCCCATGGGACTGTGCTAACCAACATTCAAGAAAAAGGGCTCATAGTTGCTGGCAGCAAAACTGGACAAAAACATAGTATGGCATAGATGTTGCCAGTTTCAACAGAAATGGTAACACAGATCACTGCTAAAAGCCTCCATTGCTAGAGGTAATCCCTGCACATTTCACAGATGCCAGTGTTTTCAGTGGCAAGGGACTTGGTGACACCACCTCAAAAGCATAAATGTCCATAAGACATGGGCTACACACACAAAAAACAAGACCTTTTTCAAGTGCTGCAAGGCAGCATCTAATTCTGCCTTAAATGTGTCTTCTTTGCCTGAAAGAGTGCCGAAGGACCAATTGAGTCCAAAATATCCACACTGAAGGGGCTTGATCTAGTTGCCTAAATAAAGATGTCTATTCTCCTTGCCACAAACCTGGCCTTCAATTCCCACTGACATCAGTGTTTCAGCTGCAAAGGACACAAATAACCAAAGTTCCAAGTTCCACTAGGCTGACCATATTCTTCTCTGCCTAAATAATCATCTTACCATCCTTCTGGTCTTGTTTTTGAGTATGTTGTGCAAAACACCTAACATGCCTCTGAAATGCATTCACCTACTGCTCGAAGCATTGCAACATTTGGAGCCAGATAAAGGATATTACTAAAATAACACTTTTTGCTGTGTGGAAGCCAGGCTTGCCTTTAGGATTGGAGAACTAGCCTACAGATTTGAAATGCTCTTAACAGGAAAATGAAAGGTGTTAGTAACATGTACTTCCTTCCATGCTTACTCCAGAGCAGGACCAGGTCACTGGAGAAGACTAAAAGACTTACCTACATGTCTGTTCTTGTGTGGTTTTCACCTCTCTTTTTTACAGGAATAGTACAGAAGAGTAAGTCTGAGCAACACAAAAAGTTTCACTTGGAAATGAGTGCACTCTGCAGGTACCTGGAGGGTACCCCAAGGGCCCTGCAAAGACCAGCCAGGTCCGGGGAGACTCCTGTTTAGCCTGTAGCCCAATAGCCACCTCAGCCAAGCTCCAACCTCTACTGTTACTGGAGTCACTGGGGAGGGGAGAAAACAGATTTTCACTTATGTGTGAGATGGATGGTAGATCCTCTCCCAAGAGGTCCAAGTTGAGTTTGGAGGGCAGGAGTACATCAGAGCTTCATAGACCTGCTCCCAGTGTGCCTGACAGTTGTTACTGCAAGAGCCAAACACAGTGCTGCTCAGGACGGTCACCTGGAGTTCAGTGAACACAAAGCTCTTAAGAGAAGACCTAACACTCAAAGTGACACAAACAGCCTGCTCTTTTAAGAAACAAGAGAGCAGATTCATAATGCCTCGCTGGGATGGAGCCATCAGCAAGTGACACTGACCCAGATAACATTACTAGGAGGTTACAGAAGTGTTTTTTCTTCTTCAAATGACTTCATGGCAAAGCTGCAGACAGAACTTACTAAGCCATTGAAAACCAGTTCTATCCTGAGTTCCTGCCTGCAGTGACTTTGTGCAAGTCCTGTTGCCTGATCTGCACAATGCATGAATCCCAGCCTGCAGTGATGTGTCTGCTGGAACCCCCTTAGTTCACTGTGTCAACATTAGCCCGAAGAGGAGATAAAAAGAAATGAGATCATCAAGAACTTTCCACCACCTAGGAGCATCCTAGCTGCCCTCAAATTATGACATCTGGGTGTGGAGAATGGATTGTGCATGCCCAGAAGTTACTGGCCAGTGGACAACTGAGAAGTGCAGCTTTGATAAAAGCAAGAGGACAGAGGGTGTCTCTTCCACTTGCTCCCCAAAGCTGTGCTTCCTCTCTCCTCCCACCCAGTCCCAGCCCCTGTTTAAATGAGAATGCTCCATGCAATGGCATGGGATCCCCATATAACCTTCCCATGACTTGGTACTCCCTTCCTTTCTGATGCTGGACAAGCCAGGAGGTCAGTGGGGCAGGTGGGTTGGGATCAATAATGTAGAGCAGAGCTAGTTCCTTTGTCACTTCACCTACGATGTCTGTTCCTAATGATTTTAACTCATTGGGATGTTTTTTCATTGAGCGCTCAACATTGAGACCCGTGGGAAGATTTCAGCTCCAAAAAGATGAAAAGGAACATGTAAATAATGGTCTGCTCCATATTAATTTCTTGGGTATTTAGGAGGTAAAGAAAATAAGGCCAATTAAACCAATTTGCAGTATTATGTCTGTCATAAGCATTTTAATTCAGTTCAAGTCAACTTGAGCCAGAAAAAGGACAAAATTAATAAGCCCCTTAAAAGACCTGTAGCTAGCCAAAGGGAAGGTGTTAGTGGCCTCTAAACAGCCAGTTAATGGCTAGATCTGCTCTGAGATAGTTCTCTTCCATCCTTTTATGAAGCAGAAATCAAAAATAGTTGTAAAAAGCAAAGGGCAACAAGGTCAAGATAAAGAGAGTGTGAGCACACACTCATCACTGCAAAGTAATTAGTCAAAGCATATGTAAGTGAATGGATGAGCTGCCTGACTTCAGCACATCCACGCTCAAGAGCTGGAGCACACAGGTGAGATCTTACCGCTTGTTAGGAGAACTCAAATCACACTGAAATCATGCCCAGTTCAGCCTATGGATCAGTCCATCTAAACAACACAAATCAGCATCTTCATCCATTACACTGCCAATGAATTTTGATCTGAGCTTAAGGATTCAAATATTCTTTTCAGCATCAGCCCATCTCCACACGGGCATCCTGCTTGCTGGTTCACAGCCATTACCAAAACTGAGTAACTACAGCAGCTTTGTTATCTCAGGGACTGTCCAGAGTTGCTCACAGTACAGACCCTCTAACTGCTGCTGCAGGACTAATCGTGAAGAGCCCTGGAGCAGGTAAATACCCTGCCAAGCACTGTAATACAGCTCGACACCCAGACAGGTTGTGCTACACCCCTCTACAGGTACCTGGTGGCCAGTGTGGCAGTGCCTCACTGCCATTCCCAAAACGGCTCTCTAAGACACAAACAGAGAAACAAAACAGGCTGCTTCTGTTGTGTTAAAGTTACCTAGAAAAACATGACTCAAAGTCAGGGGATCACAACTCTGTAATGGGCTGTGCTCTTTCCCCCAGGTCGCCTTCTCTCATGCCAGACGCCTGCATTGTCTGGATATATCTCACTTCTCGGTGCAGAGATTGTCACACATGACTTGCAAATTTTTGAGATGCCCCAATTCCTATGGTTCCCAATTCCCTTTCAGAAATTTTACCTGTCATTAGCACAGGGCAGAACTGTGGGATGGAATGAACCTCAGGCACCAGGGCAAAGAGTGATACACATAATACAAAAGGCAATCGGTAGTTTGGTGGGGGGGGAGAGATGCATAATTGGCACCATCACCCTGGATCCACCACCATAAAATAACCCCCTGTGAGGCAGCATGCTGCAGAGGGGTAACTTCACAGACCTCAGCTGAGTTCCTGTGATACATGCACTGTAACAGAGGCAATTCCAGGTATCCTGTGTACAGCAAGATTAAAATGTGGTCAAAATGCACTTGGAGTTTAACGTCCAAACTATAGACCTGGGAGACAATGGACATGAGCTCCTTTTGTTTGTAAACTGCTATTTCTGAGGCACAATTCTTGCATCAAGATGAGACTACTCAACAGTGTGTCTTTTGAGTTCAAAGCAGACAGGATTCAACCAGCTCCCGGAGAACAGCACTGAAAATCCCCTGCTGCCAGAGTCCTTTTGCCTTGGTGCAGGAACAGGGCTGTCCCTGCTCCATCAGGAGCCAGGGATGTTATTAGTTGCCTCCCCGGTCCCTTAATCCTCTTCTCTCCAGGAACCAGGGCGCAAGCCCTCAGTATTTCAATGTCACCACCCCAACACTTTTACATAAGTGCAAGTGAGGGATGGAGGAGGGGGATATTCCTGCAGATGAGAATACAAGTTTCAGCTCAAGAGAGATATTTTTGACTGCGTCAGTGTTGCTGCTGTCCCCACATTACCCCCACTCTCTGTCCCTCCTTCCTGATCTGATACCTGACAAAACCTCTGGTTTTCACCCCTCAAACAGGGGCTCTCCCCAGATCGGAGGATCTCAACATTGAGATAATAGGAGCACTGGACATTTTTGGTGCTTGCCTTTGCCCTCACCCCACAGCAGAGAATCATGTCTCTCTCTCCCTACTGCTTTCTTGTACTCTAGGACTTGTCTTGACCCTCTAGCACTGACTTTACTGCTTGCAGCTGTAGACCACCTCTTCCTGCATGCACTGTTGGCACTCAACATAGCAACACCACTGCACCTGACAGTGGCAAGAGAAGGTAACCAGCCGGCTCTGGGTGTTATAGCCTCGTCCACAGCACATGCTGTCACAGTTGCCTTCCCGAGAGCAGGTCCTCCCAGCAGTTCCCAGGGAGTATTTGCTGGGACGACAGAAACTGGGGGAGTCTTCCACATACACCAGGTCGGTAGAGCGGGGCGAAGTGGAGTGCTTGGGTGAATGGCTGTGTCTCTGTGGGCCAGCCAGCTCTGAGTGTCCCACAGCATCATTGGTGGTGCTGAAGACCTTGACAGCATCATCGTAGCGCAGCTTCAGCAGTCGTCCAATCTCATGGAAAGGCGAAAGCTGTTTCCAGCATGTCCGGACAGCGCATGAGCCAGAGACACCATGGCACTTGCATGTGGTTTTGAGACCGTTTTTCACAGCCTGATGAGGAAGAGAAGTGGTAGTCATTATCTGCCAGGACCATGAGTTTAGTTCTGGGCAGAGCCAACACCTCAGACTGCAGACAGACTGGAAGTACTTCAGTTTTATTGGTATCATTCCTATTTTATGGAGGAAAAAGTAAAAAAAAAAAAAAAGCAACAGAGGAATGGCTACAGAGTTGGCTGGTGAGCCAGAGAGTAGAAAGCCTGAATGAGGACAAATGGCTGAACACTGAGGCCAGTCAAAATCTTCCTAAGCCTATTTGGAATAGCAGGAGTAGTCAACCATGAAACTGTGTCTCTCCAGCATGGTGGATTCCCTTTGGTATATTCAAATCAAGACAGTGCTCTAATCAAACAAGTAATTGGACTCAGTAAATGGAAAATGATGAAAAGTCAGTAGCCTGTAATATACAAGCCAAAATGCTTGATCTATGGTCTCCCTGACCCAAACATGTGACATGACTAGTTCCATAGCAAATTGCCAGCAGACTCATAATTGATCTCAACAGTGTCAATCTACTTCACACATCCCACCAGCTCTGAAGCTCTAGCTGTTTGCAAAACTCCCTGTGGCTGTGGCATACCCATGGAGTAATTCAGCCAGTGAGTTTTACAGCTGTTACCATGCTGCATATTGCTGTCACTCAGCCCTTGATGCCACTAGAGGATATAGGATGCTACTCTGCCACTCAACATACAACTCCTCACACCAGAGTTCAGGAGACTTTCCAAGGAGCTCTCAGTACCACAAGGTCCATGACACACCAGTAAAAAGGACTGGTTTGTGAGTAGGGGCAGTGAATACCCCTCTCACAAACAGCATCAGCTGAGGATGGGTTAGAAGAATTGCATTGAGTCCTAACTTCTTTCTAGGCCTGCTGCTGCTGCAGCTCCTCACCTTGATGCCGACGTTGGTGTTGTGGATGTCCACCTTGGCCCGCAGGTCTTTGCCAATCCTCTTCTGACCCAAGAATTTTTTCAGGAACTTGGTGCTGTATTTGAGGTTATCTCCACAAACGCCCCATTGCCAGGCCTTGCGGTTCTCCAGGTCTGGGGAGTCATCGCAGGTACAGCGCTCCATGCGCCCAGCACTACATGCTCTGGCCAGGGAATGGGTAAGAGCTGCGGAGGACACTGCATAGAGGAAGGCAGTTTCCTTAAAACCTGCACAGGAGAAGAATTAGGAGAGGGTAGGAGTGGGAAAGGCAAAATAAGGTGTCATCCACCTCACTGGCTCTACTGGCTGTCCATGAACTAAAATGAAGCACAATACTTAGAAATACAAAGAGACAAAACTCTTCCATTACCTGCACACCATTCCTAGCAGAGAATCTCAACATCATGTTTGAAGTACCTGGTGTAGTACCCCAATCTCACCTGGTGGCTGTGACTGATTCAACAGGGAGACAGGAGACCACTCATGAATCAAGGGATGGGTGGCAACAGCCAAACAGTCCTGGGAAAATATCAACTGCAAAAAGTGACAGTCATGAAACTCCATTTGTCCTCATCCTCACCACAGAGCTGATAGGTGTGAATAGAGACTGTCACTGAAATCACGTTGTGGCTTAAAATCAGGAAATATGTAGTAGAGACTGAAAAAATATTTTAAAAATCCAACCCATTATTTTAAAATGTTTTTGCCTGGGACTGTGTTGGCACAGTAGAGTAGTATTTCATGTAGAAAGATCACAAGTAGTTTGATTGGGAAAGGTTCTATGTTGAAGGACATCTTGGGTAAGAAGGACAAACTCTCCCACACATGAGTGGATTTTCTGACTTCCCTGTAAATTATCTACTCCCAATGACTGTGGTGATGCTTTCTGAAGCCGTTCTCCTTTCTAAAGCGGGCTTCCCAGCTTGGCTGCATTTGCCCTGAGGTATGTGACCATGACACGCCATGACATTTTAACCAGGGAGAAAGTACAGTGCCTGAATAGAAATTCAGTCTGAAGACATGGAATCAGATAGGAATGGGCATGTTGATATGGCACCCATGAGCTCCACAAAAGTTCCAGAAAACAATGATTGACACAAACCTAACCTAAATCCCAAAATATTTTGGTTTGATTATTTCCTTCCTCTCCTATTTAATCCAGGGGGAAATCTTAACATTTCCTCCAGAGTTTATTTGCAGAAATTAAAATTATTAGTAGGAAATTGCTTAACAAGTTCACAATTTAGGAAGTAAAGCAAGGAAGAGAAAGACAGGTGAGTGATCAATAGCTCAGAGTGCAGGAATGGATAACATTGGCCAAAATAGAAACATTTTGGTTAATGAAAAATAGAACACTTTCACATCGCATGGAAGGAAACACATTGAAGCAAACAAATATTACACATTGGAAAATGCCAAACTTCCTTCCACATCAGAAGGAAAAAAATCTGTTTCCCCCAAAAATGGAAGAGAGAGGGAGAACCACAGAGAACTGATCTAGTCTTGCAGTTAGCCCTGCTTTGAGCAGAGGTTGGAAGGGACCTCTAGAATTCATCCAGTCCAACCTCAAATCTTTCCATTGTTTTGTTCCCTCAAAGAATTCCCATCCAGCTGTCATAATAGATCAGACCACTGACTGCTGTGATTCGGATGAAGTGACCATAAATCTGACCAGAGAACAGGACAAAGAGTTCTTCTGATAGCTACCAGTGAGAAGAATGAAAAAGTGACTAATCATGAACATAATGGAGAGGTTGCATTAGCAACTTCATAGATTATATAGACTTCATAGGCACTCGTTGGAATCCCAGAATTTTAGATGAAAGATCTAACAACAGTATGGACGTGGATGAGAGAGTCAAGAAAATGTGGAGGAGGTCAAGGAGATCAATCAACAAACTGCTTCCTACCTTACCATTTTAGTTGCTGTATCACTGGAACAAGTAACTTACAACTAAGCTCTCTGGCTGATGATGTTCCGTAAAATCTCTCAGAGTACTGGAATAATAATGAAAAAATATCACCAAACCCATCAAAAGTTTTGGAAAAGCTGATATGGGACACAATTAATACAGATTATGGATGGCACATGGTGCTCGCACATTTTCAAAAAGTGACTAACCCAAAAGAAAGATCTGAGAGAGGATAAGATACATTTGAGATCCTAAATCTGAAAAATAATTCCGGTAGCTAATCTCCAATTGTTTACCAGATTCCCAATACCCTATCTGACATACTGATACCAAAAGAGAGGAGAACATTTTAGAAACACTTTCCCATACCATATAAAGCTAGCAGTACCAGTCAGCTCCACATACCCTGCTAAATCTGACTTTGTGGAATACCACACTGCTTCTGCTATTTCTGACCAGTGATGGTTTGGTTTCTTCTGTGGCACTCCACCTAAGTGCTGGCCAGATTTCAACCCACTTGAAATCAGAGATCATTGCTTGTGGTGAGGCCACTGCAGACAGCAGGAACTGAAGATAACGAGCATACTTTCAAATTGTCTCCTTCTCCCCACTCCCACCTCCTTTTATGGCAAGGTTCAATGTCACCGGGCTGCCAAATGCTTGTCTGAAAAGTCTAAGATGATTCCTTCTACTTTGTCATAAGGGACTCATCACCATTTAATTGTTTAATTCACAAATCACATGACCAAAGGAAAAACTGAATGGCCCTCAAGTCCTTGTGGAATAAGAATGAGCAACAGAGCAGCTGTTGAAGCTGGGTTTTCAGTAGGACATAGCACAAATGAGCAGGAATCAGCTCCAACAAACATGATTTGAGAAGATCTAAATGGAGGTTTCTCCATGTGTCGTGGGTATCTATCCTTCCGTTATGTCAAAGGAGCTCTTGTCACCACAGCCAGTGGAGCCTGGACCCAAGGCCCAGGCTGTCAGGGTCTGGTTTAGGGATGAGTCACTCTCTGACCCCATTGACTGAGTTGCCAGGGACTATAATGCACTCGATGCAAGAGGGGACATCTAAATGCAGATGTCTTCGCTTGTCAGTTTGGTTGCAAACATCCAGCGCAGAGTTGAATTTCAAGATGTTGAAGCAAGCCAGCTCCTGTTGGTGGGACCTTGCACGTGTCCAAGTCTTCCCCTGAGCTCTCTGGAATTATTTCTTAGCTCAGCAGCCTATAAATACAGAAAGACGTTTGCTGCACTGGCAACACACTGTTCTGTGGTGTGGTGTGCTCTAGACCACAAGGAAAACTGTAATAGGAGGAGGCTAGCCATGTGGTGATTCTGCCAAAGGCAAGATGCTCAAGGTCAAAGATTTTTTGAAGCTACAATAAAGATAGCGTGAGCATTTCAGAGCAAGTGGAAGAGATATCTCTCTGGGGAAAAAAAAAAAAAAAAAAAAAACAAAAACAAAAACAAAAAACCAAACAAACCCAAACAAACAAGCAAAAAGAGCAGACCAGAAAGGTATAGAATTGTAGAAAGATTTAAGATGGAAGGACTTCTCAAGGCCTTTAGTACAACCTCCTGCTCAAAGCGGGGCTAACTCCAATGCCAGATAAAGTTGCTCAGGGCTTTGTCCAGCTGAGTTCTCAAAATCTCCAATGATGGAAATTCTACGTCTCTGAGCCACCACTCCTGTGCTGCACCATTCCTAGATTCCTTATGACATCAGTGAAACCACTGCTTGAAGGTCAAAGAATCTGACTAACATGAAGCAAAGAAATGGATTGATGGAGGGAAGAATTGTAGAGCACTTGTTTCTCAAGAAGGATTTTTCTGAGTGGCTGGATCTGAGCTGTCTTTGCTGTAAGTATTTATTTTCCCCAAATCACCATGTTCTTTGAGATTAAATACTGCTACCTGACCTTCAGCAGCAATTGACTCCCTGTATGGCACACCTTGGAAACCAAAAACATCACCATTGCTTTACAAACTTTATAGAAAGAACCAGCTGCCACCGTGCAACAAGATGGCTTGAAATGTCTGTCCCGAATAATTTTAAATCTACCTATTTTCATGGATTTTTTTAAAGAAGTGGAGAAGGAATGCAGGAGGATTTTGCATGGATCAGCAAAGAGTAATAGCCATCATAATTGACTGAAGTAGTCATGGAAGGATTATGCAAAAGGAGTTTCCCAGTTTTATGCAGAGAAGTGTCAATGTAAAACAACAAATGGTGCAGACTGTGAAAATAAATCCAGTATTTCAAAAACCAGAAAGCCCTTGGCATTTTTTTTAATTACTAAAAGTATGTAAATACAGGAAAAAAGATGTTGGCATCTGTAGAAGCAGGAAAAGCATAGGTAATCCCAATCAGTCACAGGAGATTTTCAGTTGGCACTGCAAATTAAGTGTGGCTTTTCACCTATTAAAAAAATGACTTGTCTCACAGGGACATGATCTTTTTCCCCCTCTTGCTCTCATAAGACCATTAAAGACAGTTATAAAGCGTGTGGTTTTCTTTACAGTTTCTCTAGGACCATGGTGGTATCAAATGATTGAATCATTTCTAAAACTCTTCGTCACTACTTGGGTGAAAGGACCATATTCCATCGTCTGACCAACAATTTTGAAAGCAGCAACAAAACAGCAGCAGGAATATGTGAGAAACATCAAAACTGGCAGCTGAAAGTGTTCATGTTCTTTGTGAAAGAAACTAACCTATTTGCAAGTTAAAGGAAAATGAGAACTAATAGTTGCTTCCAGCCAACTGTCCTTTCATATAGGAGATGTATATAGCATACTTTTCTGTATTAAATCATCATTTGATCCTTAAGATTGTGTAATAAAAGTTTTCAAACACTTATCCTCATCTGCCAAAACAGGTTTTAAATTACAGGTGATACTTTATTTTGTCAGTCAGGAGTCCATGGAAATGTTGAGGCATGCCACCACGAGATAATTAAATGTTTTCCAGCTATTTGAAGATGAGGATTATTCAATTGCCATTTTCAAGTTTTTTGAGGTTGATGAAGGTGCAGATGTCAGAAAGTCACTCAAAATGATCACGAACAGCTTCTTCCACAGTGTGCTAAAAAATTCACAATAGAGCCTTGCAATGAAGTAAATCTGACCTTGTATGTGCTGGTTTACTAAAATATTATCTTAATATTTACTTTAATAAAATTTAATAATTTTAAATGGAAATGTTAAAGAGTTTCAATCCCAATGCTAATTAAAATTAGCATTTTAATTTCATCAAAGTTAATGTTGGCTTAATCAGCCCCTTTTTTTAAGACGTTAACTTACTAAACATTATCAAAGGACTGAAACTCAATAATACTGAAGACTGGAACTCAGTAAATGCTACTAAATGTTACTGGAGGGCTGAAACTGAGTAATAGGCTGGTCAGGCATATTTGGATGAGGGCGGGTTCAGCAGAGCATATGTGCATGCTCTGGGAACATTTAGTAAGAAAGACTTTCAGGGTCTATCTTCATTCTATTTTTCTCAAACTCTTATAATTTAAAGGATTTATTATGCTCCCTCCTACCCCAGATACGGAACTTACAGAGCATTTTCTTCCTCTAAAGCCTTCTGTGAAACAGAAGCCAGTGGCTCTTCTGTCCACTCTGTCTGAACCTCTGCAGAAACTCCAAATATATGTGAAAGAGTCTTAGGAGATATTTGTAAACATGCCCTGAAATGCCTTAAAGCTGATAAATAGCTTTTGCGAACAGTCAATTAGGATTAAATTCTGTATCTGAGAACAACAGTGATTTACATACGAAAATATCCAAAGACTTAAAAAGAGTCTTTTCTTAAAATGTCCCTTGACATAAAGCACTAACCCTTATTTTTCACAGTATCTTCCCTGATGGCCAGCCAAGGAAGGGAGTCAGCCTAGGAAACTCTGGTCTTGGACCAAAGTCCAGAAGCCGAAGGTGTCAACTTCCCTCTACTTTTCAATACCTGACAAACCATGTGAGAAATATGAAGATAAGGCATATTTTGTGACAAAAAGGGACCGCATTGCACAGCTCCCATTCCTAGGCAAAACAGATGATCTCTGCCCTCCCTGGTTACTACCCCACTTTGCCTAATTTGAGAAGCATATTCCAGGGGCTACAGCACCAAGTGGGATTTCATACTGCAAACAAAAGACTACCTTGTACCTCGCTTCAGCAGGCTGGTCCGTCCCTCCAGGCTGCAGTTCCAGCGCTCGTTGCGAAACTGGTACTGGCACTCCATGATCCCAAGCCGGATGGCATCCCGCAAGGTCTCTGCCAAGCCAGGCTCCCTCCGGCAAAGTCTCTTCTGCTTGCGGGACAGCTTCAGCAAGTCACACTGCTTCACGTGGACCTTCCCCTGGGCAGAGTTTGTGGAGGGTCCCAGGGACGGGAAGTGGGTCAGAGCTTCTTTCCCGGTCAAGCTGAAAGAACACAGAAAAAACAGTGAGCTATGGAAGATGGCAGTCGTGGAAGAGAAAAGGTGATCAGAGGGAAGGATATTCAGAGAGCTGCTGGTCAGGGTACTTTACCAGCTCAGAAGATTAATCAATACAGATTGATTAGATCTAGTATCCCATCTCCACCACACACCAAGGCAAAGTAGCAGACTGTGGGGAGAAAGAAGAAACGCATGTGTGTTGTCACCGGCAACCTTGGGTGGGAAGTTTTCTCGACTTCCTGAAGAGGACATCTTTACACCCCTGCAGTTTTGTTTCCTTCACAGTACATTCGCCATCACATACAGAGATTTGTTTTACTCAATGGTGGTGCAAGTCTCTGTATGTCACGGCTTCTGCTAACTATAAAGCAGTAACCGCATCCTTTCGGGGTTTTGTGTGCACTGGTGCCATACCACTAGAAATAGCAAGGAGAGACCAGTAGGGAGACATTATCAATGACCACCTTTCTAGAGCAAGCACGACTTCTGCTGGAAAACATTTTCTTGCTGAAAAAATAAAGGAAAGGTCAACTAAAAATGTATTGCCAAGTGCAATGTGTTTATATGTGATTCAGCTCAAAAATGTCACAGATTTTTGAGACAAATGGTTTAACTTTTCATGGGAAGACAATATTTTTCTTGCAAAATATATCTGCCATAATATCTTTAGGATGCTTGAAAACACACAGAAATTATTTTACATTGATGCAAGATTTAAGGGCTGCAGACAAACTGGGAAGAGTCATGCATTTGCGCAACACTGATCAGGAATGCCACTCCTGATTACCAAACAGGTAAGAACCACGGAGCGCATCAACTCCCCCACCCCAAAAAATACCAAAACCAGGCAGATAAATGGAAGCTTCCTAAACCTTTACATTTGGACACATCCCAGCCGCAACATTAACATTTGCAGACTACACCTCCCCTCCCTCTCCCAAACCCTGGTGTTTTCTTGGCAAGTCCACAGGTAGTTCAACATGGACAAACAGATGAGCCAGTTGGTTCTTGTTCCTCTCCCCCAGTCAGGCAAACTGGGCTATGCTGCTCCACAAAGTGAGTGTGGGAGTCAGACAAGCAAAGCTGGATAGGGAGGGATGCAATCAGGAGCAATCTCTTAGGCACATCTACGAAGACTCTGCTGGCACCCCCACCAGTGGTGCAGTGGCTCTCCATCATTCCCTGCACGGCTCAGTGCTTAAGCAAACTGAGCCAGATGGAGATGGACACCAGTTAGTAGTTTGGTACCAAGCCAAACAATCAGTTACCCACAGCAGTGTAGGAAGGAAGATTCTTCACCTCTGCACCATTATTGGGTTCCTTGTAAAAGCATGGCTCTTTCACAACTAAATTATCTGACCAGGTCTGACTGGTCATGTTTCCAGGTGTTTCTTTCTGCACAGCAAATGCCAGTCTGTGCTGACAGAGAGAGAAGAGGAAAGTCTGTGCCAGTGAACATGACAAGTGTCCGCGTTGTCTACCACACTCTAGTTCACAAGCAAAGATTTTTAACTGATGGAAGTGACCAAGATGAAACGTACCTGGCTCCACAAAAAACAGACATTTTTAACACTCTAAGACCATACTCTTGTAAGGGATATAATCTTCATTATGGAGGATGCAAGTCAAGCACTGCAGCTGTGATTTTAGTCCTCCACATACTTTATAGACAACTATTTCTGAGCTAATTGTCTAGATCTCTCTGTAGTCAATCCAGTCTACCCAAGCATAGGAGTTATAGTACAATTCAGCCGACCTATCCCTGCAGAACTTCTGCATTCATTCTCACAGTAGTGTACAACCTCCAGATGCACTCACATGTCCATACTTAGGACCAAGTGTGATTAACTAACACATGAAAATCATCCAGAGACTTGCAAACTAACCAAGAACCAAGGAATCGTTGTGAATCACACAGCAAGTATTAAACTTTAGAAACCAAGTGGGTGAGAAGAATCTCTTAATGCTGTTGTCACTGCTGAACTGGGGGATAGAAACAAGAGATGTTCCAATGAAAGCCAAGAGATAAACAGGCCATACTGGAAACAGAGACAGATATTCGGGGCCAGGTTCAGCCCAAGAAACAGGAACTAACACAGTTTGGTGAGCTTCAGAAAGCAATTTAGACTGCACAGTTCAAAGCCGGGTCTGGCACCAAACACTGCACAGAGAGGGCAGCAACAGGTGGTGCACAAGGGACATGGCAGTCCTGAGCTGGAGGAACTGAGTGAGGGACACAAGATTGAAAGAGTGAAACCAACACATGATGAGCAACTTTGACTGCTTTGCCTGACTCACTGTGGTGCTTAAAAACCAATATACATGTTCATTGGAGTTATATTTCCCTGGGTGCATAAGCACATGCTCTGCACAAGCTCTGAAGTTCAAGAAGATCAAGACAGGCCAACTCCAGCATAGGCAGGGAGAGGCTTAGATGTCAACAAAAGTCTGACTTCTTAGGGATGTTCAGACCTAACACACTGCAACAATGCTGGGTTCAGGAAGAGGTATTGCTGTTACATTAGTTGGGGGAGGAACAGCACTTACCCAGAGAGTTAGAGACCTGGACTTTGCTTGGTAGTGGGATTTCAGCACTTGCATCCCAGGAAAGTGCACTAATCAACAAGTTAAATGTGAGATGTCATTATTCTCCATTTGCCATGCAGTATCTGTGCTCCCATGCAGCAAAGTTTCCCAAGTTCATGGCACAGAGAGAAGAAATAAGAAAAAGAGAACTGACACTGGAAAGAAGAGTTTAAGAGCCTTATATAACAACACTGAAATTGCTCACTGCTGGAAAGCCACATATGCAATTTTACTAAACTCCTGTATACCAAGCTACTGATTGTCCACATACCAACAGAACTACCACCCATGCCAAGCATCCTAACTCCCAAAAATCCCTTCTCAGAATAAAGACAGCTCCCCTCCTACCAGTCTCCTTATTTTAGTGTCCTTCATCCCAGCTAAAGCAGCATTCATTCCTTGTCAGATATTTTTGAGACAGCAGTAGTAGCTTCACTGACTATTTAGGCTAGCCATCTCCCTCCTGTGAAAGACGTGATCAGCTCTCAGCCCTTCCTTTTCACGAGGGCTTCAGAAGCAGCAGGAGCTCTAGTCTAGAGGCTTGGTGGCTCTGTTTCCAGAGGAATCCAATAGCATGACCTCAACTGGGGATAAAACAGAATTGCAAAGATAACTGCTCACTTTTTGTTCTTGTCATTATACAGGCTCATCCCAAGGGGGTAGAATATTGGCCTAAAATCCATTAATCCCTTCTCATGGGGAAAAGATATAGTAGACAGTGCTTTAGTCTAGCGGTAAACAGCAAAGCAAGACCCATAGGATGAAAGCTAAAGTCAGAAATTCAGACCTTAAGCAGACACTATTTAACTAAGGGCTGTTGAGCTCCCCCAGATTTGTCAGGCTTTGATCCATTTCCTCCAGTAGCAACTATAAAGTCAAGACTGTGTGCTCTTCTGTAGCTCACTGGATGTCAAAGTGCTGACTCAGGAAGGAAAACGTAGTGCAAAAGATACTGCTTAAAACTGCATAAGCGTAAAAGGGAGAAGAGGTGGCAAACAGATCTTCAAATTTTCGTAAGAGATGTGATGACCTACATAGCACAGAAGAGCTGTACCGGGCAAGTTGTTAGAAACTCTAAGAATAGAGTAGAATTAGTGGGCATAGGTTAAATACAGAACAGCGGAGAAGAGTCAACACAGCTTCTGCAGAAAGTAGTCATGCCTCATAACCCTACTAGAGGTCTTTGAAGGAGTCATTGAACCAAGGATAAGCCAGATGCTACACTCTACTTGGACTAGTAAAGTAGACAGATTTCCAAAATAGCTTGTGTATGAAGACAGATAGATAGACTGGATATCTTTCACAATTTCCACTGAAAAAGAAAAAAAGAGGAGTACTGGGAGAACATAGGATGGTAAAATCATGACTGACCTGTAAGTGATTGAAGAAAAATTATTCCTACCTCTAATATACAAGAACCAAGGGGAATTATATTAACTTATTAATTGATAGACTAAAAATAAATTAAATGGGGTACAGAGACTATAGTTAAACTTGCAGCCCTTCTTAATGCAGGACACTGGAAGTGCTAAAGTATACATGCATTCATACAACACCATGGAAGAAAAATTCATGAAGGACCATTCAACACAAAGATACTTTGACACAGGAAATTCTTGAGGTGCAGACTGTCAGAAGCTGGAGAGTATTCTGACAGAGCATCACTACCTGTGCTTTTGCCTTCATGCTTACTATTACCCAGTGTTGAAACCAGGTTGTGAAGCTACATAAACCTTTGGTCTGACCCAGGACAGCTGTTCCTACAGTTTTGGAAAGGGATTATCTCAAGGATGTCTTATGACCCGCCAGTGGCCAGTGAGATTTGGGAGAAGGTGGTATTGCCATTCTCCAGACCCTGAAGGATGCTGGATGTTAGTATTTGTGGAAAACTCAAATAGGATAATGATAGGCACCATAAAAACAACCTTTGAAGAATTTGATTCCATTTTCAGAGCAATCTCAATAGGGCACAGCAAATACAGCCTGGGACTACACACAGAGCAGATACCAAGTCTACTTCATCTTTTACACTATGCAAAGCAAAACCTTCATGGGAAAAACACTTTCTAAAATTGGATCCACCAATACTTTAAATTCTGACAGAAGTAATACAGCGTCCTACACAAATAGATGCTTGCACAGGCAAACTTATTTAATACTTCTTTTATTCTTATTATTTGTGAATTTCTAAAGTTGTAATACACAGAATAACTTGGTTTTCCTCTAGAAATTGAGGATGGAGATAACCACACGGAAACAATGCATTGAGGAGTAAACAAAATAAGCAGTAAATCGGTTAATCTAAGACTTGTGACTAAAGATACCTGGAACATACCTTTCTGTGAAAGTCTCCCTCATGCGAACTGTCACACTGGTTACCTAAGACATGTGAATGTCAGCATGAAACAATTATAATGCTGCACTTGGAGGCTCCTACAGAGATCGGGATTCATTGCATAAGACTGGTGCATAGACACAGGTCTCAAAACTAGTGCCTCACATAATTTTCAATTTAGGTAGGTAGGCAGAGAAATTAAAGGAGTTGCCCAAGGTCATGCAGTTGACCAGTGGCACAGCTGGGAGCAGAAGCCACTCTCAGAGTCATAACAGACACAGCTAAGATTACCGATACGAGTAGAGGCTTGCAGGCTCTGACTATATTAACTATAACCATGTTTTATTAGGGCAAAACTAACATTTGATCAGATCAAGATCACAGTACAAGAACATTCTTACAAGATTAAATATAAAATATGCAGATATTTGCAGTTAGGCAAACTGCACATCGTTTTTAGATGATTTAGAGTTTATTATCTACAGATCATACGGCAAAAAAAGTAAACTCTTTGAATTAATGCACACCTGCTAGTAATCTGAAAGAACAATAAGGACCTCAAACTTTTATTTCTCTCTACTTTTCTGTCTAAGCACTTTGCTCAATTCATCTATTTCCTTTAATCTCCTTCCAGCCACATTCCAGCTGCTTAAGAGACTTTTAATGAGAGCCTGTTCCTGTGCAATGCCCAATGTCCTCTGGATCTGAAAGGTCTTAAAAACCCCTAAAAATATGCCTTTTCTACCTCTCCCAAGTAAGGAGAAAAATCAAAAGGAGCCACAACAGTACTCCATATCTGATTTCATGGGCCTTTCATGTTTTGCAGAACCATCTACACCCCACAGATAGCTGCAACAAGCATTCAGGAAAGGCTAAGAGAATATGGGACAGTGACAGATCAAATCAAGGCAACTACATTGCACAACAGGTCCTCAGGTTTCCTCTCTCTCTGGCAGCTCAGTAGAATAGAGTTTTAATCCTTTCAGAAGCAACACTATTTAATCCTCAATATTTGTCCCTGGACAAATGGATGGCCAGCAGCAGTGTGGTACTGTCTTGACTAAATGGGATGGTCTTCCATGCTTTGTGCCACCCACTGTCTGGAGAAGGTGGCAGAAATCCCCCAAGCATCGTCTCAGTATAAACTATTGCTCTCAAAGGTTTTTTACTTTTCATCATCAGAGTTGTCATTTCAGACCCTCTGGCAGGTGTTTTTATACCTGTTATCCTCTAGGTTTTCTGTCAAGCTTTCTGTTCCTCACAAAGGAAAAAAGCTGGAATTAAAAACTCGTGTGAGGTTTAAGGGAGGTTTTGAGTTGGAATCCTTGGAAATGGGCTTTTCTGCTTGCTGCAAACCCTTTTGGGGAACAACAACCATGATGTGTCCAGATACAGACTCAGTTTTTAAAAAGAATTCTCCACAGGGAACAGCATATAAAAATCTTACATCAGAAGAGCTGGCTGGTTTAGCATGAGAGTTACGTGTAACCTGGTGTGAGGATTTAGCTGGGAATCATTGCAATTAGTGCCTATGCACCAGTTGACTTGGGTCACTCTAACTGCACTGGGTTGTTCATCCTTATCTGCTCTGGGTTCCCACAGTCTGGACATACTTGGTTTAAATCCTTCCACCTCTCAACTCAATCATATGAAATATTTCCATGTAGCTCTTGATTTCAGGGGCAGTGTACTCCCTGCTTCTGGCCATCCAACCCAGGCCAGCAGTCCGGTCAATCATTACATGGGAGATCGGATTTTCAGTCTAACTCTGGACTGGCCACATGCCCTGGAGTGTTCCCTACATGAAACTCTCAACACCCAGTGGGATGATTTTTTAGAAAATATGATACCCTAAGACAGCCACTAAAGAGAATCTGGGAACTGAAGATAATCAAAAAGCATCCAAAAAGATGCCTTACCTATTCAGTGTATCTATAGTCCCACATCATCTCTGCTGTGGCAGTCACTATAGACTCCATCTTTTCAAGTCTCAGATGAAAGTTGCCTTCCCTCTCCGTTTCTGCTCTCTTTCTGCTAATATACTCTTCTTAAATATCCCATGATTCTATGTGACTGACAATTCAAAAAAAGATGCTGTAGCCCTCCTGATATACTGTACTTTGAGGAACTGTTACGCAACCTGTAAGTAATATGGGCATTTAATTTATCAGCTCAACAGGAAGAGAAATGTCTTCAGAAATCTTGCCAGGAGTGCTCAGAACTGGACAGCAGAGTCCCTATTTGTAGTAGATTTGGTCCATTACATTTATCAGGGAAAGGCTGCAATAACAAACAGTTACCAAAGAAAACATAGGAATGTAGGTAACTGGGCTAACTGGATGAAAACCAAAGCTTACTTGACATCTCTAGAAAGATACAGGTACTCATATTTACATTAAGATGTCATTTGACATGCTATGCTACTTTCAAAACTATGCAAGCCCAAGCTTCAATAGACCTGCAAGTCACATGTTGGGTTTACTCTCTAAGGGCCAAAAAAAATCCTTCTGTCATGAAATGGGCAACAGTTGTGCCACTGACTTTGATGGAAGCAGAATTAGCAGCAAATACAGAGGACACAGGTAGGCTAAATTAAGAGGAGCTGCGAATCAAGACAGCACATCATGTGAAATTCCAGGAAGCCTGGCGCCTCTGTACCTACCACAGGTATTTCAGGATGAGTTATAAAGAAATGCTCCAGCAGATCCAGCTGCCCACAGAGCACAGACCAAACTGGCCCATGAAATGAGGCATGTTGCAGCCTGCTGCCTGGAGGTCTCCCCATGGGGAAGGCTTTAATCAAGTTTGTTCCTTCTGCCTACCCAACAACATCCTACCTGAGGTGGGTCTCTTCTGATTTCTGCTCTGACCTAACTCTAGGAAGAGACCCTCTTAGACCCTGTGAGGAGCTCTTTGCCCTCCAACACCTCCCAAACTACTTCTCACTTTGTGAAACACAGCCCCTAAGCAGGCAACGGGAGGCTGAGAGCTTTCAGTGAGGTCAAAAGAGACTCCCACCCACCCAAGGAGTTTGTACATCCTGAAAAAAAAAAGCGTGGCTAAGACGAGGAGGGAATACCTTACAGGAAGCTACAGCACTGGGGAAGACTGAAGCAAAGGTGAAAACAAAACAAGCAAGGGAGACAGCCACTCCTGGATTCCTGCATCTAATGAGCCAGGCAAGCCCAACATAACCTGAACAACAGCTGGACCACATTTCATGCAGAGCTTATTTTCTCCTCCTCTCTTAAAAGCAGGCTGCAATTTACCCCTCTCTGGACCCAGCACTGGCAGTTCAAGGTCTATTCAAGCATAGCCAATGCACTGACACCAGATAGCCAAACAGCCCCAGATACTGTCTTCTGAGATCTGCCCACAGCTGCCATTATTTCTCCATTGTAAGGCTGTGTTCACTCTGGAAGGACTTTGTTTTGTATATTTATAGGTGATCTTCATCTTTCCTGGGCCCTTGGACCACTTTTACTGGACTACTCTGTACGCTACCCTTACTTGTGTCCTAATGGAATGAGACTTGATATTTTCTCCACTGCTGTCAACCAGTAATACTTCACCTGTGCAAAATCCACTATATGCAACAGAAAGAACTCAGGTTCTCTCTCTGCAGGCAGCCACCCAAAAGCCTCCTTCATGTTTTATTACATCTTTGCAAGGTTTTCTCAATTAAGTGTTTGGAAAGCAAAGATCTGGCTCATGTGCCTAAGTCTCTCCTATTCAGCAAAGCTTAGAGGTAGACCGCTGAACCAGGGTCTAAGGGCCCCTCCAATTCAGTAGTAGTTTGGATGTGAGATTATTTTTCTCCCAAAATGAGCCATATCAGGCATTCACATCAGGACTTCTAAAATATTCAAGTTCCGCTCTAGTCTATTGACTCCAGTTTGTATTTGAAAGCACCCATGTATCGCATTATTAATCACCATCAAACACTCACTGAGTTCTTAGACTTTAGTTTCCTTCTTGTATTCCTTCTTCTGATTTTTAAATGAGGAGGTGAGAATACACAGCTCATGCCTGTGTCAAACCCCTCAAGGAAAAAGACATTAAAAAGTGAAACTACAGCCTCAGATCCTAAGCTATGCATTGTCAAAAGGCAGCACATCCAGATTTCATATGCCCAGAAAGCAGCTCATACCAGACAGATCATTGTCATGAAATGAAGAATCACTCAGGTTGCTTTAACAACAGAGTCCAGCATGAGCAAGAGTCAGTAACTGCTTTGTGTCAGTTATCTGAAAGGGAAGCACAAATACGTTCACTTCCACTGAATTCAGTCATGTGCACATGCCCCCGTAACTGGAAAGCCAAACGCTCGCTGCAGCCCAACTCCTTGAGAGAGTACGTGTACTACACGCTATGAATGGCCAAGAAAGGTAGGGTCCTCCTGTCAGCAGGTGCTTAGATATCAGGCTAAATGATACAATTAATAAACTGCAATTCCAGCTGGTTTAAGGAAGCTTTCCAACAGAAATGAAATGCTAATCGTTGTCCTAGGTAAGTGGTGCCAAGCCAGCAGACACTTGCAAAGAAATGTAGGAAGAAGTGTCTGGCATGTGATGGGAGGATGAGTAGAGAGGGACCAGGACCCTCCATGAGTGTCAAACAGCACAGATCTGTCCTGAGTGTTACAATCACTCACAGCAGTGTCTGAATGTATTCATGTTTATGTCTCTCCTGCACTCACTGTCATATACGAACTAAAAGCTCTGATCACGGTAAGAGTCTGAAAACCTGTCGGAGAAGCAGCTTACTTAGAAAACAAAACAAAACAAAATACTTCTTCACAGGAAATTCTGCATTGAGCTAACCTGTTAAAAACCCATCTTTGCCTTTAACCCAAGAAAACTAAAACGTGAGGGGAGGACACGCGCCCGGGGACAATTGCGCCCAAGTGCTCCTGCGCAGTATCCCAGGCTGAAGCATCAGCTCTACCTCCCTGCGCCCCAGCACCCCCTCCATCCCTCGGCTGGCTTTAAGCCCCTGCCGCCCGTGGGGCCCCGCAGAACCCGCGTGTCACCCACACCCCTCTGCTGAGCCCTGGCTCCCTCTGCCAGCCCCCCCCCGCCGCCCTCCCTGCAGGGAAGCAGCCCGGGGAGAGGTATCAAAGCCAGCGACTGTCCGGGGCTGATTTCACATTCTGAACAGAAACGGAGCAGAGTGCAAGGCGTGTAAGAAAGCCGGTTTTTCTCCCTATTGCTCCCAGCTAAGAGCATCTTCCATTCCGTTTCTCCGTCCCACTCTTGCACACGTTGATCCTGCCCCCGGTCCCCTTTCTCCGGGGTGCCCGGGAGCACGGCGGGGGCTCCTGCCGACACCCAGCACCCTAGCCCCTTTCTCGCACCCCTCTCCTCGCCAGCGCCCCGCCGGCCGCAGCGCTCAGGACCGGCCCCGCGGTGCCGGGATGCGCCGGGCGCTGCAGGTGCCCGCCCCGGCCGGGACCCCCTCCCGCACCGCCCCGCGCTGCGCGCCGGCCAGGACCTGCCCCAGGACCCAGGAGCCCGCGGAGCCTCCGCGCATCCTCTCAGCAAAGCGCCCGCGGAGAATCCGCACTCCCTCCCGGGGTCCCCGGCGCTGCCCCGCGGAGAATCCGCGCTCCCTCCCCGGGTCCCTCAGCGCTGCCCCGCGGAGAATCCGCGCTCCCTCCCGGGGTCCCTCAGCGCTGCCCCGCGGAGAATCCGCGCTCCCTCCCGGGGTCCCTCAGCGCTGCCCCGCGGAGAATCCGCGCTCCCTCCCCGGGTCCCTCAGCGCTGCCCCGCGGAGAATCCGCGCTCCCTCCCGGGGTCCCCGGCGCGGAGGCGGCGCCAGGGGCCGAGCCCCGCGGGCGGCGCTGACCCGAAGTAGGCGGCGGCGGGCGGCGGCGGCGGCAGGAGGAGGAGGAGGAGGAAGAGGAGGAGGAGGATGCGGCAGAGGGCGGCGGCGGAGCGCATGGTGCCGGGCGGTGCCGCTCCGCAGCTCGCTGAGCGGCCGCCCGGCGCCGCGGCTCTTTAAGCGGGAGGCGGGGCGGCCCCCTCCTCCCGTCCCGTCCCGTCCCGTCCCGTCCCGTCCCGTCCCGTCCCACAGCCGCCGGCGACGCCGTGGCGGAGGGCGCCGGGCACCCCCGGGGCTCCGCGGGGACCCGCCGGCCCCTGGAGCCCTCGGGCACGCCGTGCCGGGTCGCGTCCCGCCCAGCGCCTCCACCTGCGGGCTCCGAGGGCAGCCCCGGGGGCTCTGGGGGCTCGCAGACCACGGCAGGGATCGGCAGTCTCCATACCAGGGTCCGGGATGCTCGACGGCACCACATGGAATAATAACGGTGGGTGCAGGGGAACACCCCGCTTCGAAGCTTTACCGCTTGCCTTTGGTGGTGCAGCACGGCTGCGGGCGGCTGTTTGTGCGGGGAAGTGAACCGATGCATCAAGGAAAAGGTGGAGAAGAACCTGCTGCGCCCAGGCACCCGCCGTTCACCCAACACATGCCTTCTTATGCTCCGGCTTACTGCCAATGACTCTGAGGTCCATGGATGTGGCAGGTAGATCCCAACGCACGGCCTGGAGCATGCTCCCGCAGACACGGATAACCAAACATGCGTTGCACAAACAGCTATCTCACAGAAATATTGGTGGGAAGGATCCTCTGGTCTCTAGACCAACCTCCTGTCCCAAGACAAGTTGTTGTCAAATCTAGATAAGGGTGACTGTGACTTTATCCAGCCAAGTCCTGCAGACCTCCAAGGATGCAGATCCCCACACCTCTCTGGGTGCTTGTCCTATGGATGCCAAAAAAAAGGATTGTTTAATGCCCAGCCTGATCCTCCCAAGTGCAATTACACAAGCTTTCATAGAGGAACTCAGCAACAAATTTCCAGAACCCAATGGCGGCCACTGGGACAAATATTAGGAAGGTGCACCCCCCCCATGCTCTGGAAACACTCCCATAAAATCACAGGACTGTGGAGACACGTATGTGGCAGGGCTCTAGATAGGCACATAGCCAGTTACAGAGGTCTGAAACCAATCTACCCAGCCAATGAATGAGAATGGCAACTTTGCGGAGCCAGTGGTTCAGTGCTCCATTTCACACCCTCCTCCATCAGTCTGTGTGTCTGGGAAGTTTGCTTTGCAAACGGTGTAAAGGTGTGTGCAAGGTTGTGAACTGCAGCACTTCCTCGTGACACTTGAAGAACTCCAGGTGAATCCGTAATTACTCCCATCCCTGCAGCAGTATCCTCAAAAGTCCATGATGGGTAGGGTACTACCAAGACCTGTTCTCTACTACTGAGACCAGTGTTGTTCTCCAGTATGTCTTGGGCTGCTTCTTTTTGTTTTCCTACATAGCGGCTCATGGCACATTCCCAGGGCACAGCATCTCTATAACCATGCCTCTCCCTGGATGACAGAGACGGGTTGTCCCACCTCCTGCCTGCACAACCCTGCTGCAAGGACTCGTGATTTCAGGAGAGGGATTAAGGTAAGTAGGGACAACATTAACAGTCACCATCTCACACCAGTCCTACCACAATAAGAAGAGAAAACCCTGCTCTCCTCCCATGCTCTGTCTTGAACCATGGAGGCACAGGAGGTTCAATAGGGTTGTTGTTTGGGACGGGAAGCCGAGGAAGGTATGTGGCTGCATGTCAGAAAAGTCTGTGGCTTCATGAAGGGTGTAAGATGGGAGTCTCAGATACCATGAAAAATGGGGTGAAGAAGGGCAACCCAACAGTCTCCAGCCCTTACAGAGCTCCCCAACACCTAGTACTCCTCACTGTCCTAGGACACTAGTGACTCCCCACGGCTTCCCTTTGAACCTGCTCTGCTGCAGCCTCCAATCTTAACCTTGTTGCCCAAATATTCAAGGACCAGCAAAGTTCCATTTTGCCTACCCCTCTGAGAACCTTTTCTCTTTTTCTGCTGTTGGCAGGACTCATTAGGAGCGACACAGACACTTGCTGATCTTGTTTCCCCTGTTTAGGGGTGTTTGCATACGAATGTCTTTGGATGCTATTTTTCACCAAATTGTATAGGAATGACTGGGAGTGAGGGGTGCTTTTGATAACACTCTCATTTCCTGACTCAATTCTTGCTACCATGACAGCATTCAGAGGATACAAGCCTGGGCAGCAAGGAAGCATGGATATTAGTATTTGTTGAGAGCACATCAGAGAATGCAATTCTGCATCTGGAAATATTCTTCAGGTGCAGTCTTCAGCCACAGTGCCAAGATGTCCCCAGCCAGACACCACCAGACTGTGGAGGCCATTCAGGAAGAAGGCAGCCACCTGCCTCCAAATCTGAGAGTGGAAACACATGGAGAACACCATGCCATGCTCACCAGTGTCACAATCGATTCTTGATGTCTTTGGCAAAGAAGGCTACAGCACAGCTTCTGCAGTCCTCCTGCTGGGACTTGCTCTCCAAAGTCGGATACTCTGATGCGCCAGAGTCCCAAACCCTTGAGGACTAAAGCAGCCAAGGTCCCTTCTTACAGACTCTTGGAGAAGCTGTGACACCAGTAAGCCACTCCTAGGTGCTCAGCACTGCCTGTAGCCCTCAGTGTACCAGAGGAGCTGTCTGGGTGTTTGTTCCCCATCCTTCTTCAGTTTGAGTGAACTGGCTTAGGGAAGTCCACTTTGTGAACACTGGTGGATAAAACAGAGTTCACACAGCACCTCTGCCAACAGATCAGAGGGGGCAGGAGAGGTGGTGGCTCCTGAACAAAGCTGTGGCAGATGAGGTCCTTCTAGTAGTTCTGGCAGTTCTTGGAAGTCTAATACTGCTCTGCCCAACACACATGGACAGCTTCCCAGGCATGCCTTGAAGCCTAGTAGAGGAAGGAGAGAGGCATAGACCCCATAGGACTATGCAACCCCACAGGGACCTGCTGAGGAAGGATGAAAAGGACTGGCCAGGATCCAGGAGATGAAGTGCCAGCAGAATGTTATGTGCTGAGGTATGAACCTTTCAGTCCTAGACAGAGAATACACAGGGAAAGACCAGCCTAACGAGGGCTGCAAGGGAGGTAGGCAATCAGTGGTGGGGAAGAGGACACAAACACCTCTTTTGTGCCTCCTGGAAAGTGTCTCAGATGTGAGGAAGGTGTCTTCCCATACAGTTTGGAGGCCACAACTACAGCCGGATTTTCACATCTTTGACAGTATCTGTTTATATTGGGAGAGCTACAGTTGGCAGAAGACATTTTGCCTTCTGGCTGGTGTGAAGGAGGGAATTTCAAATGGTATGTAAGCATCTGGGGAGGAGGTGGGAACTATAGGGCAAATGGAGGGAGCAGCCATGCTCCATGGTGTTAGAGCTGGGGCCATAAAGTCACAGCTGACTGTGAAGATTAAGGTCCTGCTGAGGCAATGTCCACAGTGAAGAGCTGTCAGGAGGAAAAGTCAAGGTTCTGGGCAAGCTGAGCATGCTCTGATGCCCTGGAGGGGGTCTTTCATGTAGGCACCCTGTCCTTCTTGGTCCTGCCCCCTTCTGCCAGCAAAGGGAAACCTGAGAGAGGTGGTGGGCTAAGGAAGGAAAACCCTAGATGTACCTATTGCTTTTCTCAACCCAAGCCACAGTGGCAGGACAACTAGAGATTAAGTCTTCAGCAGGAAGTGCCAAAGGGTCAGCATGGGGGACAACGTGAGAGGTCATCTTGTCCCCAGACCTCTCCTCCTTCTTGGCTTATTGGGGAGCCACTGTAGCAGGGCCTCTTCCCATAATTTCTGCCTAGGGCACAAGGTGTGAGATCACCAAGCATGGGAAGGGAAGGGGCCTCATGCAAGGAGTGAGGATGTAGAAATGCTCTTGGGGAAAAATGCAATGAACCTACAGGAGTTTGGTTGATCAGTGAAGAGCTGGCTCAGAGGGAGGATAAAGTGGAGAGTAAGTTGGTGTCTGAAGCACAGAAGAAGGTGTCAGGAGAGACACTGGGCAGACCTGGAGGAGGACAAGTCGGCGGTGGATGTGGGCGTGAAGCAAGCCCAAGAGTAGGCATATGGGTGGCTTAGCACACGAGCCAAGTAATGGTTTGTGCCGACAGCAGGAATGGAAAAGGCTTTGTCAGAGGCAGGGCTGAGGCTTAGATGTGATGAGGACTTGGGAGGAGAAGGGCACAAGACATTGGAGGAAGGAAAATTGGGGGAAGGAAAATTGGGGAAAATAGGAGGACAGCAACAGTACTGAGAGGGTCTATCGGTATGGGTGAGAAGAAGGTTCTGACTGCTCCACTCATCCTACTGCACAGTGCAAGGCCAAGGTTTTTGTCATGGAGTTCATAAGCCAGTAAAACCTATAAAAGACTGGAGAAAGAAGAACAGTTGTTTTCTGCCCTAGCATGTTGCTTTATCCCAGTTCCTGGTAGGGATGCTTCAGGATTTGTCATTGTAGATCTCTGCAGTTAAATTATTTTATTTCAGAGGTGATTTGATCTGTGCTGCTTTGAAAGCAGTTTTAGGGACATTTGCCAAGGCACAATGGCCATATTTCTTCTAAAACAGACAGTTTTCTGAATCAATTGCTTGTTGCTCTCTGTCTTATAGCCATTTGAGCAAGTGTCTATATTAGTACTTATTTCATACCTACAGTTTACATATGCCAACCTTTTATCTATGGCACTTCAAGGAGCTTTTGATTGAATTTCAGTTGCCACTTATTTGGTTCACAAGAAAGAGGCATATATTGTAAGATTTTGGAGAAAAGGTATTTTGAGGGATTCATAAGAACCAAAGAAAAATCCTCACTCAGTGTTTCTATATGCTGGAGTTTGGCTTCATAGGAATTTCTGATACTCAGATATTGATCATGTGTATTGGCAAAAGCAATACTCACACTTTTCCACCCAGGGGCTTTGCAAAACCCACCCCACTCTCCATCTAAGTTGTAAATTGGTCCATGCAACCCTATCCTGATCAGATATCCTGGCAGTAGGTTCCATGCTTTGGAGAGGGTGTCCAGAACCCCATGAAATGACCATGGCTTGTGCATGTGTCAGCCCACAAAACAAAAGCTCCTTCATTTCTCAGCAGAAGAAAGCTTTGAGATGGGCCAGCACAAGTGCTTTCAAGGACCTTGCTCAGGGACTGCATAACAAGACACCAAAGAAGAGGAGGTGGATGGGGAAGTGTGACCACCATCAAGCCATCTCCTCTAGTTCAGATGCAATGTTCTCTTGGCTTCTGTAGAGCAGAGTTAATATGCCTCATCCTCAAGACCTAAGTGATGTTTCACATTTCTGTCATGCTCCCAAAAGACAGGTCACAACTTCTGCAATACTTCATAATCTTCTTCTTAACAGTACAGTTAATGCTAATAACACTAGCTTGCCCACAGCATTTCACAGGGACTAGCCAAGATGTTTATTGTAACAAAAGACAAAAATTAGGAACAAGGCATGGCAGCGAAGTGACTCCCTTATATCCTGACATCCTCAGAGTTTGGGGTGTCATATGGTGTGCCTGCCCTCAAAAGACTTCTCCTGATGTACCTTTGGCCCAGCATGTTGAATGATCCTCTTGCTTCTGCTGAACTCCTCTCTCACAGCAATGTGAGTAGACACATTTCGACTGTGCCAAACATCCTAACTCCAGGACATGGCATGTACTGAGTCTGTCTGGACTGCCCAAGCTGTGAATGAACCTTTCCATGGTTGTTAGGAATTACAACCATGGGCAGTTTGGCGGCTGCCCAAATAAGAATTGCATTCATCCTTTTGACAGACCCCAGGTCTTCCAGCTGAAGAGTCCTAGCCCTCCTTTAGTAATGCCGTCATTCAGTACCTTTGATTATCTTCATCACATCTCCCAGTACCTGCTCTGATTCTCCTGGAAGTTTGTTGTCAATGAGGAGAACAGAATAACATGTATTCTAGATATATTTCCTGTCTTGGTCTCTAGCAGTAATTCCTGATGTTCTGTTCTCCATGATGACCATCCAGGAGATTTGAGATGATATTTTTATAGAAGGCTGTATTCAATTAAGTGTGTGTTGTATATTGGAAACTCATTGTCCATAAAGAGAAACTAGTGAATTAGCTCGGATGTAGACCTTCACATTGTAGACATCCTCCTATCATGAGATAGATCTCTCTTCCCATGTCCCATTGTGCTGCATTCACCGGTGACAATGGTGCTTTTTTGACCAGCTATAAGCTAAGGAGTAAAGAAATCCTCAGCCCATCGCAGGTAATATTCTGGAGCACTGACTGCTTCTGTACTTCTCGACCTAAGCATTGCTCTACAGCTTTACTAACACTCAACTGATCATATATCTGGATGGCTTATGACAAATGGGAATGGCAATAAACAGCAACTGTTGTCTATGAGCAGTCTGATTTCATGGCACTTTGAGATCCAGGCACAGGTCAGCCCCCTTCCCACCTCAAATAGGGGTGCAATAGAACTAGGAAAGGTTTCGCGAGTTACAGCAATCCTGATCAAAGACAGAGAAGGATGTCAGTAGGAGTTACTGAGTAGGCTGGGATTCTTCAGTTTGGAAAAAAGACTACTGATGGGGATATGGTAGAGGTCTCAAGACCAAATGTCTGATAGAAGGTGGACAAGAACTCACAATTATTGGGGCATCAAATTAAGCCAGCTGGTGGCATTTACCAAAAAAAAACCAAACAAAACAAAACAAAACAAAACAAACCCCACCCAAACAAACAAACAAACAAACAAAAAAACCCCAACCAACACTGGATGCAATTCTTCACACAACCAAGATATTGTCACCAGGAGCTGTGGGACTGCAGGCTACACCATGTTACAGAAGCCAAATGTTTGCATGCAGTTTAAGGAGAAACCATGTAGATTTATGGAAGAGAAAAAAACGCTGTTACTAAAACCAGCAACACTACCTTGGGCTGGGGAAGTCCCCGAGCTGCAAATTCTTGGCGTCTGTGAAATTTTTCAGGGGAAGAGTCTCTACGTGCACATTCTGTTCTTATACTTTTCCCAAGGAATCTACTTTTGCACAGTGTCACTGCTGGGCATCAGCCAAATTTGAAAATCTGAACAGAAAATCGGGAAAATTGGGAAACAGATCAAAAGTAAAATCAGATTGCAAAGGTGGTAAAAATGAAAGGAAGGGACAGGTCAAAGGAATCATAAATATGCAAAACTTGAAAAGAAGAAAGGCAGAAGGGAAACCAATGAAACTCCACTGGAGATACCTACTGCTCCTTGAGGGCAACCAAGTAGCTGGTGGGGGCTTCCCAGTGTAGTCTTGTCTGGAGAGGCAACGGGGTCGGGGACCAGTAGCTGGACCACAATCACCTATGGTGGTGGGCGCATGCACCGGCTCGTCCCATGGGCAGAAGCTTAGCCAGAGCAGGGGGACACTGATGAGGAATCCAATGGCCCTGTGGGCCCTTGGCTGAGATGGATACAGATAAAAAGAAGCATCAGCAGGAGTCTCTAGAGGACCTGAAGGATGGCTTGCAGCCTCGAAGTACATGTTCACCAGGGTCTGCCTCTCACCGCAAAAAGAAACTGTGTGAGGGGTGCTGTGAACTGCACCGTAAGCACACCCACCTTCACCACACAGTGGTGGATTTTCCAACCTAAGTCCCAGTCTGGATCTGACATAAACTGAAATCTTGGATTTCCACCTTCCTTTGCTAGTGAAATGTCCTGCCACTCTATGTCTGTGCAGCAATCCAGGGCAAGGAGATGGAGTGATCAGATGTTCTTCAGACCCAGTTTGAAGTGAGCCATCTTGGGTGTTACTTGTCCAGATAAAATGGTGCGTTGGGCCATCCAGGAAGGCTGATGAGACTGATGTCTAACAGTGAAGCATGCAGAGTCAAAATGAGGGGCCAGCAGAGACTGCAGAGCAGTATGGTTTTTTTAGTAGGGCCTGTTGCGATAGGACAAGGGGGAATGGTTTTAAACTAAAAAAAGGTAGATTCAGACTAGATATAAGGAAGAAATTTTTTATGATGAGGATGGTGAGACACTGGCACAAGTTGCCCAGAGAGGTGGTAGATGCCCCATCCCTGGAAACATTCAAGGCCAGGTTGGATGGGGCTCTGAGCAACCTGATCTGGTTGCAGATGTCCCTGCTCATTGCAGGGGGGTTGGACTAGATGGCCTTTAAAAGTCCCTTCCAACCCAACCTGTTCTATGATTCTATGATTGCTCAAGATAGGAGAGAAGAGCAGGGTCTAGGTAGTCCTTGCACCCTGGAGGAAAGAGGAGAGTAGAGGGCAGGTCAGCCATCCCTGGTCATGCCAAAACACTGTCAGTCTTTCTAAGGTCCTAGGAAAAGGCCAACAGCTCAGAAAGGCCTCCAGGGAGGTATCTTGGATGGATGGAAAAGAGCTGTTGGTCATAATTAATATCAAAGCAGTCCATGTAGAGTTGCTGGGCTCCAACAGGGGAATCTGAGGATGCCAATAAATGCCAAACTGAGCCAGTCTAACAGCTCGCTGCTGCCTAAAGAGGAATCACTCTCCCCCTCCTTTCTCCATCCCCCTTCTGCTCCCAACAGCAGTCCTGGCCACTGTTTTGCACAGGCTCTTTTTTGCCATATTCTGTGTAATCAACAAGCTGAACTGGTCCATGGAGAGCTCTGTGGGCACCAAGCTGATTCCAGGTGGGATGTTGTTGTGGTTTAGCCCCAGCCAGCAACTCAGCACCACACAGCCGCTCGCTCACTCCCCCTACCCCGATGGGATGGGGGAGAGAATCGGAGGAGTAAGAGTGAGAAACACTCCTGGGTTGAGATAAGAACAGTTTAATAATTGAAATAAAATAAAGTAAAATAATAATAATAACAATATGATAATAATAGTAATAATAATATCCAAAGCAAGTGATGCACAATGCAATTGCTCACCACCCGCCGACCAATACCCAGCCAGTTTGCGAGCAGCGATCACTGCTCCCCGGCCAACCCCCCCCCACTTTATATACTGAGCATGACGCCGTATGGTATGGAATAGCCCTTGGGTCAGTTTGGATCAACTATTCTGGCTGTGCCCCCTCCCAGTTCCTTGTGCCCCTGGCAGAGCATGGGAAGCTGAAAAAGTCCTTGACTAGCATAAGCAGTACTCAGCAACAACTAAAACATCGGTGTGTTATCAGCATTCTTCTCCTACTAAATCCAAAACACAGCACTATGCCAGCTACTAGGGGGAAAATTAACTCTATCCCAGCCGAAACTAGGACAGATGTGTGGGTACACAGCCCTTGATGGAGAGGCAGAAAAGATGTGGAGAGCAGACCCTTCTTTTTGTCAGTAGTTAGCTGTTAGCTGAGCTCACACCATCTCCTGGAGCTTCCCCTGGGAACATCCAGTCCCAGACTGACGTGTGGCCTGGTAGCCAGACCCTTCAGCCACAGCATGGACTAGGTGTTAGACACCCTGCTTGGACTGAGCCCTGCACTGTCAGCAGCTGACTCTAGGTGAGCTGAACCTTACCCAAAGCACCTTGAATTCAACTACACAGTCTACAGCTTGGCCCTTTTTCCATTTCACCCAGGTGTGTCTGCAACTCCCAGGTGCTGCATTGGTACCAGCTGATAATTTTGCAGGTATGAAGAAATTGTTACTTCCAAAGCACTTAACACACAACTCATCAGTCAGGTGCATTTTGATAGATGAGTCAGGTTTAGGAAAACAAAATCCAGGGAGTGCAGCCAAGCAGGGACTGTCCTGCCCCTTCCCCATCCTCAACCAGTGGGACCACGTTCCAAGCGTGGGATCAAGTCCTAGATCATATTTGAACCCATGTAGCTTAACAAATACTTTCAGGGGTTGTGTTTTGAATCCTCTGGGTTTGCTTTAAACCACAGTTTCCTGGCCACATTGTGTGGGCTAGTAGCTAAGTGCACAGAGCTTTCTTTTGCAATCAGCTGCACACTCCAAAAACTGCTCTGTGAAATAACCAAGGATAAGACAAACAGCAATGCATAAGAGAAAGAAAGTGATTAAGAGGAAATAAAGAGTGAATGCTGCTGCTAGACTTGAGGATTCTGAGAACAGGAAAGAAATACTAACAGCCTCAACCCAATCATCTGCTATTTCTTAGGCAAATAAATTTAAGGTGGGTAAGGCCTGGGAGAGTTAGAGGCTAAACACCTTGCTGAGGTGAATAGAAAAGAACAGAACAGAAATAAATTTGGGCTAAGAGGTAAGGTAGGAGGTGTTGATGCACACCCTGGTGAAGAAGAGGGGAGGGGTTGAAAACATTACTATTCAAGCTACAGCTTAATAAGAAACCAAAGAAAAAGCTATAAAAACCTACCCATATACACCCTTCACAGAGATTTGGTAAACTGTGCTCTGTTTTGGCATTTGTATTGCTTTCCTTTTGCAGACGGAAAAACATTGCAGCCTGAACATCAGTGATTCTGACTGTCTAAAAGGGAAATCTCTCTCTTGCAAGGATGGCTCGACTTCGAGGTCTAAATTTGCAACCTAAATATTTAAAACTGGACTGAATGAATAGCAAACGGGAGTCCTGCTCTAATTCTGGAGAAGAGCAAACTGCCGGGACTTGTTTTTCTCCCCGAGTCCCATCTCTCGCTATGCTACCATCTCATTGCCAGCAGGTGGTACTGTGCCCCCAAGGATCACGCAAGGAGCAAGGCCTCCTTTGCAGGAGCTTTTCCAGGAGAAATCTTTCCAAACAATTGGAAAAGGTGCTCGCTATTTTTCTCTGCCTTACCTACTCACCCTACCACTCTTGGAGCCTTTTTCTCCCCGAACTGCTCTTGCCCTGTGCTCCTGAGATGAGGCCCGTGGAGTGCAAGGGTGTCTGCTTGCAGGGGGAGCTCCCATCACTCCTCAGTGGCACTAACCACACAGGTGAGTGTTAACTTGGATTTTGCTTCCCCTCTATCACCTGGAGCAGCTCCATCCCAGAAAGCTGGGGGACATGGGGTGTGATGGGCCAGTCCTCCACGTATGGGTCTTCCAGAATAGTTGTCCACCTGCATCCTCACAGCTGGGACACCCAAGTGATGGGCACTGCCAGGTACCCAAGGCCTTGGGGAAGGTGTTTTCAGGGATATAATCTGGTACCTGTGCTTCAATGAACAGCAAGTTTGTCTGTGGTGAGACCAGGAAAGCATCATATGCAACTCAGTGGCTCAACCCACATCAGGAATGGACATGTTACATTATAATGCTACATGGTCAGCTATGGCAGGTCCACTGGATGGCACTGTGTCCCACACTCCCAAGCTCTCCTGGCAAGTCACCCTCATCCTATCATGCTTAGTCCCCAGATCACAGACCACAGAGAGCACAGGTCGGACCCAGCTGGTCTGCAGTAGTTACTGCACCACCTGTATTGCGTTTTAGGACAGTCTTCCTTTAAAATAAAGATGGTCTTTGAGAAAGACTAGTAACTGAGAATCAGCCACTGGTTGAAAAAGTATGAGCAGGACAAAACATGCTGCACACCCGAGTTCTGATACACAAACGTACACCCTCATGATCATCAAGACAGTGGTCCTGCTCCAATACATAGAAAACCTGCTCATTTCTGTATGCACTTTCCACCAAAAATGTGATAACAAAACAAAAGGAGAAATATATGAAGATGGCACTGGTGTAAATAGAGATTACCACCCCCAAAAAAGGTTGTTTTTACAGCAACTCAGTCCCCAACTGTGATTCACCATTTAGCCCCGCAAACAAGATACCATGAGCTGAGGGGATAAACCCAGGAGGGGAACATGAGGCTGTGATGACACTGTGACAGAGAAATTTAAGGCAGAGCAGTCACCAAGGAGGGCGTCACCACTGTATCTGGACTAGGAACACTGTGGAGTGGGTACAAAGAGGACCACACCATCTGGGGGTGCTCCAGTTGGCTTTTTTGCCTTGTTATGGAACGGAAATGGATTTACAGGGATCAAAAGTGAGGCTCCAGTAGCTTTTTAGCTCCAGGAAGCTCCAGCTGCCCCTGGCAATAAGACCTCCAAGGGTAGCATGCTTGCCAAACTACATGACAGGAAAGATGATGCTCAGTACTCTGAGGGGTGCAAGTTCCTTTTATTTCTGTCTGAAGACAGCAGGCAGGAGTGTCATCAGACAGTGTGAAAGCACTGAGCGCAGAGCCTGGAAATTATCAGCTGCTCTGCAAAGCAGGACGATTGTAGGAGCTGAGAAATAAAGGCCTGTTTGTGTGTTAGGAGGATGGGAAGGATGGTTTTGTGTCCAGGGAGCAGCAGTGGGAATGGGAGACATAGCTACTCAAAACACTAAAACCTGGCAAAGGCAGGCAAAAACTTGTCTACAAACACTTGTCCAAATAATTCACAATTGTTCCAGCTGCTCTTCGTTTAATGATACTAATTTTCCTCCATTAAAGGCAGGTTCCTCCTGAGCAGAGATGTTCATCACTGGGAATGGGGCGGCTGACCAGACATCATTCAGCTTCTCGCGAGCCCGCAGGGTTCATGTCTGAATTTCTACTGTGATCCCAGGACTATGCCCACTTTCAGGACAGCTTCTAGGGGACCTCTGCTTGTACCATGTACAGCATTTAGCTGGCCAGCCACACACCTTACCTGCTGCATGGAGCCTGGGACAACAAGCAAGCAGGATCTTGGCTTTGTAACCCATTGGTCGGATGACTCCTGTGAAGGTGTTCTGGACTATTGAAGTGTTTTGCGATATTGTCATGCACAAAGACTAGACTAAATAACTTGTGAAGCAGCATTGTCAACTCATAGAAATGCTGGTGGGAAGGAACCTCTGGAGCTCTCCAATCCACCCTCCTGCTGAAAGCAAGACTAATGCCAGGTTTCCCATGGTTTTGTCTGCCTGAGTCTCCAAAACCTCCAGGGATGGAGATCCCACAACCTCTCCAGGTAATAAAATCCCTTCAAACAGAGTTCTGGGTTTAAAAAGAAACCCAAGAAGCTGATGGAAACAAACTGAGATTTGCACAATCATATCAACTCCATCAGTCTAGCCCCTGCATTAGCACTTTTACCCTCCAGTCCCATTCAGTGTTTGGCTCCAGGAGTAGCTCTGCTGTCAGCAGCAGAAGGCTACTGTAGGGTGAGAGCCAGAAGCAGGTTACCCATCCTGGCCCGGCCTCTCCCCTCTGTCCCTCTGCCTCATGCCTGTCAGCACCCAACACCACAGCTCAGCACAAGAGGAGGAAAATGGGCTCTGGAGCAATGTCCTAAGGGCTGGGAGAGGGAGCAGAGCCCAGCCTCAGTCACCACCCCATGTCCCCAGCCATACCTGCTCTTTCATCGCTCACCATGACACTCTCAGCACCAAAGATCCAGGAAGACCTGAATACCCCTGACAACACCTGAAAAAGGAGAATTGGGGTCTGTTAACCCAGCTGAGTCCAGCTGGCCAGGAGGTGAGAGCTGCAGGCTGAGATATGCTTTGCTCCCAGTGCTGTGCTATGCCTGCAGGAGGAGACTCATTTCTCTTCCTGGCATCTCTGCCTTCCCTTTGCCTTTTTGCCCCTTGTGTATAACATCAAATGGGCCTGAGCAGGATTTTTTGCAGCCTATTACATCATGGACTGGAAGCGCAAGTATCCAGCTCTAACACCACAATGAGAAAGACCTAAGAGCATAACCTGAGCACTACAACACAACTTCAGGGCTTGCATTATGAAACTGTCACTGAAGAAATCAGAGGAGGCAGCACAGAGCTGAATTTATCCCTTTCACTTTAATTTCTGGCATTTGGTCAGCCAGATCTCTCCTGAAAACCCAAAAGCTGTGGCAAGCAAGAAAACTGTCTCCCGCTCCACTGGTAAATGTGTTCAGCCCCCCTCCCTCGTGGAGGCTGTATCGTTGCAGGGACTGGTGTGATGACAGACGGCGTGAGCTGTTTATCAGCTCTGAACACGTAAAAATTTCATAACTACAGAGGAAATGGGGGCGGCGCATTGCAGAGGGGGGAATAATGGGCTGAAGGAGGTAGCAGTCTGCCCTGCAGGGATGAGTCCCCAGGGCAAAGGGTGCACAACTTGTCCTAGATTTTTTTTTTCTTTTTTTTTCCCCCCCTGAGATCCGAATGTATAATTGCAGGAGGGGACAAGGGAGAAAATGAGCCAAAGACTCGTAACTGCAGAGGCCGGTCCCTGTGAGCAAAGGGCCACATGTCTCCTTTTATCACCAGCCATAATTCCCTCCTTGGCTCAAAGGAGGCTGTGAAAAGAGCAGGACTGGTTCAAACTTCCTTGGGGTCTCCGTGGCAACCAGCCCTGCAGGAGCCTTTTCTTCCTTTCCCCCCTTTCCTCTTTTGTTGTTGTTGTTGTTGTGTCATTAAAACTTCCCGGATTGAATCCCCACCAGGCTGCTCTGCAGGCACTGCTCCAGACCTCCTGCCTGCCTCCAGCCAGCTGCCCTCGCCTTTTCTCATCCCCTGGACCAGCAAAGCTCAGACCCAGCCCAGGAAAGCCCAGTCCAAACTCAGCCCCAGCCCAGCCTTAGCTCAACAAAGCCCAGTCCTAGCCCCAGCTCAACAAAGCCCAGTCTCAACCCCAGCCCCAGCTCAGCAAAGCCCAGCCCAGCTACCCATTGGGACATTTGTCCTGTCCCCCCCCAATTCGACCCTCCCTGGTATTTTGTCTTCTTACAGTTCAGTCCAACATCCTCATAGTGATCAAGCAAATATCGTGATTCTCTGACCTTTCAGGCTGACCTGTCTCAGAAGGGGCACGGGACAATCCAGGCCTGGCACCCCTGCTCTGCCATGCCCAACGTAGCTGAACCAGGCTAAGTCTGAGCAGAGCTCCTCTTGCATAAAATGTTGGGGCACAGCAGGGGCTGACAGGGACCTGTGGAGCACTGTGCCCTTGGACAAAGTCTTGGCCATGCACAGCAATGCCAGATCCAGCATGCATCTCATACTCACTCTGTGAACGCAGGTGATAACCCAAGATGCAAGAAAGACTGAGATCTGTGTCATCAATCCCTACCTTTGGCAGTACCATTAGCATGGGGAGCGCAGCTCCTGGGAGCCATGTAAAAAAGTAAAAAATTATTGCTTACCCCTACTCTCGTGTTGTGTTGGCTGTGCTGGACTATGACACTTCCCTGCTGGCATGCTCAGGACTGAGGTATGAATAGATGGGCTCCGCAGCCTGGGCAGGTGGCAGAGTCTCAGCGAGGAGAAGGTCTCCAGTCCTAGCAGTGCTCCAGTGGCAGTGCCTACAATTACCCTACAGCACGGCTGACCAAACAGCCCAGGAGATATGCAACATTGACATAAGTGCATGCAGTTGCTTTTGCTCCAACAGCACAAGCACTTGCCTATGTCAGAGGGCCCCATGATTTCCAGCTACAACATCATGGAAAGTCATAGCCCGCAGCAAAAAATATCCGGTCTCATTTTTTACTATGTATTCTCCAGTCTCCAGAATATTGCTAGGCTGGAGTCCTGGGGAAGGAAGGAAGGGAGAGGAATGACTCTGCTCTCTTTTCTCTCCATCCCTTCCCCCCATCCCCGGGATGCATTCCTCCAGATGTCAAGGTAGACAGAGCTGTCTTCAAACAAGCCCAAGACCTGGGGCATAGTTTCCTCATATGCTCAGCTAGTCCAATTAGTCAGATTTACTGCAGTTGTGAAAGACAGCTCTGCCTCTCCCGTAGAGCAATGCTGGCCTCAAACACAAGGTGTAAAATTGCCCTGTGCTGCAGAATTTCAGAGAGACAATATGCAATAGCCGTACAGCTCTTTTTATAATGGACCTGTTTCCCAGAAATCTCTGGGATGTGCCTTGAGGCTGCTTCCCCACCAGCAAAGCCTTATATACCTATGACTACTGATCTACACATCCTTACCCACCCTCAACCATCTATGCTTGCTCACATTCACTTACATGTAGATCCCATACACAGACGTTAGCAATCAGGGGTCTACACATACTAAACCATCCTAGTCAGATCTCTCCTGTATCCTGAGCTATTGCTTCACATTGATGAAAAAAATCACATCTATGTGCAAGAAATCCTTCTGAGACCTTTTCCATTGGGCATTAGCCTGCCTGAAGCTGCTCAGGTGAAGACTGAACAGAACCCTAAAAGTTGTCTGGAAATAATTTTCCCGCTAACAACTGATGGCTGATGGGACAGGTGTCCTACTGTACCAGACCCAGATCTCCCTTTGCTTCAGAAGAGACTAGGGATGACTTGGATAGAAGAATAGAAGGTTAACAGAGAAGATGTTAAAGTTTCATCACAAGTACTGCCTCTTTCTAAGTCCATTGCTGAAGCAGTGTTCCCACATGATGCAATGTGGGCCAACAGTATCTCAGGCAAAACTGTGCCAATGAAACATAAATGTTATGTCCTTGTATCTACTGAAGTTTGAGATGGGTTTCATTGCTAGCTCTCTGTGTTCCAAGTTGTCATAGACACTAAAAACACATGTGTCAGAGGGCTTCATTAGGTGATTTTTTTTCTCAGTATCTCCATGGCAAGATAGAGGAAAGATCTGAAAATCTAACCAGAGTTTGAACTGTGAGGTGTTAAAGGAATTTAAGTAGGTGACAGTGAAGGAAAGATGTTTTTATTCAAAGTCTGTAACAGCTCCAGTTCAGTGGCACCCAGGCACTGAGATGAGGTGTCCTTAGAAGATTCCTGTCTTACTGGCAATGGTGGAGGAACGAGCAGTCAGCATTTCCATCCACATATTTCCTATGATTCCCTGGCCACAGAACAAGATATACGTGAAAAAAAAGGAGGAGAAAAACTAAACCATGGGGAGCACCATTTGTCATTCATTCTGCCCTTCAAATACAAGGACTGGAATTCCAGTTTTGCTCATATATCCAGTAACAGCAGTACTGTTAATAATAAAAAATATCTTTATTATTAAGTCTGCGATTCATAGCTGTCCCTTGATGTTCTAGCTCAGGTCTGTACAAACAGAGGGTGAGACAGTTTCCCCCTGAAAGAAATAAAAGGATACACATAGAAGCAATTATTTCCCAAGTTTTACAAGCAAGAAAGACAGGGACAGATAAGGAACCTAAGCCATCAAAATCATATGAAGAGTCATTGGCAAGGTTGAGAACACAACCCAAGTTTCTTGAGTTTGGATATGACAACAGGTACTACAGCAGGTTACTCCACCAGTGTTTTGAAAATGGAATATTTTGTTTCTAAACAAAAAAAACCCAGAAGTCCCTTAGCCACAAGACATTCTGGGATATTGCAGCAAAAGTTTGGTTCAGAGGATTTTCTCCCATCACTGGAAGACAGAAAATACCCTAAGTGCAGGATTTCTATACCATGAGTTTAGAATAGTTTGTAAAAAAGTGACGTAAGGCTATTTGCAGGGGAAAAAAGTCATGAAGTTATTCCTAAAACACTAAGAACAATGCTAAAGGGTTTTGCTAAACTCAGAGCTTTCTATTAACGTCCTCTCAACAGCCACCAGACCTTCAGCTAAAGCCTGACTTTATACCTGTGTCTTCAGCAAATGGAACTTCCAAAAAAAATATCAAGTAGAAACAACATCATGGTGCTCATCTGAACAGGTGAAGATCTGTTTTCCTATAACAGTGGATAATCTTCCCCCATGGCTACCTCTCCTGTAGGCACCTAACAGCTTTACACATCAACTGCAGGCAGTGCTCCACTGGACATAACAGGCAGGCAAACACAAAAGGCAGCCTTCCTGCAACCCTGAATAAGCCATGAGCTTTCTTGGAGAGAGTATTAAAGTTTTTTCTGGAGTTGACATGGAAATGAGGCACCTAACAGGAGTGAGGGGTATGCTAGGTTGGTCCATGCAATGTCAATGTGCTGGCATGTAGCCCCCAGATCACTGTTGATGGAGCATATCGAGAAGATACGTGGAAATACGAACGATGTTCCTGTCCAAAGAAGATCAGAAGTGATGTAATATCCATTGATGGCCTTCTTTAAATCACTCTGCTCAGGTGTTAATACAGCATTGTTGTTTCCAGGTCATGACTGCCTTGGCGTGCCCCGCTAACATGAACTGAGATATGTAGAACCAGAAAGAGCAGAGGACAGTCTGCAGGAGCCAGAGGGAACATGAGGAACAAGAAGAGATTTGGCCAATAAAACTGAGGAACAGGTAAGTTTCGAGAGACATGTTACGTTACCAGTCATAAGCTAGCAGCAAACACAGCCCTCAGAAACACACAGGATTTGAGTAGTTTAAGATAGAAGGGGCTTACGCAGCTCATTCATGCTTTGGGGAAGGATTTCTTCAGCTCTTTACATACTTCTTAATAATTATTTACTTTAAGACTGATGGCTAGAGCCATCAAAGAACTAATTTGCTATTTTACCTCCACTTTAGATACTAAGAGCAAAATTTAGGTCTTCAAAACAACAAACTCGGCTGCTTCTAAGACTTGAAACCCCCTAAAGGACCATGGTCTGAGGGACACACTTTCTCAGCTTCTGTTTCTGGCCATACCCAGAAGTGCCCAAATGCGCCATTCAACATCTAGCACCCAGCGAAGTCACCCTCTACCACTGAACTGGAGTCAACCTGCAAATCAAGTGCCCTAATACCATTGCTTAGTGCTGCACTACTGATCACAGGTCTTGTACCTTCCCTGCCTTCCCTAACACACCAAATCAGGCATCTAAACACCCTCTGTCAGGTCATCCCAGATCATCCATCTCTTGCCCTTCGTGGTGCAGCTTGTGTCATCCTCTTCACGTCACGCTGACCGTGGGGTAATTCCACCAAGGGCAGCTGAACTGCACCAGGAAGGGTTTGGGTTCCTGGTGGCTCACACTCATCAGTGGCTTGGTATGTTGAAACGCATGGTGAGAACAAATCCAGGAGATTCAGTGGTTCCGTCACCTTCCCCAGGCACTTGATTTCTTCCTGCTGGTAGATTCTGACAGAGAAAGGAAGAAAAGTGACAAAAGTTAGAGCACTGAGGGAAAGAAGAGGCACATTTTCCACATGATTACAATGCTCCTTTGCTGAGGCGTTGTTAGAATAAACCAAAGGATCCCTTCAGATGCCTTGGCACCTACAGTGGTTGAGTTCGCAGTACAACAATGTTAGCACAATACAGGGACCTTTATACTGACATTGTAAAGGCAACAGGACTTTTCTTGAGCAGCCAAACCTCTAGGTTCCTCAAATTTTTTCATTTCTAGGCATATTGAAACTGGTCTATAAGAGTCAATATTGCCAAACTAGACAGACCAATGCGATAGAAAAGACCATCAGTAAATAAAACTGTCAGTCAGCAGCACAAGGAGGTATCTATGAGTGAAATTTTGAAATTACACTCCTTTGGATAACTGTCATTTGCTCGTAGAAATTACATTTAAAATTAATGTTTGCTGTAGAACTTATAAATATTTGTTCAGGCTAGCATGAAATATCCCCAGGATAATTTTAGCATGTACTCATCAGATTTTCATTTCACAGCAGAGAAGACTAAAAGTAAGTCTGTTCATTTCACAGACAATGTAGTCTTCATCCCTGTGAGACAGGTCATACTCCTTGGTGAGACATGCCTGCCATTTTAAGGCTTCAGCGATCTAGGCTGATACAACCGAAGACACAACTGAAACCTGCCATTCTTTTTCTACTCATTTCAGTGGGAGAGACTTGGAGCCAAGAGTCACTATGAGTCACATATGAACAGGGTTAGAGACAAGAAGTACCTTCTACTCACAGGATCTCACAGGATCTCCAAGCCAAAGCAACTGCAGACACACTTGAATCACAGTCTCTTCCAAAAGGTAAGACAACAGGAATTCCTCATGATGCTGGAACAAACACTCCATGATGTTCAGAGCAGATGAAGAGAGCGATGGATAAGAGAAGTTAAAAGGTGTGGGAGGACAGGCAACTCGTGAAACTTCATCACTTACTTACTTACTTACTTACTGAGGCAACACTGAGATCTCTGCCCAACACACAACAGCAAGTAAGGTCTCTGGGGTTTTGGTCTTAGGTCACTTTCCCACACTTGGTTGTCTGCAGAAGTAGTACTTTGTAGCTTGTTATTGGCTTGATTTATAAATCCCATCATCACGGAATTTATAAAGAGCACTTTGTAATGCTCCCCGGTGTCTGATGGACAGGAAGATCCCAACCACCAAGACCTTGATGATGGGAAAATCCTTTTTCTCTCTTGTCTGGCTGAGTGTCCATACATGGTCCAACCAATCATTCAATTCAGATTTCAAAAGCTTTCCCCACTTGGATTTCTGCAGTGTTGGGGATTTTTTTGTCCTTTTCCATGGGATGTCAGTCACCTGTAGTTATCACCTCAGATACCTCACTTCAGCCTCTCCTTTTCCTGCCTCTTGAACAGTTTGACATTTTAATGATGGAAAAGCTTTCGCTCAGTACTTTTAATCCTTATTCTGGTTTTTTGCAGCTCCAAAACATCCAATAGAGGTACAAAGCTGTGCAGCAATTTAAGGTCTGCTTTTGCTAGATAGACTAATAGGCTCCTTAGTGGCAATTCACATGTTCCATGACTTACTTTAACCAGTAAGTTAAAAGTGCCTATGACCATTCCCTGGCACTGGAACCAGAGACACAGGGACACAGGATTACCTTCATCAATTCTGCTAAACTCACTTAACTTCCAGAAGAGGTGGGTCACATCTTAAGAGTCAATTGGAATAGTTCCTGTCCCACACTAACCCCAAATTGTGACTAAAATTTCTTCAGGGCTGTGCAAGTTGACCAGGTCAGGCCCATGCCAGGGTCCATGCTTCATAGCTAAAAACATGGACAATAGAGTTCAAGATCTGGGGAAGATTCCCAGGTAGTGTTTAATTTAGTGGAACAGATTAAATCTATGTGTCTCCAAATGCTCATTTGAAAATCATCGCTTTCTTAAACCCAAGTGATTGCACTCAGTGAAACATAGCTGGCTGCCAGGTAAGGGACTTGACAGGATGGACTACACCAAATATACCCTTTGGGATTTGAAATCCCAAGAATTCCCACAAGAGGAACACACCATGTTTAACATCTATGATGGGTCATAGACAGCTGGAAAACCCATTGGACTAAGCCTGGAGAAGCTTGGCCTCCTAGTCCTTGCAGCAGCTGCAGAGACTGATGAAGAGGTAAGGTACAGAGCAAACAGCTGGTGGATGTCCTCTCTTGGAGGCATAATGGCCAGGAAACCAATTACCACTTATGAGAACAGCTCTGCACTAACTCAGTGTCCAGATACACTAAAGTCTGTAAGAACTGAGAATCAAGAAAGACAGAGGCATGAGGCAGGTGCATCCCAGTAATTAGCTAGCAACAAGGAATGCTTTTGTACCCAGAGCCTTAATATCAGGAGAAGGTCTATAGCTTTCCAAACCATGAGAGGCGTTGGATTGCCCAAGACAGGACCTTGGACCCCTGTTATAGCCATTGCTCTGCAATAAAGTGATTTGCTGGCTACTTCTAAAGTACCTAATCTGCAGGTGGTTATAAACTGGGCAGCTCCACTGCAGGCAATAGAGCTGTGATTTTTGAGTATGCTTGATGAGCAAAAGCACCTTTTTTGACTTCTCCCGCTTCTTTGTCCCATTCTGTTGAGTCATCCCCTAGATCTGCTACTCTGACACAACAGCTCCTGTAAAAACAGCATCTCTATGCAATAATAATTTTCAAGGAAAATCTTTGTTCGGTCTGTTTACAGCATGCAACCTCTATAGAGAAGTGATAATGCTTGTGATTCTTTTTTTTTTTATGTGTTTTTTGATAATATTTTCACCTTTTGGCATCCAGAGATACACTTCACAAGAAATTCATTAATGGGACATCTTCCCGTCTGCCTGCTCCACTCTCACCATGACATGGCATTCTTTTCTCAATAGAAAATCAGGCTGCCACTGCTTCCCCCCCTCCATCCATCCCACCCACACTCTTTGAAAAACCTGGGCAATGCAGATTTCATTTAAAGTTTATAACCAGTTTTGCCCACGTGGCTCAGATCAACACTTTCAGAGGGTTATTCTGCCTTTTTGGTGCTCCCATTAGCGCTGTCTCCTGCAAGGGTTAATGTTCACCTCCCTTTCCATCTAAAGAATAAGTTGTCTATCTCACCCCCACCGTGAGATTAAGCGCAATCACGGTCACCCGTCATCCTTACCTTGCAAAGTCTTGGCATGCCAAGCCAGAAGCAGGGTCTGTACATCCTGGGTTTCTAAGTGAAATTAAAAAAAAAAAAACCAAAAATGAAAGAATTGGGGGGAAAAAAAAAAAAAAAACACCAAAAATCTCACTGCCCCAGTAAAGTCTCTTGCAAAGAGGGTTTGTCTGTGGAAGCGAGGGCTAGGAACAAAGTTGTGGGGTGGAGGGGGAGGAGAGCATGATTGACAGCCCTGAGCTGAGACTCATCCCTTACCTTGGGCCATGCGGTCTGATTGGCTGCCTGCTGACATCCCCAAGCCCTGCACTTTTTAATAGACGCTTTTGGATGATCTACAGGGAAAAGGCTTGGAGAGGTGTGTTTCTGACAAGCCAGAAAGTCATCTGCACTACAAGGGACTTTGTTTAACTCTTTTTTTTTTTTTTTTTTTTTTTTTTTTTTTCCTGGAAGGAGGGGGATTCTTCATTTTTCGCACTTAATGTTTTTCTGAAAACTTCACTGAGATTGTCCCCTTGCACCAGCCTGGACTAATGGATTACCACCTGCTTGGACTAATTTTATCTTTTCTCTTCAATGGCACAAAGGTCTTAGCCGGTTACCCAATTTGGTGGTAAGATTCCTTCCCCCCCTTCCCTCTTTCTATGATTGATTAATGAATTAATTAATTATTAGCTATGGGATTTGTGTGTATGCGTGTTCCTTCCTTTTCACCCTTCGCCCTGCTGAGCTGGCCACGACTGCATGTTTGATTCTAAGCATAATTTCTTCAGATTTGACCAGTAATTAATGAAAAGTTTGGGGGTTATTTTTAAGGGGCAATGTCTAGGTTTCCTTTTGCGCAAATGGAGTCTTCCCCACCACTCTTAATTTCTCCATTTTCGTCACTGTAGCAATAGGCATTTGTTTTAGATGTAAAAGGATGCGGTTTTATTTTCTTGTGCAATAGGAATTTTGTCTGTTGTATGACTGTGTAGCAGGTATTTTCTTCCTTTCCATTAGACTGTGATCAATCCTTTAAAAAAAAATTTTAATTCTATTTTCTTTTTGGCTGCTGCAGTTTTTGGACTTCTTTCTCTTCTTTTGTTGTATTCTGTCATGTGAATTTAGTCCGGCAAATAAGCTGAGAACGCAAATGGCACCTGAGAAAATATTCATTAGTAAAATTCCTCAAAGATGGATTTTCTTCTTTTTAATTATGGAGATGTCACTTATTTCCTTGCACCAACAATAAAAATAATTTTAAAAAGAATTGTTTATATCTTATAATGTGGCTGATAAGAAACCTGAGTTACTTATTTTAAAAATAAATATAACAGTATGCAAATAACTATATTAACAAAATTTAATTGGAAGCACTTTAGAACAAAAAACACGGAATAAAACATTTCAGGTCATTTAAACCCAGCAGACAGCGAGTTGCATAACAGAATATTTCAGTTAATTTCTCTCTTTATCATGTAGGATTTCTCATTGGAATATATCTTGTTAAGTTTCTGTATGTGCCAGGTAGGGGCTGTAAGCCTAATGATCCGTAGGGCAAAGAGGGAGATGTTGGAATTTGGTGCTACTGAGATTCTTGGGTTATTTTCGCCTTTCCAGAAAAGTCTTTTTTTTTATTACTGAATTAGATCCTTTCAGTGCCAACATGGAGATGGCAAGAAGTAGGTGGGAGTGAACTTGGAAATGGACTGCCATGTCTGGGAATATTTAGAAATCAGAAGGGAAATGCCAAATTTTTTTTAATAATCCGCTTATTACTGTGGACTTTGAGAATGAAAACGTGCAGTTCCAGTAGAGAAAGACTGAGAATACAATGAGAAGTCCACGCTCAGAAAGCATTTAAAAGCTACGCAGGTTCATGAAATGGCTAAATCACAGCATGTTTTCCTGAAGAATTAAATTATTTCCTCACCCTGAGCGTGGCTGCCTAACTTCAGGATCTAAGCCTGGGGCAGGGGAGCCTACTGAAATATAGACAGCATCACTGTCTCCTTTTCTCCTTCATCTGGGTACCTGTGTGTCTGAACGGGGGTGTGCGGTGGGTTGTAGAACAGGCCAAAATTGCATGGCTGGATCTGAAGGCAAGAATCTGCATGGAGCCATGGTACCTTGCTGTGCCATCAGCTCTCCCAGGGTCTCACCAGCTCCTGACCTGCCTCAGGCTTTGATATAAATGGGGATTTAATGCCTGTATCAAGGACAGTTTCAACTCTCAGAGCGAGGAACCAAAATCTTCTTGACGAAAAGGTCTGTTTTCTAACCCATGAAGCAAAAAAATCCCTGCGAGCAAAATGTCTCTCCCTGTTTTCAGGAGAAGACACTGCAGACAGGTGTCTGCCCCATGTCCTTGCCTTCTCCAAAATCCCTACAAGTTCACCCAAAATGAACAATACAGAGGACATGTAAGACAGAAACAACAGGGGCATGGCAAGCAGCATCCATGGGAAAGGACAGAGTCGAACAAGCTCTCTGCAGAATTTCGTTCAATAGATCCGCATCCTGCATATTTTTTGGAGATTCTGGCAATACCAAAGTGCCATAGAGTCTCCGCGGCACTGAAGGGGTGTGATGAGATGCCCCACATAGGGTTGAGTGGCTATCAAAAATGGCATAGGGTTTTAGAGTTTTCTTGAAGGCTGAGGGAGCAGAAGGGCAGAAATATCTGGGCCAGGGCTCCCTGACTGCTCAGGCAGAGACAATGGTTCCCACAGCACACAAAATTAAATATCTCCTTCAGTCCCACTGAAGGCTTTGAATATCTGCTCTGTGGAGCTGAGATCTTATGCACAGTGTGCTCTAACATAATGTGATATATACTCTTAAAAAGGAATCCTTTCCAGTTGTCTTCCTGATCCTCCGATCTTTAGGCAGGCACAGAGCAGACTTTGGGGGATGAGTCCCACTTGCAGGGTTCAACACACCTCAAAAGAGGGGGAGGGAAGCAAAGATGGGGCACAGCATCAGCCCATTCCCCTGCGCTGGGCTCCTGCACCCCTCCAGGCCAGGCTGGACCGGAGATCATCAGTGCTTCCTTATCCTCAGCTAAACCCATCTCCACTAAATAGGAGGCCTTCAGGAAGACTGTTCATCTTTCAGGACCCCAAGACTGCTGACAGATAGTGTCCCGTCCTGCTGGTGCAACATTTCTGGGTATTTTTCTACTGTATAAGGGATATTTTGGTAGCAAAAGCAAAACAGATCATTTCTGCTTTGGGGCATAAAAGGGAAAAACATTTATTCCTCTAGTGGGGAAGAAGTACCTGAATGCGCACAAGGAAGAGAAGTGCAATGAGAATGGGGTCTCAGCACCTTGTAAATGGGTTTAGGGGTGGCTGGAACAATCCGGCTGCTCCACAGTGCAGTCAGACAATGCCGGTAAGCACATCGATGACAGTGCGGTGCAAGGGATAAAAGCAAAAAGATGAAGTTGCTGAGGGTTGGCACTGAGTTGTATTTTTATTGGGGTGCCAGGGAAGGATGCTGACCAACTGGTTATATTATCTGGAGAGAGCATAACTCAACAGCAACCCTCCAGCTTGCACACCATCATTTTGGAGGGTGGATCCTGCCCTTGGCCTCAGTGGTGAAACGTTATATGCAAGGCAGTGAGGCTTAAGCCATCAGGTCTTGGCATGGGGAGCAGTCTGGACAGACGGCATGCAAAGGGAAGGACTTTGCAGTGCAAATACAGATCTGCAGTGTCCAGGCTCGCTGGTGGCAGCGGGAAGGTGGAGCCACTGGGCTGCAAAGCCAAGAGGGGGGGTTGCAGTCCAGCCTGTTTGGTTGCTAGCAACTCCCTGACATCATCCTGTCCCCGACCAACCAGCATTTTCCCAGGCAATGCCTGAGCAAGGTCCGGGGTAGCACAGCCTGTAGATGTAACCTTCAGTGAGCAGGGGTGGTATTTTGCCATAGGTCCCACATGCCTCCATCCTGTTACAGCAGTGAAAAGGAACAAATGGGGCACAGATGGGAAAAGGTCATCTAAATGCTGCCTGCGAGAGTGCTGGCAAGAGGAGCTGAAGCCAACAAAAGCTGCCTCAGATACGTGTCCAACACTTATGCTGTCTGGGTTACTGCTGCTAAAAGAGAGGCAGAGACGGAAGAGATAGAGAGATGTGGTGAGGCCATGGAAACCAGGACTACTGCTCTTCCTGATCCTTCAGGGATGGCATGGATGGAAGAAAAGTGGGCAGTGGGGCCGTGGCTAGCACCCCAGCCCCACAGGCAGCAGTCATGGGTCATGCCAGCAGCCTGTTTAGGTGCCAACAGAAGGGATGGTGGTGACACCAATCACACCGGCAGTCATTTTTTTAATCCCAAATATCTTATTGACAGCACGGATAACAAAACATGTCTGAGTCATTGGGGCTGGGAGGGATCAAGGTATGAAAGACTGCTCAATGCAGTGTATAGCCAGACTGATGGAGGGGCCCAGAGCTTTCTGGTATGTCCTGAGAGAATTTAGATTAATGTCTAGCCCATGGCCAGAGCTGTGTCAGTGCAGGCCAACAGAGATATTGTGGCCCAGGAAGCAACTGGAAACCACTCCCAGGATGCTAATACACGTGCAGGGGCTGAAAAAGACAATCAGGGAGACAGCTCCACTCATGAACTGAGAAGAAACAAAAAATGCTTTCCTCTTTCATGAGCATCATTCACCAAGAAGTCTTGGAAACCTCTGGTGTGCCACTGGCCTGGAGAAAGGAGCCAGATTTGAAGTCATTAGTGTAAACAGGGAGTAAAACATTCAGCCCCACTTCTCTCACCATTCCTCAAGACATAGTATTAATAGGTCACTGCCCGTAACTATGACTCTCACCAAGTGCATCTTCCCATGCAGCATTCATTGGCCTCTAAGCAGATGACTTGGCAACTGGACGAATGGCTTTGTCCATCATATGTTATTAAATTTTATTTCTATCCCTCGGAAAGGTTTTCAGGGGAAGCTTTGGCAGCTGACTGAGGATCCCAGTGGCCTTGGGCCCCTAGGAAGATGCAGATAGAAACTTAAAAACATGTTCTCACTGGTCCCACGGTAGCTTCCTCCTTAGGAAAAACCTGTGAGTTTCCTGTATTAGGAAACAACCGTTTGCATGTAGGTGTAGTCTGAGGTGACATGCAACTTGTCTTTTTTAGCTTTCAGTGTCTCACCTTGCTGGAATGAATGGGAGACGTCATTCTCTTCGCAGTCTTGTTTTTTTCATTTTCTGAAGGTTCAAAACATTTATATCCTATAGTCTGTGTTTTGTTATAGGCATGCGGCCCTTAAAGCTTTATTCAAAAGGAATAAAATTGCAGTGCAACATCAGACTACGAGAGTGGATTTCCTGATGCAAATCCAGCTGCTGTAGCACTACAAAGGAAGAAAAAGACTCCACTGTAATTTTCCTACAGCTTAAAATGCAGCCAGTTCTGGGGAAAAATTACTAAGATAATGATGGAGTTCGTCAGTGACAGAGCTGACGGCTTTTACCGTGCAAGCCCAGAGGTGCTGCTCTGGCTCCTGGTCTGGCACACGAAGCCAGAGCACCTCCACCAGCAGCCTGCACTGTCACGTGAAGCTCTGTACTGGAAGAGCTGATGCATAAACCACACGTCGCCTTCTGCTGACGCTGCTGGAGGGCTGTTAACACCCGCCAGTGGCTGGTGGGTAATGCCGCAGACTGCTGCCCCTAGATGTGTCAAAGCTTGCCTGCCAGAGCTGTAGGTGAAGCTACCTGGGGATTGCAGTGAGGCCAGAGGTAGTGAGAAGAGATGCTGGGGTGATGTGAGGCTGCTCATGAAAACAGCTGTCAATAACTAAATGGCCACAAGCATTCAGGATCTTGTGGTTCTAAAGGTCATCTTCAGCATTTTCCGCAGCCAGGCATGGCCCATGGGAATCCATGTCACCACACTGCCAAATAGGATGGTTAGTCCATGCCATGAAAGCAAGAGCTGTCCACAGTCAAGCTGGAATTCAGATTCATTGTCTGTCCTGTACAGCAAACACACATGGGCAGCCCTAATCGTCGCCAGACGAGAGCTTCTGAGGATGTGCAGCCTTGTGAACCTCAAAATACTCCAGGTCTTGGCAGTGTGTTAACATGGCCAGGTAGCATCTCTTGTCAGTTTTCTCTCTCCCCTACGAGGCAGAGTGCAGTGCAGTGGAGTCCTGAGTTTGGTAACTGCTTCAAAATGCTGCTAGAACACAACAGTAAAGAGCAATAAGAAATGTACACATTTCCCTAAATATCAGAAAGCCTCATTCCTTCAAAAACTAACCACTCATGTCTCCTGGAGCATCCCAGCCCCAGGGATCCACTCTGTCCTGCGGGGCCAACACAAGCCTGGAGCCAGATGAACATAAGGAGAAGGGCTCTGACTCGCATAAAGACTTAAAAGTGTTTCTGCCCTTAAGCCAGAAATCTCTGTTACCATTCTTGTAACTAAATTTAGAAGTAAATTTAAGTGGTCACAAAGTGCTTTTAAGAGGCTGTTTAATTGCAAACTGATTGCCTTTCTTTTGAATCCTTCGTTAAAAGCAGCATTTGACAAAATGAAGCACCTGCCTAAGGGACCCCATGCAATAGCACTGGACATTCAGGGGGGACTTCTGGCCACCTTGTACTCTTAGCTCAGGGCTGGCTGTGGGGTGTTGGGGATGCTGGAGGCCACCAACGAGCAAATTCACATACCAGCTGTTCTACGTGCTGACTTGCTTCCCCAGCTATATGTCAACACTCAGCTTGATGTGATCAGGTAGACACTTCACATCCCACCAACACAGTTGTGTGTATGCAAGCAGGGAACTGGTGACGGTGGTTACCAGCGCGAATATGAACCCACAGTTGTGTTCATCTCAAACAAAATGAAGGGCGTGCTGGGGTACATTGGGAGGAGGACTGTGAGCAGCAGATTGAGGGCAGCTGTCCTCCTCCACGCGGCATTCGGGGCACTCGTAATACTCTGTTGATAAGTGCCCCCCTGTCCCCAGCTCAAGAGGGGTATAGGGAAACTGGAGAGTGGCCAGTGGATGCTTCTAAGAGAGTAAGGATCTGGGGCACATGGCTCACCGGAAAAGGTGGTGGGACCTGGGCTCATTTAGTCTGGCCAAGAGGAGACTGAGGACTGTTCAACAGCAGCCTATGGCTTCTTGAAGGGCTCTTACAAATATGATAGAGCCAATCTTTTCTCCATAGTGCCAGACAATATAGCAAAGGGCAATTGCCACAAGTTGGGACTTCAAAGGTTCATGCTTGCACAAAGAGACCCTCCTTGCTCCAGGGTGGTGTGGCCCAGAGCCAGGTGCCCATGGTGGTGAGGAGGTTCCCTCCTTGGACTTTTGCAGGACTCAACTGCATGAAGCCCTGGCCACCCTGGGCCGGTGCTGAGGAGTGTCCTACTCTGAGCAGGTGCTCGGACTAGAGACCTCCAGGGATCCTCTCAGCTGTCATTTCTCTGACTGTGATACACCCTTTGCTGAGGCCAACAGCAGTGCTACAAAAGATGCAAAGTGTTAGGTTCTGGATTACTCAATCCCCAGCGTATGTCTAACGGGCAGTGGGACCTTCATTAGGACCCTGAATACAACTAAGCAGCTCTCATCCATGTGACAGCCCAAGGCTTACGATAGCAACATACAGCCCAATACACACATATCCTCAGAGGACATGACTCTAAGGTCACTAAATCACTTCTGACTTCTAAATTACACTTCCATGATTTAGCTGACCCTGAGGGCACATGATTTCCACTGCTGTCCTGGAGGCCCAGTGAACAGTGCCCACATACTCACCAGGGCTGGTGACCAGGAGGTAGAATGTTACCTTCCACCTGACATTGGTGACAGGGTCTCAGCGATGCTCATCAGGCCTTTCCACTGCCAAGTCAAACAGTTCAACATAAACTAGTGCCTGGATTTTGTATGGAAAGGCAGGAAAATATCCAAGCAGCCAGTTTTAAAGAACTAAAAAGCGAACCTCAAATATGAAATAATAAAAATTAAAGAATTGTGCTGTGTATTGAAAATATGCAGATATAATGCACAGCACTTTCAATTATCTCTGTCGTATTCAACTGAAAAATGTCTTCCTCTGATGTGTGCTGCAAATCTCAATTTCTAAGGCTCACCAGGAGATAGGCCAGCCATCTAGAAATACACCTCATCTACTGTTCAGACAGAGAAACTGTTGGCCCATCTGCCAACAGAAATCTCATTGCGAAGAGTGCCGTACCCCTCTTGCATCATGAGAACCAAGCTGCCTTAATCAGTATATGCTTAACATACAAAAATCATAGTCAGTTGGGTTGACAATGGTATTTGTTTAGATATGTCTCACTGCTAACACTCTCTTAGCCTTGTAGATCCGATTTGCATGACTTGTGTAGAGCCAAAGCAGTATCTATGGCAATTTGGCTCAACTTGAGCCTGTTTTGAAATTTTTGCCAGGCCTGAGTGAAACATCCCAGGCACATCTAGTAGGAGGCTTAGCATCTACTACTTGCTGTCTTCCCACTGACCAGTGTTTGGCTGGTTTTAATATATGACAGCATATCAAATATGGAACATTTCTGAGCATTAAAATAGAAAGAATTCTGGATTCAGAGTCCAGCCATTCGGCAATGTGGACACACCCAAAGTCCTTGATGAAAGTCAAGGCCTCTGTGCATCCAAGAAATACTTCTGAGTAGCTATTATCATTTTTACAACATTATGAAGTTCATACCAAAGGCTTTTTGAAGATTAATATGTGGATTTTATTTGTGTCCATATGGATAGGATCGTGTCTCAGGAGATAATGGTCAAACCTGGAAATAAAAATCCAGTAGGGTGGCATTCCTTCTTTGTTAAGCACGGTCTTACTCTCAGTTTCCTAAAGGCCATGGCACTAAATGGAGCTTGTAGTGGAAATTGTACCCTCCCTGGCATAGCTCGACAAGGTTCTAAGGTACTTCTCAAAATAGTAATCTATGGCAAGAGAATTGTGATGGGATTTCTCTCCCAGAAAGGTAGGATCCTACTGTATGCACAGTCTGCTGCTGATGGAAAAACGCTACCTCTCTGTAAGGTAGACCTCCAGAAAGTCTATCCAGGGTCTGATCTTGGAAAGGATGAAATCACCTGCTCTTTCCTCTATCAGTAGATGGAGCCACCCAATGACACCTATTTTCCACTGGCTGTTGTTAGGATGAGACAAATCTGATGTTCACCAGCTCCTGCATATGTCCCTAATCTCATTCTTCTTCAGTTCCCAGTGTCACTGAGTGGATCAATCAGTGATTTTCCAAAAGGGTCTGAAATGGGAAGGATTTGTCAGGAACTTGGCTGTATAATTTACATATCCCATATATAGACAGCTATAGCTCATGTTCCTTAAATTACTCAAAGTTTAATTTCAGCCTTCTTTTGGCAGATGCAATCTTGTTTTTGCTGACCTGATCTGAGGCTCATTTTGTATCTACAAATGGAAGTGTTTTAATATTACTCAAGTTTGGAGGTAATATTATAGCCGTACTGAATGTAATGAAAACCTTCTGATATAGGGGGTATCAGGTGATATTATTTAAGGTTGTTTAGTGGAAGTTTCAGGATAAAGACCATATCAGGAGTGTGACATGGTGAAAACCACAGCTCAGGACCAACCATGGGGCACAGGCTGAGAAATGTTGTGTTATGATTAACACTGAGTGCCTTTTTAACGCTGTCTGTGCATTGACTGCATGTGAATTTATAGCTTTTCCTATGACAATACCTGGAAAGAAAGCTTAGGATTAGGCATATCTTGAGAGTCCCCACCTCTTCCGGTCCAGGAGCACTGTGTTTCTTACTATTTACTCTGACCAGGAGTGTAGCCAGGACTCCTTAAAAATTCCAAACTAACCCCAAAGCAGAAGGTATTTGCAAACCACTGGGTGAGACAGTGGTCCTTTACAAATACATCTTGTCTCCCTTGTCGAACACAGTACCCCAGCTAGAGGATGCCTGTTTCCAGACCATCCACCCATCCAGCATATTTAGTAGACAGATAGGCTAGTGCCGATGCAGGTTAGTCAAGAAAACCTCCACCGTCACCTAAGAAAGAAACTGTGAGCCATCCTTGGCTGGAAGGGCTTCTACTGCCCAGGCTTGAAAAATGGAATGTTTACCCTGTAACAACAAAAATGTTGATCACCAGGCCTGTTAGTGTAGCTGCTTTGCCATCTTTGAAAACCTGAAAGAACTATGCTTTGATAAGCAAATTTGCTATGATAAAGGAGCCAAACTCTTTCTAATTCCTTTTCTAAAGATAGGTTTCTTGATTTGCTAATTTGCTAATTTGTCTTTTTCACAATTCTCTGAACCTGTCTGGTTTTAATTAATCTTACAAATCTAATCGAGTCTAACTGGCACCTTTCCCAGTACTTGCACCTTTCATTTTTGAATGAGAAACACTTTCCCTGAGCCACTCTAGCATCACATTGGCTCAGACACTGGAGATCTTCCTCCAGCTTTTCAACAAATAGACCCTCTGAGTTTAAAACAGAAAGGGTTGGTGTTAGCTGATAAACTCTTGATTTTTTTTATTCTGATCCCATTTCTATGTCTCATAGTCATCTAGTTTTCCTGTAGCTACTTTCTAGCAATTGTGAAGAATTATAATTAGGAAATTTGCAGTGATCCTTGAAAACTGTCACAGGGGTTTTTCACAGCTCCGGTGGAGTCTCTAAGTTACTCCTTATTCCTCTCCTCCCACTGGAGATACCTGCAGTGCAGGTGGCTTCACCTTAGCTAGTTGCCTCACAGACAATGGCACATCTGCAGCATGGGCTTTACTTGCAGAGGTCTAAAGTAAGACGAGTGCTTATTTTGCTCCTTGGACTACGGGGGCCAACCAGGACAACGGTCTCAGCTGAATATCTGCAGTCCATCAGATGACTCCCATCATCTGCATGTACAATACAGTTGGGTCCAGACTTATCTGCAAACCTCACAAAATTATTTATTTTCTTGTAGGAATTACTGTTTCAGCCTCCAGCCCAGATTTCAGCCAATACACAGATATCCCATGCCTCAACCATGCAATTCTCCTTTCACTGATCTGTTTTTCACCTGATTTCCTAATACATGCTTCCCATGATTGCTGATGCTTTCAATAGTTACATTTTTCTTTTGTTTTCATTGTTGCAAAAGATTTTCATTTGTCTTTTTCAATTCTAATTGATTATTGCATTGTATTGGCTCTGGTCTCATTATCTTTTGTAACATCCAAATCACCTTTAATAAATTTTTAATGAAATCCATCTGATTTCTGTTTAACAAGCAGTTTATGTAGTCCACTGGGTTACGGTTAGCTGTATATTTTCACTTTTCATTTCAGTTTGCTCATTTTTCCTCTAAATCTCCTAAAAATAAGATCTCCAGAAATGAAGATCTCCTTTGTGGCTTTGTGGGGCATGGCCTATTGCTTCTGTTTGGTTAATTAAGAAAGCTGAAAGAGCCTGGGAGCTGATATAAACCCTTACAGAAAGGGAGCCTTTGCTTCAAACTAAGGCAACAGTGGTGCAATGTTCAGGATCACAGTTTTAGAGATTTAAGTTCTACCAAACCCCCCGAAGGAGTCTTACCCCATGTCCGCTGCTGAGGCCACACCTGCAGACTTCACAGCCTTATCATGACTGGTAGTCTCATACCTTGGGGGCAACCCTTATTCAATCTTTGATCAGATAAATGAAAGCTTGCACAAAGGCACTACAAGGAGAGTTAGAAACAGCCAGACAACAGGGAGACACACTGGGGACAGTGCTATCATCTACAGGTTAAATGGTCTAGTTCTTGAAGTTCTTGAATATCAGTCTTTTATACCCAGAGGACACAGATGAGTGTCCCCAGATGTTCAGAAATTATGTTACTCCGTTTAGCTCTGCTGTTTATAAATGCAGCTGTTTCCAAAGCCAAGGTGGCATCTCCTTCCATACCACTAGTACTAACGCTACTCTACTTACCTGCACAGCAATAATTACTTTTGTTTAGTCCAATCCAGGTAGCCTGGCTCAATACAGCATCCATGATCTTAATGGTCTATGAGTCCTGTGTCTTTGGTGTCCAGCTCTGCCTGAGTTTTAGTTGTGCTTCTCTCTTACTCTATGCAGCCCAGCAGTCCTGTAATCCAGCATCCAGAAAGCTGGACTGTGAAACATGCATGGTTTGGTGACAGCTGGTGATGCTTGTGCATGGATTAGCTTTCGGTGGAGAAAACACTTGAGTTCTACTTTGAACCTTGAGACCTTGGCTATCAGATGTGTGTTGGTTTTGCTGCATGGGTGGAAACCATACATGAACTGGAAGAACATCTTTCTGACGTGGTTTTGAATATCGTGAATTCAAGGCTTGCTGGGAACCCATGAGAAATGAACAATTGGTTGTAAAAATTCTCCACAGACTACTGGAATAACTTACATTAAAAAACTTTTTGTAGGAAAAGATGTAGGTGTTCAAATAACATTTGCTTTGGGGTTGTGGTTTTAGCCTTTGTTTCTTGAGTCATATCAGGCTCCAGGGTATCACAAATGAATTTTCAGTAATAAGTCAACAGCCCAGTTCTGCCTGGCCTTACACATTATATCGCCATCCAGTTCCCCAAGATGCTTTGAACTCAGTTAAGCTCAATATAGCCAGTATTGGCCAGAAAAAAATGCCAGATCCCCAATAATTAAAAAGAAGAAATTTCTGGGCAAAATTTCTGGGCAATAATCAAATCTTTAAGAACAGATATAATTTTCTGGATTTATTCTTCTCTATTCCTGACCAAAAACTCTAGGAGGAAAGGATATTTCCCATTACTCCAAATGAGATTATTTGTTAAAAAATATGGAAAAGGTAAGTTTTTTTACATTGGTAAGGAGTTGGCAGTAGAGTTTTGCAGGGACACACACTGTCCAACATATTGAAAAGGACTGCAGTGGGGGAACAGTGATGTCAGGAAGTTTGCAAATGTAACACATTGCTCAGGATGGTCCAACATGAAGGTCACCACAGAAGACAGGAATGGATAACGTCCAACAGATAATAAAATGGCAGATTAATTGCAAATGACTGTGAAGTGATGCAAATTGGGAAAAGGATCCCCAACCTGCAGAATATTGATATAGGTTAAACTTCCTATTACAACCACCTTGGAAATGGACTTTATTATGAACAGTCCTTTGCAGTCCTTTGGTAGTTCAGTGCTCAGTAATCAACATGTAGGACTGTACAAAATCCACAAGCTTTGCACCTTGCTGTTCACTCAAGTGCCCAGATTTTTGGGAACATGTTGGTTGATAGGTGATAGAAAAAGTCTGTAAGGAGCTGTTGCTGGATTTGTTCTCAAACAAAAAAAAAAAATATCAGCATGTCATTATTTCAGTCCAAGGCTCATGCATCCTGCGATGTTTGCAATCTGATCATTGATTTCTAAAAAATGTTGTATAAAATGAGAAAAACACACAGACAAGCAAATAGCAACAAGGAAACAGAAGTGTTGAATGGCTTCAGAGGAGGAGACAATACTTAGATTTGCAGCTTGTAGAAAGATGAGTGAATCCAATATGGACGTTGCAGATCATGAATGATGACAAGAGTGTGCCTAGGAAAATATGTTTATTTCTCAGGATATAAGAACCTGTGTGGGTTAACCCAGGTAGGCAGCTAAGCACCACACAGCTGCTCACTCCCTGCCGACGGGATGGGGAGATAATCAGAAGGGTAAAAGTACTCATGGGTTGAGATAAAGACAGTTTAACAGACAAAGCAGAAGCTGCACGCACAAGCAAAGCAAAATAAGGAATTCATTCAGTACTTCCCATCATCAGGCAGGTGTTTAGCAGGGCTAAAAGCAGGGCTCCGTCATGTGTAACATGATGACACAGGAAGACAAACGCAGTAGCTCCAAAGGTCCCCACTTCCTCCTTCTTCCCCCAGCTTTTTGGTTGGTAATTTATCCCACAGCGCGGCCTCTTCAGCATGACTCACCTCCCCTGGTGACACTCCAGAACTTCTGCCTTCTGGCCAGTCTATGATCACTTCCAGGATTCCTGGGTCATCAGGGTTTCCCATTCAAGTCCATTGCATGATCAGTGCAACCCACTTACTCCATGTAGTGTCAGCTGCATGATGCATAGAGGAGACCCTCCCTTTGAACATCCAGCCCAGCGCAGGCAATCGAGGTGCCAAGAGGAGCTGTGCTTCAGTACCAACCACTTCTGAAGTGGCTCAGACCCCGTCACATGATGCTAATATGTCTTTTTCATTTGGAGGCTGTAAAGCTCATTTCTCACATCTTGTCCTGTCTGGACTGGCCCAAGGACTACCACATGAACTATCTCCTGTTTAATTTGTTCAAAGGCTTGTTGCTGCTCCTCAGTGAAATTATTTGCCCTTGAGTTTAAAATGAACTGAGAGAAGTGTGTAATTAGATTGTGGAACTTGTTCCCCGGAAGCACTGTGGAGGCTACCTATGCCATGGGATGAGAAGTGTCTTGGAGAAAATTGCTGAGAATCACTCCACAAGAAGTCCTTAAGCATGATAGTCCAGAGCTCAGCTTCTAACTCAGGAAATCCCACAACCCATCACTGCTGGAACCTGCATATGCTGGGCAAAGCCATCTTTTACCTTTGCCTTGTTTCTCATGTTGTTTCCCTATGTAGCTGAGATTACTTGTAAGGAGGCAGAACACTGGCTACATTGACCTTTGGAGCAGACCCAGTGTGTCAGCTGGTTCAATATTTTCTGCAATATTCATGGCAGTTTGTGTCTCTCATCTTTCCAGAGCCCAGGACCCCTCCTCTCTGAGTGCTGCTTCACTCTGCATGCCTTTTCTATATTATATCTGACATAAAACACTTTAATGGCCTCACATTGTGCCAGGGGAGGTTTAGATTGGGTATTAAGGAAAACTTCTTCACGGAAAGGGTTGTCAAGCATTGGCACAGGCTGCCCAGGGAAGTGGTTGAGTCACCATCCCTGGAGGTATTTAAAAGATGTGTAGATGTGGCACTTAGAGATATGGTTTAGTGGTGGACTTGGCAGTGCTAGGTTAACGGTTGGACTTGATGATCTTAAAGGTCTTTTCCAACCTAAACGATTCGATGATTCTAAGATCCAGTTCATCCAGATGAAACAGAACTAGGTGCCTTAGTCTCAGCTACACTGCCCAGGATGGGCAGAGCCAAGCTCAGTGCAAGACCACCCACAATCTCTTCCTAGGGCAGGGCATGTCCTTTTGGGGGAAACCTCTGGCTGTTTATAGGAGCAGAATCACCCCTGTTACCTTCTATCCTGGTCTCAGGGCACAGTGAAGAACTCTCCAAAGAGAGGCAGCGCAGGCACCCGTCTCAGATCACAACCCAAATTACGGGACAGCTGGGTGGATGTAGTAATTCTCATCCACGGTGTTCAGCTGGATGTTCCCATAATATCTGAGCATTTGGCAGATGCTTTTCAATGCCAAAGTCGGTGGCTCACAGCAGGTGATTTCCAGACAGTTGGCACTAACCACTTATTGAGGTTAGCCCCCACCAAGGCCTCTCCAAAGTGACACCCCAAACTGGAGGCATGTGGAGGGAGCTTGGCTGACCAACAAGGGGTGACCAGCATCCCTGCTGGCCTTAGTGAGGTCTCTTTTCCTTCCCTCCATTTCTGCGATGCTCCATTCTGGATTGAGTGTCCCATCACCTCCTCCTCCCTGGTAGGAAATGTTTCCCTCCATCAGAGCCAGCCTTGGGGAAGGAGGCAGGAAAGGAAGGCAGATCAGAGTGGTGGGTTATTCCTTTGCTGGGAATGCCTCGCAGGCAGGACTGGCAGTGGGAAGGTTGGTGAGGGGGCAGCAGCACCGACGAATGAGGTGACCTTGGTGGCACGCAGTGCGTATCCAAATCTACAGCCCTGCCAGGACTCACCGATTTGGAGCAAGCAAGTCTCCAAACAAATTTCAGCGTCTCTTTGGAGGAAAGGTTTTGCAGTGCTGAAAATCTTGCTGTGTTTATTACAGTCACAGCCTGGAAGCCTCCATTTGCATATGCAAATCATATGCATTTATGTAAATTCCCGGACGGATAATATTATCACAGTCCCTGCAGAATAGATTCTCTCCCATGGCAAATCACTTGATTGTGTTTTCTAAACTGAGAGTGACATTGCTTTGACCAGGCATTACTGAACATAACATTTATATCTGATACACAAAACAATAAAGGAGCCCAGTTCCTGGACACACACCCTTGTCAGCAACTTAATTCAGGCTGCGTTCATTAGGAAGAGAAGCAGACTCCAGCTCCCAAGCCCTGCCCCCCCATCCTTCCAGCATTTGCTGGCAAAGAAGTCAGAGCCGAACCGTGTGTGATGCCAAGACAAAGGGGTGGAGGCAGATGCCAAATCACTTTCAAGCCCATGACAGAGCCCTGAGTCACCCAAACCGGAGCAGCTCTCCCAGAATGGGCTCATCTTACAAAAGTGCTGTTGCTGCAGCAACACTAATCCACACGCCAGTGGGCAGAGAGATAATGTAAGAGATGCAACAGCAGATTCGTTTGCTCAACGCCATGCTCAGACAAGGGGAAATTCTGGTAATCTAGAGGAGTCTGCTTGCTCTGTTATGACGCTCTTTGTTGTGGGGACTCCTCAGGCAAAGGGCTTCTGACATTAGAGGGAACCGGTCTCAGTGCAGGCAAATGGCTCAGGTCTGACCCCACTCTGCTCTCTGGCTGGGCAATCCCACAAACCAAGCGAGAGGGGGGAACTTGGCAAAGCTCCCTTCGCTGTCTGGGCTGGGAGAGGGACTTCTCCACAAGGCCACTTGAGACCCTAAGGTCTGGTCTGAGGAGCTTGCAGGTCCTGTCCCCGATTCCTCCCTAGCAATCGCTCATGTCACCAGCAGGCTCCAAGGCCATCGGTGCTGCCGCAATGACCTCTCTCTGCACACCCCTCCTGTCCTGCTCTGCGCCGAGTGCTGCCTTGCTCCCACACTGCAGTAAGGAAGCTGCTTCTAGGTCCAGGCAGGCAGTGTTGTCACCATTACCAAAGCCTGGTAGGTGGGCTAATATGAAAAACATACGCAAATGTGAACATTGGCTGATTGGGTCAGTTGAGGAAAAACCTCAGGAAGTCACACAAGATTTGGGGAGGGGTTAATTGTGCCATTTGTGCCTCTTGCTGCCCCCTCACTCACCCCATGGTCAAGCAGGTGGGGAAAGCCAATTGTCCCACCAGTGGGGCTGGAATTGGCCTTTGCCAGGGCTCAGACTTGCCCAGCTCAGAAAGCAGAAGTAGGTCTGGGGAGGAAGCAGCAGTCACCCGACAATAAGGAAAAAGGACCACAAGAACAGAGTGGCTGCTGATGTGTTAGTGTGGAAGCACCAAGCATGGTGGATGTGGAGGTCAGGATCATGCAGAAAGAGACTGGCTTCAAGGGAGTAAAGGCAATATGGAGACTGCAAAGAGGGCTGACAGTAGCAAAGGACATGGGGCCATGCTGTCCCTTCAAGGACATGGGCAGGACAGCTGAGGATAAAGTACATCAAATGACTCGGGAGAGAAAAACAGAGCTGGGGAGACAGTTAAGCTTTAAAGGGAGGGGACATGGCTCATGACTCAAACACCAAGAGATGCATGGAGACCAGGAGGTAGAAAAAGCAATCTTTCAGTACCTGGAATAGGACTCGAAAGCAGAGGAGGAGGGGAAGAGATGGCTGGGAACAGAAAAGCAAAGGCGTGGGTGACATGAGAAGAGGAGGGACAGTTAAGATTACAGCAGGAGGCAAGAGGGTTGCAATGAGTAACAGGTCAAAGGGAAGGAGGAAAGTCCAGGGGTAGGAGGTTTATGGAGGAAGAAAGCTGTGACTGAGCGAAGGGATTGTGAATGGAAGATATTTTGGGGATGAGACATTCTCCCATCAGAAAGAGAATGGCTTTTAGGGTTGGATTTTCAACAGGTGATGTTGGGTTATAGAACCCAAATTGGAAACAAGAGGCTTTCTAGGCCAGGTGTTAAAAAAGCACAAGGTTAGGAAGTTTGAGATTTTTGCCTTGCCAATTCCCATCTCATTACTGACCAGGGAGGACACAGGAAAGAAAGAGAAGTGAGAGATGGAGAGGAAAGTAAGAAGAACGGCCCTAGCAGTTATGCTAGCTCTGGACAGACAGATGACAATTCCAGCTCCCAGCTGTGTAAGAAAGCTCAACCAGGCAAACGGGTAGGAGTGGTTGCAAGAATCACTGTCTTTGTGGCAATGGCATTCAAACCATCTAGTACATCCTTTTTCAGTCAGGCCTGTCCCAAAAGCCCCACAGCAATGCTTTTGGTCCTTCAGCATTAAATCCATGGTGTGTTGCCAAAGAACTAAATATTTAGTCACAGAATCAAGGAATAGCTGAGGCTGGAGGTGACCTCTGAAGATGATCTAGCTCAACCAGCCTGCTCAAAGCAGGGTCAGATAGAGCAGGTTGCCCAGGTCTGTGTCCATTTGAATTATGAGTCTTTCCAAGGATGAAGTCTCCACAAGCTCTCTAGGTAACCCGTTCCAGTGTTCAGCCACCCTCACAGTAAAAAAGAGTTTTCTTATGTTCAGACAGAATTTCATGTGTGTCAGTTTGTTCTCGTTGCCCCTTGTCCTGTCACTGCATACCACTCGGAGGAGTCTGGCTGCATCTTCTCTACTCTCTCCCACCAGTTATTTATACACATTGACAAGATCTCTCCAGGGCTTTCTCTTCCCTGGCTACACAGTCCCGGCTTTCACAGCCTCTCCTCATTACGGCAGATGGTCCAATCCCAAAACATCGTTGCTCCTCCATCAGCTGTACAGATGTTTCGCAGCTCCACACAGGCCAATGAGATCATTTAAATGTTCTTTAGTCCTCTTACCTACCCACACAACATCTAGGATTGCAAAGCAGGGCTAAGGGCTCACCTGCTGGACTCCTTTAACTCCATCCATTTCATGTCTCATCCTCTGAATCTGCTCTCTTCTTAACACAAAAGTCCCTTGTCGCCCAGAAGCTCAAATGCCACTGCACTTACCTGCATAATTTACCTGCACAAGCAATTGTGTGTGCAGAGATAGGGGTACTGTGGTGGTACTGACAGTGGTACCACCAAGAGTGGAACCCAACTCATCCCTGGGTGAGGCTGTTCGCTGAGCATTGTTGTTTCTGTTACAGTCAAACCCTCCCTGAGCAATGAGAAATAAATGGCACAGTCCGTGACTTTCAAGGCTTCCAAAACAGCTTTTCTGAGTTACTCTGTAAATAGTGGGCAGGCTTCTGGCTTTCACAGGGCATCGCTGTGGGTAAGGTACATGTTCCTGTGCTAGCTTGTGCAAGAAACACCCCTGTGGCTTTTCTAACAGCATGGTGGCTCTTCCTGCTTACCTTTTAAAAAGATAATGCACCCTTCATGGTTTGTGCTTGCAGCCTCATCCAACTCTGGTGGGGATGAAAAGTCAGTAAGAGCCATTCGAGACAGATGTGTAGGCACAACTTAAAACCAAGTGTCTAGACCACATGTCTAGACTGCAGTCCAGAGAACCTCATCCAGAGGTAAACAGGTAAAACAAGTCAGTGGATCGTGTTCTAAAAATGCATAATTTTCTCCATTTGTTACGAAGGGAGCATGAGCGACTAGCTTGGGTAGAGATGGCCATAATGGGGACACGTAAAGGTTAGTTCCCTAAGCCAGCCATCTTTTCAATGTAAATTGATCGATGAGGCATCAATGGAGGTGGGTCAGCCTCCAGGCTCAGGTACTTTTCATGGAGTGCAATGGAAAGTAACCTCCCATAGGTGCCTGTTCTTCTCTATTGACTGGAGGAGGAACCAGCACAACCAGCTGCAATTTTGACAGCTAGCTTTTAGATATCTACAGTTTGGAGAAAAGCATCCATCACTATGAACTTCACGGCCACACTCTGAGTGGGTGAGCATACCAGGCTTTGGCAGGGCTTCTTGCATCATCATATCACAGAATAATTTAGGTTGAAAGGACCATCCATCAGTCTCTTATCTGGAGATACTATTCAAAGCAGCCCCATGACCACCATGGTGGTCTCCACTGGCCTCCCACTTGTATGTCCATGTCTTGTCTGTCCTAGAGATCCCCAAACTGGACACAGGATTCCACATGTGGTCTCACAAGTGCTGAGTAGAGGGGAAGAATCACATCCCTTGATGTTCTAGTTACTGTCTTGCTAATGCAGCCCCAGGGTGCAGTTGACCTTTTTTCCTGCATGGGCACTGGGACTCCTGTGCAAGCTGTTGCCCGCCAGGATCCTCTAGTCCTTTTCTGCAAAGCTGCATTCTAGAGAATCAGCCCCCAACCTGTCCTGTTGCATGGGATTCTGTCCCACCCCAGAAGCAGGACTTTGTGTTTGCTTTTGTTGAGGGTCATGAGGTCCCATCAACACATTTCTCACCCTGTTGAGAATATTCTTTCTGAATACCTGCCCTGCCCTCCAACCTATCATAACCAGCTGCCAATTAGACTCTGAGCCATTGACCACTAGCCTTTCAGCCCACCCACCTTCCCATCCATCTGTCTAGTACATATTTCATCTGTTTTTCCATAGAGATACTATGGAAGATAATCTCAAAGGTCTTGCTAAAGATAACATCCACTGCTCTCCCCCCACCACAGAGCCAGTCATCTCATCACAGAATGCTATCAGATTTGCTTTTGGTAAATCCATGCTGGCTGTTCCAAATCACCCTTTTGTCCTTGATGTGCCTGGACTGGGCTTCCAAGAGCATTTTCTCCATAACCTGCTACAGCTGAAGGTATTGTTTGCCATACATAGCTGCTGAAGCTGGTGTTATTGACATGCCAGATTTTTTCCGTGTTTGCACAATGTAATGTTAATCATATTTTGGACCACCATATGGGAGAAAGCAGACCAGCTGCATCTTAGAGAGGGTTGTTCATGACCAGCAGAAACATGACAAACCTAAAATACTTGAAGTGCATTTAGTGGTGTGAACATAGAGAACAACACTGAAAAGTGCTATTTCTCAGCAGGCCTACAAACTTCTGTGGATGAGCAGAGAGGACTCCCAAACAGAAATGTCTGTTAACCTAGAAAAAAATCTGTAATAGTGCCTATTCAAAATCCTTAGGAACACGGGAAGCATCCATGGAAGGACAGCTGAGATGTCCAATACTGGACAATTAGTAGGAGACAAGGAAAGTAACCAAGTTTACATTTATTCAGTGATTCAGGTTGACCATTAAGAAACACTCTTTTCTCAAGGAGGTGGCACAGCCCTGGGACAGGTTCCTGTGGAGGTGGGCAATCTTCACCCTTGGAGGTTTACAAAATTTGGCTAGTCAAAACCATTGCTGACCTAGTCTAGTGTTGGTGGTTGTCCTGCTCCAAGTCAAATTGTCCTGCATCCACCTTTCAATATGAGAAATATTCCTATTTGTTGTTTTAACCAGACACAAGTCATAGACCCCAAGCTGAGGGGTTATGGGAAGTTCTTAAATTGCATTATAATTGCATATAATTGTGTCAGACTACACACTCCAATTGTTTCTTCTAATCTGTTAATTCAGGATTTTCTGGATGTTTTAGTATTCTTCTCTAGAGGTCATTTTAAACCATTTACCAAATGCAGTTATAACCTGACAATCCTACTTTACACACAGGTACAACCTTACAATATCTCATTGTCACAGAGAAGTTAATATTAATTAATGCTGTTAGCCTGAGTGGTTTTATAACCACCTTCTTCCAGTCTTGGTATTTCTTGCTTTTACCAGTTCGCTCCCGATCCTCCTGTCTTCTCACGACACTGCGATGTCCAGCAACACATTAATTCTGCCTCTAAAAAGAGCTGCTGGCAATGAGGGTGTTACCTTCTTATTATGCTGTAAGATTAAAACTCCTGTGCACAAGTCATTTAACAACCAGCCAATATCTTGATCTTCCTTCTGTCTTTTCCTTCTGTGCTTGACACAAGCATATGAATTTCATTATTTCTTTAACTATCGGCACTTTGAGAGTCAACTTAAGATTCACAACCACATCTAGACCATCTTTCGTGCTTCTTGGTGCCAGGCCCCTGCAAGAAGCAACATGCTTTTGGAGCAATGTTGGCTACTGAGTAATCCTGTGTGACTAGAGAAAGAGTTTGTATTTGTACAATGAGAAACATTCCTGAGGATCAGAAATTAATTTTCTTTCACTTAAGACTCTCCTCACTCCAAAAAATGCAACAGGAATTTAGTACAAGTTGCAGGACTTCCTGCCCAGGACATAATTTTGCCATAGTCCTTTCTCAGTCACAGTGCCTAGTGCTCTCCATCCTCTTGTGAGAAATTAATGGCTGCTTCTCTGACAGGAGATCCAAAAAAAGCATGGATCTTCCTCAGATCTACACCAACATCAGTGATGAGCTGTTGTTCCAGCACATACAGATGCCTGGACTGCTCTTATGAGAGCCAAGGCAACTCACAGCCATGTACTCCTGGCTCCATGCTCCACAACGGTCCACATGAGCTATGAGGAGACAACCAAAGTCCTGATCTAAGAGACATCAAGCTCCTGTACAAAGAGCTTTGCCCACCTGGGAAAAAATTGAAAGCAGCTGTGCAAACAGGGTGTGCAGGGCAAGATCCATGTTGGTAGCAGACATATAATTTTGGAAATGCTTAATAAGGGTGCTGTCTCCAGAGCAAATTATCTCTGGTAAGGATGGGGAACTGAGAGAGGCAAAGGGTATGCAGGAAGCCTGTGACAGATCAGTGAACTGATCCAGGTTTGGTCCAGGGACACTACACTTAGAGTTGCTGAAGATGCTACTGGCCCAGCTTGACATGCAGGACTGCTCTGGGCCCTGTAGCAGAATTTGTGTCTGCTCTTGAGCCATCAGGACTCAAAACCCAGCTGAGACTACGAGAAAAGTGCTAAGACGACAGACACTGCAGGGCATGGGAGGGAACTAGCCAGTTGCTTGGGTGGTGGGAGCAGGTCCTGGGTTTCCACTGGTGTTTGCAGACTATGGATGCTTCTTCAATGTGAGCTGCAGGCAGAGCACTTGAAAACTGTTTAAAGCTAATTTCTTTACAAAGCTTGTTTGGATCAGGAAGGAATAGAACAGATCCAGCAGAAGATGTAGGACCAAAAAAAAAACTCTGCAGGAGACAGTGGAACTTTCCTCAGTGCTCTTTGAATTTAAGGGCAATACTTCAGCATCACATGCCATTGCATTGGGAGGGTGTTCAGCACAGCCATTTTGGGGAACGCTTCCATCCCCTGCACTCGGGACTCTGGGATTCGTGTGTGGTCTACAGTTATCATAATGTTATTTCAAATTACTGAGTTGTCTTAAACTTGTTACATACAGTACTCCTATGTCCTTCCACGTGTATCACCTGATAATTTAAGGGCATCTTACCAAATGCTAATAGAGGAGTTAACATTTGTTTAGAGAGGAAATAAGGAATAGTGATTCCCCAGAAGCCCCCCTTACACCACAGCTGGATCCAAGCTCCTCTAACCTTGCCCAAGCACATCCTCCCCCTTTTGCTGCCTCTGTCAGTGCAGCCATTATCAATATATGCAGTGGACCATTATGGCAGAAATCACTGCAAGACACAGACCATATGGGGTCCCCTTCTTCATGAATCCAGAGGACAGGGGGAAAAAATCCTCCTTGCAAAGCCAGGCAGGGCTGTGCACTGCAACCACTGAATTTGATCCTTTCAACCTAAGGGTGAGGAATTAATTTGTATAGGCTCAAACAGTTCTTTTCAGAAAAGCACAGGCTGGATTTGAAGACACTCAGTGTTAGAGAATCTGCAACAAATGTTGGACACTTGTCTTTTTCTTTGAAACTTGTGCCTTTGCATTTTGCTGGTCTGAATTCCCACTCACCAGCCATTGTCTTGCCCTCTTCTGCTGGACAGAAAGTCTTAATCTTCCCCTTCTTCTCACTGTAACTAAATAATCTCTCAGAAGTCTTTCCAATAGACTAATCAAACTGTCAACATAAGCCACTGCCTCAGCTCACTGCTATTGCTCTTTTGTCCCCTTTCCATGTTTAACATCCTATTTATAACAAGGAGGAGGCTTAAAACACTCCAGTTTCTGCAGTAATGGCTGGATTGACTGGATAAGACAGCACACACTTGGCCAGAACTCGATGAAGGCAACAGAAGTACAAAACCATCCTTAATATGTCCAGGAGGAAAGCTGTAGGCAACCCTCAGAGCCTGGGAGCTGAGTAATCCAATTTCATAAACATGACACTGTCCTCTTTCCCCTTGGATGTCTTATTTAACTTTGCTGAATGTCAAAGGAAATGGTTGCATTCTCATGGAGATACCATTGTAGATGGCTATGACTCACAGCCTACACGAGCTTCATTAAAGCGCTGCGCAGCTGTTACATGAGCCGTCTGCTGGTAGAGAAGTCACACTTGTGGCCAGGCTTTGACGTGCCCCAATAGTACATTTACACTGCAGTCCTGAGTAGATGCTCTTATGCCAACAGACATATCAAAAAGGGTGTTGGTTGGGAAAGCTGCAAGCCAGGCACCAGCAGTGTCCCTGGGCTGCTGCCCATGGGTTCGGTCAGCACCAGGGAGCCATGATGCCTTAGAGCCTGTTTCTAGCTCACAACCCATCTTGGAGCTGGCAACTTATCTTAGTTCATCCTACCTCCTGCCTCGGTACTGGGGGAAAAGAGAGGTATTGTCCTGACCAGGGGAAAGCGGAGTGCCACAGAAGGCAGCTGGGCAGCCACGGCCAGGTGGTGACCACCAATAATAAGATTGTTCTTGAAGAACGTTATCCTTTGGCATCCTTCACTATCTTTTTCCTTTCAATAGGTATTCCTGAGCTTCCCACGTTCCAAATACAATTGCAGTAAGAGATGAATACTGCAGTTTGGATTAGGTGTCCTCTAGGGGGTTTACATTTCTTCAGCCAAACTCAGCTGATTTCCACCTAGGGTACCTGATACAGCAAAGCCAGTCTAGCAGTTTACCCCTCTCATAAAGGGGCAGACCTACTGCTCCATCTCTCTTCCCTTTGCCAGCACCTGGTCCTTCCTCCCTGCCAAGCACTCCCCCACCCATTCACTTGTGTCAGGTCTGGCACCTCTTTTGATCAAAGCCAAAAACAATTTGACTTGCTAAATCATCAGAACACTAACTCAGCAAAACCAAAACTAGAATCAGTGGCAGAGGGAACACCTGGGTCTTGTGTAGGGAGGGCAGGTGAGACATCCTATTTTATTTTATTGCAGCCCAGCTGCAACCAGTACTGTAAAGACTGTGCAAAATAGTGGCAGAGTGGATGCAGGGATGTGGGTGATGGTGGTAAATTCATACATAGGAGTGCAGCTCATGCCACACCTACAGGACAAAAGGAGATAAGGAAAAAAAAATTGAATAAAAAAACCGAGACTGAATTCAGTTCATGTGGCAAAAACCTCACCACAAACCTTCTGCCCTCAGTCAGACCTTGGAGGTCTGCCCTTGGTCATTCTTCTCTGTAGCTGGCCTTCACCCAGTAAAGCCCATGTGCCTTGCACTGTCTGGGACTCAAGGACAGGTTTATCGGACCTCATGTGAGAAGTCCTTCCCTAATTCTCTGTGGACTCAGTGGAGCTTTTCTGGAGTGTGATACATCTCCCCTACAGTAACTCTACATGGACTAGATTAACTGTGCCCCATCAGTGCCTGCTTTTCTCCACCAGTTACCCAGGAAGTCTGCGTCATAGCCACCTGGAGTTTAAAGTGGAGAAGTGAACCTGGTCCCACTGACAGGGAGAACAGGAGGTCCCATCAGTTCGGTGCCAGCCACACTCAGGTTAGGAGGAAAGCTAAAGAAATCAATGTTTTCTGAAACTCTGACATTGGTAACAGCACCCAACATGTCCTGGCCCTTGCGCCCATCTCATCACCCAGATGAACCTTCATCTGCCAAAGCCACTTCTGGTCTTAGTCTGGACCTGTTTGTACTGGCAATATTTGCATTTTCTTAAAATCGTTCACATCGAAGACTTAAACTCTTCTGGCAGCAATCCCTGTGAGGCACCAATCCCTCCCAGGGCCCACAGACCTCACCGTCCCTGCCAGGCAGACCAAGTAGCGCACAAATGGCATCACTGAAATTCAGCCACACTCAGGTTAATTGCAGCATCCTGCATATTTCAGGGCTGGATGTCAATTTTCCATGGTCCTGTCTGAAGAAGGATGCTTCTCACAGATGACAGTTGCCATCTCCAGCCCATCAGAGGGCACAAGACATGAACAAGACTCTGCAAATAAGCTAGCGTGTGACTTTTCTGCATCCAACCAGCAACAGCTCTCATGCATGTGTAAAACTGAGATTGTTTTCTACTTGTCAAAATGCAGTCTACTAGTTTGCCTTGCAGCAAACTCAGGGAACAGGCAGGTATCACTGAAATGCTGACCCAAAGCACGATCATGCTGTAATTATTTTAGAGTTATTCATCAGCTTGTGTCTGTTTAGGTGTTGAGGTACAGGGGGTTGCAGCCTTCACCAATTCCTCCAGTATCTGTGCTCTCCCATCATCGTCCTCATCAGTCCCAGGTTGTGCCCTGTCCTCCTCAGGCAGCCTCTGCCAGCATACTCTTGCATCACTGCCAGAGATGACAGTTGTGCCACCAAGGGGACGGATGCTTCCCCTTCTGCCCCCAAATCAGAGCCTGTTACGCCAAGTCACAGCAGTGCTGGTGGGAAGGCACCCTTATGGGTCTGTAGTCCAACCTTCCCTGGAGCAGAGCCAACCCCAGCACCATCCCAGGGCAGCAGGGGCTGAACCCCACAAAATCCCATGGATGGAGGAAAACTCCCAACAAGGGAATTTTTCCTAATGCCCAGTGTGAACTTCCAAGCCCCGCTTCTAGTTGTTGCCCCTTGTTATATCATCCGGTACCACTGGGAAGAGTTTGGCTCCATCACATTTGCAACTGCCCCACAAATTTTGCAGGTTGTTGTTAGACACCCCTCAGCCTCCTTTCCTGCATACTAAAGCAGCCCAGCTCCCTCCACCTCTCCTGGCACACCACAGCCTCTCAACCCCTGACCATCATGGTCGCATCTTTTGGACACTGTCCACTTTCTATACATCCCTGTTCACTAGTGGACCTAAAACTGGATGCAGTTCCCAGTTCAGAGTCACCAACACCAAGAAGAGAGCAGACGATAACTTCCCTTGATGTGCTGACCCCACACTGACATAGCCCAGTAAGTGGTTTGCCTTGTCGCTGTTGACAGCAACCACTGATTTGGGTTCAAACTAGGCATGTTCAGCCATTTCACCATTAGGAACTATGAGTGAACCTGTACTAGGAAAAAAATGGCCAAAAAAAAATTCACATAATTTAATCAAGAGGTTAAAAAACATTTTAGTGGTGTGAGGTTAGGGCTCTGTGGAGCAGGGAAGATCTTGTTGGTGACGTGCTGGAGAAGCTACACTGAGCATTGCTTAGCACAGCCAGGCAGTGGGTAACACAGTTTTCTTGGACAGGGTCACATTAGCATGGAAACCTGATGGTTTTGGAGACCTGTGGATCACGAATGGTTGTGGGATCAGAAACAGCAGCAGCTGTGAGGTTTTTAACCCTGGAAGAGGTGAACCATTTTCACCACAGTGATGAGGACACCCTTTGCAGCTGGACATCTTCTTTTCTGCACTTGCTTTTCTCCTTCTCAGCCCCAAAACTCACTGAATCTTTGAGCAAGAGCTCAACCACTCTCTGCACCTGCTCTGATTGCAGGCCATTGCCTCCTCCTGTACCTGCCAGAGTGGGGCTCCCCGGGGTGCTGTGCATCAAGGAGGTCAGTCCTCTTTGCCTCCCTCTGTGCCTGTTTCAGCAGCTTCAGAGCACAGGGCTTCCTACAACACCTTTTCGTTCAGGCCTGACCCAGGACAACTGGTTTATCATATCCAGGAGCCACATAGGCCAGTGCTCACTCAGAGCCAAGTCCCAGATTTGGAGGTGATCTAGATGGACATTATGGAGTGGCAGTAAGTCAGTTCTTCCTACCAAAGATGGCTCCTTAGCCTGAGAGAGGGAACATGAGTGTGAACAAGAGTCCTAACCTCATAGGTAGAGCAGACCAGCGTTCAGTGGGGAAAACACCCGGTTCCCAAAGCCTGCATGCTTGGAAGCAACTTTAGAAGGAGGTGGTCCTGCCCCAGATTTACTGTTCCACCACTGGGACATGGCCCTCAGACACTGAAGTTTGCATCTCCTTGGCAGAGGTGGAATTCAGCCAGGCATCTCTCATGTACCATGCACTGATCCCAACCTAAATGCGTTCAGTGGAAGAGGACCCTGGTGCTGCTCAACACATGTGGACTCAGCCTGGTACTGGTGCAAGCACCCTGTGACTGCCTGTGAGAATCAGTCCAGCAGACAGAATTTGGGGATTAGCACCCTCCTACCATGTGAGTAGCAGCGGACATTATCTGCAAAATTCAGGCATTTCAGATGGTAAATATGACGCAGATTACGTGGCAGGTGAGAGGGATATTGAAGAAAACACATTTGGGGTTTAGACATTGAAAAAAATGACCACACCATCCATGTGTAACTCCTTCTTTCAGCTAAGAAACCATCTCATGATATAAGCCCTGAACGAATATTTGGGGCTTGAGTGATGCATCTCCCTTGCATGCCTGTATGCCCCTAAGCTTCATTAAACCTGCAGAATCTGGATGCACTTTATAAAGAGAATGAGGGAAACCACATCCCGCTGACAACAGTGACTTTTTTGTTAGAGTGGAGGAAGAAGATAAAACACAAACAGGATGGCCCTCTTTGGGAGGGATGCTTTGTTATTGGGAATCCATGGCAATTTTTTTAATGGTTGAAATCATGGAGTGAGAAATACATAAAGTGATGGCTAATATTCCCATGAGTGCAAACACTCACAGATGCTCACCCACACTGAGCAGGGCAAGCTCCTCCCCAGCTGCCTCCTTCCAGCGTTCGCCTTGATGCTTCCTGGAGCATCATCCCAGCTTTTTCCTTCTCTGGCTTTCCCTTTTTGCCATATTGCTGCATCCATTAACCTTTCCATTCATGTCTCCCTGGGATTAAATGCTCAGAGCTCAAAGTAATCCAGCCTCTGCCAGTCTGTCTACAGGGCAAGCCTCTTCTTGCCTTCTCTGCCGTCCATCCACTCACAGGCACCTTGTTCATTTTCCTGCTGCAGCGTCTCTGCCAGACTCACCACCCTGCTTCAACGCTCCGTTAGCAACAATCTGGGACAAGGCTTGTTGAGCCCTTAGGAAACTGGCTGGGGACCCTCATCTCAGGGACCTTGAAGAAATTGGCCTCTCTACTTCCCGGAGGCTGGCATGGCCAGCCCTGGCATTGGCATCACTAACCGAGCTGTGGGGCTGAGATCACCGTTCAGCTTTGAGTGGTCCAGACCTGTTCAATGCAGGGAGAACCTCACTCTTTCCTTTTTCCAACAGCTGAGGAGGAGGCAATTTAGCGAGGACTTTCCAGATGGCCATACGACCACTGCCAGCAGCTGCAAATCCACCAGCTCAGGAGAGCAGGGCAATCTGCCTCCGCAAACTTTGCATGTCTACAGTCAGGCCTGGTATTCAGCCCCCTTCAGCCAGGCAGACCCCCACATGCGGTCAGAGGAATTGCACACTCCATCTCTCTTTGGCGGCTGCTGCCTGCCCAGTCCTGTTCTTTTCTTGTCTGCTTGAACTGCCAATCTCAGAAGACCTTGAGGCAATTTTTGTGACACAAGTGTTGCTTACAACCACTCTTCCCCATCCATTACGCGCTGCTTCACTTCCCAAGCAGTGGTAGTAGCTCCTAGGACCCCAGACCAGACTGAAGAGTTTGTTTGTCCTCCTCTGTCTCTATCAGCAGATCCCAGGGGCTTGAGCTGAAGTCCTGCAGTCCAGGCTTTCCCAAATTCAGTTTGCCATTGAACATAACATCAGCGGATGACAGTCACCACTTCACTGGTGCCTCTCTGTGATTTGACAGTTCTTCATACTTAGCAGGACCTGATCCATTCACCTCTTGCAGAATATATTATATTATTCTGACACCATTTCCAAACAACACAGTTGATAGGGAGGATGCAAGCCCAGGAATTAATTCAGAGTCAATCAACCGCTACAGACTTCAGCACCAACTTGCTCATATGCTGCACAGTGCAGGATTCACAGACAGCAGCCAGAGGGCTTGCAATTCCTTCTTCAGTGAAACAGTTGTACTTTGCCCCACTTTGAGAGCTCCTAAACTAGTGCCCGTTGACAGGTGTTATTTGGTGGTGCACCATCATCTGTAAGAGTGGCTTTATTGAGCTTTGCTGCCTCCTTACCTGCAGTACAGTTGAGCGATAGGTCATAGGGCAATGAGATTATCTCTCCAGAGTAAACAGAGCATTTGGTGTCCAGCCAACATGAAAAAAATCTTTGTTAACAAAGAACAGTTTCCCCTGTGCGCAGATACAGGGCTTTTCATTTGACTTAATGTAGATTTAGCCTGGGATGTGTTTCAATAGCTACTTCAACGTCAGTGTTAATTGGTGGCTAAAATGAAACAACACTAGCTCCTCCCTCTAATTCCTCAGACCCTAAGCAGCCTTCTCTTTAGCGTTTCTTTGCAGCACTCATTTTTTAGCAATATCTGAGAAATCATCTTTCTGATGTCTCAAAATAAAAGCACATGTATTAATGGCACCTCTCCCTTCAGCTGGGATTATAGGCAGGGTATATGCCGTCCAGCCCTTGTATGCTGGTCAGAGGATCACATAATTCAGTGCTTTCTCCTTGTCTTCTTCTGGAAATAATCAACATTTCTCTGTGAATGGAGCAAGTCGCCAAATTTCTAACCAGCTTATGCTATGTGCCCCTGAACAACATGGGCTGACCATCCCTGGTATTTGCAAGATCATAGAATCATAGAATCATTTAGGTTGGAAAAGACCTTTAGGATCGTCAAGTCCAACCACTAAACCATGTCCCTAAGCACCACATCTACATGTCATTTAAATACCTCCAGGGATGGTGACTCAACCACTTCCCTGGATACCCTGTTCCAATGCTTGTCCACCCTTTCACTGAAGAAATTTTTCCTAATATTCAATCTAAACCTCCCCTGGCTCAACTTAACACCATTTCTTCTTGTCCTATTGCTTGTTACTTGGGAGAAGACTGACCCCCACCTCACTGCCCCCTCCTTTCAGGCAGTTGTAGAGAGCGATGAGGTCTCCCCTCAGCCTCCTCTTCTCCAGACTAAACACCCCCAGCTCCCTCAGCCGCTCCCCACCAGCCCTGTGCTCCAGACCCTTCACCAGCTTTGTTGCCCTTCTCTGGACACGCTCCAGCACCCCAATGTCTTTCTTGGAGTGAGGGGCCCAAAACTGGACACAGCATTCCAGGTGCGGCCTCACCAGCGCCGAGCACAGGGGCACAATCACCTCCCTGCTCCTGCTGGCCACACCATTCCTGAGACAAGCCAGGATGCTGTTGGCCTTCTTGGCCTCCTGGGCACGCTGCTGGCTCATGTTCAACTGCCTATTGACCAACACCCCCAGGTCCTTTTCTGCTGGGCAGCTTTCCAGCCACTCTTCCCCAAGGCTGTAGCGTTGCATGGGGTTGTTGTGACCCAAGTGCAGGACCTGGCACTTGGCCTTCTTGAACCTCATACAATTGGCCTTGGCCCATCGATCCAGGCTGTCCAGATCACTCTGTAGAGCCTTGCTACTCTCAAGCAGATCAACGCTCCTGCCCAAATTGGTGTTTTCTGCAAACTTACTGAGGGTGCACTCGATCCCCTCCTCCAGATCACTGATAAAGATATTAAACAGATCCTCCCATGGGGCACTGACCCACCACTGGGAATGTCTCTGTCCTGTGGTGCTTGGAGGAAGGATTAAATCCTCCTAGAAGAGGTTGCTCCAACAGGGCTCTACAGTTGTAGGTAGGAGACAAATCATAGAGAGGCACTACTGTGTTGCATGAACAATAAATAAAAATTACCCAGGACCTAGAGGGATATAAATACCCTGAGACGTCCCCTTGGGAGAGCTCTCAGAGGGATGCTTAACCTATTTCTAAGCAGCCACAGGTTTGGGAGTGATTCCTAGGAAAACTTTTGCCTTTGTGAAGGTTTTAGAAATGTTTGTAGCCCTTAGGTGTGACTAAATTAAGGGAGACTTTTAATTGGATAGAATCTGGTCTTGTGGGCTGCTGAATTTTGTGCAGATCATGCAATTCATACACACTATTTAATACGGTAATTTTCAAACACACCAGCTGGGAAAAAAGCTCTCTGGTTCAAGAGGTCACATCACACTGGTGTATAAAGTCTACAGAGACTTTCCAGGGCAGTAATACAGAAAAACCCTACATCCGTGCTCATGCCCATGGGACTTGCCCTTCTCTGGGGGATCAGCCTCTAATGCTTAGGCAGCTGAACCTCTTTTTTACAAAAAAAAAAAAATTTCCATCTGTTTTGCAGAGCCCATCAATGATTGCAAAGTTTGGTGGAGAGTCTGGGGTAATGGCAATATCTCATACCAGGGGCACAAGTGCCCACTCTACAGAAAAGCTCAAAATGCAAGACATGTTCAGTGGAGATTAAATAGTGGGTGATTTATGAGCAAAGGCATGGGATTCATTAAAACTATTCAGTTCCCTAGTAAACTGCAATGTTCCTTGTTTGAATTCTGTCATCTTTTTGTCTGTTCTCCATATTCAGTCAAGACCTGGCATTTCTCAAGCTCATATGTGCATATACATTGCATGCTTTGACTTGCAAAAATTTCCTTCTTGCTGCTCTTGATCTTCAGACAAACCCAAGAATTTGTGTCTTGCCCTGTTCACAAAGGACTGCACTCAGCAAATTACGAGAATTAAAAGATATTAATATTATACCATATATAATACCCCCTCAAAGGTCAGACAGCAGAACAGAGTTAGCAGCTGGAGGCACTTGTTTGCTTATAAGGATATCTCTGTCGAAATTGGGGTGAGATTCGTGATCTCTGAGCTTAAGACAAACGTCTGCCACTTGGTAAAAACACTTTGAACATTGCATCAGGCTGAGCTAGACAGTTCAAAATGTACCACAACAAAACAAACAGGGTCTGGCTCTCCAGCTGGAAGATTTGTATTCATCATGCACCTCTGCTTGCAGCGGTTTTGCACAGCTCTTTACTTACCTGAAAACCAAGTGTGTGATGATGCCTCTGCTAGGCAGGGGGAAAGGGCAAAATTTGTGGGAGCTGGGAAGGGCTCATACAGCACTAAATAAAGAGAAAGAGCCAGCATGAAAACTCCTGGCTCCCAATGTGCATTTCAATGTATCAACCCTGGGCCACTCAGCACTGTAAAACAGTGGGATGCCAGCCGGTACAATTGTCCATTTTAAGCAGAACATGGCCCAGAATTGGAAAATGCCAAATATGTCTAAAAATAGTACAATGAAAAACCCTCCAGGCAGAGAAAGTTTTTCTCCAAGACAGCGGGTGGCAAACGAGATCTGAACTGTGATCTGGTTTTCTCCTGCTGATTCGTAGTTTTTCTAGTGCATTATAAGACTTGCAGGGATCGATCTGGGGCATTGAGAAGATGTTAGAGGGCACAAGCAGGACAGACGCTTGCCTTGTTAACATTATGCTGCAGTGACCTGAGCTGCTGTGGGAGGAAATATCATGGTTTAAAAGAGCCTCATTTCTACCAGGTCCTTGGAGCCCTCAAGGAGTGTTGCTAGACGTGGCTCTCAAAGCATCAAGGAAAAGTAGTTGTTACTTAATTGATGCTGAGACAAAGGGAGAAGGTGACAGTGTCGTGGCCCCCCAGCACTCACACAGCAGAGCCCTGAAGGGAGCTGGCTCTTAGGCCAGGTCTGCTCTGGCTCTGGGGCAGGAGGGAGCCAAAGGAAATCTGAGTCTGTGAGCACGTGGTACTTACTGACCTACATCTCCTGTAGGCACAGTGGTTGCTGTGACCTCCCTTCATCACTGGAGTCATCACCACCTGCATCCTCCGTGCAATGCTCACAGCCATGTATTTCTGCATGGATCGCCAGGTGTGCTGGGGGCTCCAGGGATGAAAACATAAGCTCTTTCTAACAATTTTGTCAAGGGAAATGGCACAGTGGTGTACAGGATCCCTATAGCATGTTTACATTTATGTGGGAGATCCCTTGGGAGAGGCAAGGAAGAGTTGCAATGTGGGGAGTCTCCCTCTCCATGGCACAAGACGCACCCTTGGAGACAAGCAGCTCCACAGCCCAGAGCTTCCTGCCCAGCCGGCCACAGGGCTGGTGGTGTCCTCGGTACAGTGGGAAAAAAGAAAAATCGCTTTTCAGATTCCTCTGCTTTCAGCTGCTGAGTTTAGAGCTAGAAAACACTCCCTTAGCAGCGCATCCCAGAAATTTTCTCCCTGCATTTCAAGTAAAAAGCTGCAACACTGACCTCAGGCAGTCACAGCAAGCACAGATGCTGCCCCACTTTGGAGCTCGTTGGAGGTTGGAATACAGTCCTCACACAAATGTCAATATTTTCCAGAGCTCAGCCAGGAAAAACCTAGGTTTCTGTCCGTCCAGCTGGGCTTCCAGGATTCATTGAAGATGGCAACGAGTTTATGAGATTGCAGAAGAGAAAGGGGTGGCCATGCCAGATTGTTTCCCAGGAAGCTGGTCCCCTCCTGGCACTTCACTTTCCTTTTTTTTCATCATGAAACTGGAATGTGAAATGTGTGAGCTAACCCTTTGGGTCAGCCCTCACCATGCCCTGCACACACAGCAGTGGACAGAGAAACCTCTTTCCAAGAAGCTGCTTTCTTGCCAGACAGCAGCCAAGCAAGGCATCACCCCCAGGGAAACTTTCAATCCCCCAGCTCCACAGGAGGAGCAGCTCAGCAAGGTTTGTCTCTGGCTGGTAAAACCCGGATGGGCAGCCCATGGTGCACTGTGCAGCCCAGTCCTGAGTGCTCCGAGCAATGCAGCTTCCAGTCTTCTGCAGAGAGCAAAGAAGAAATGTCCTAGCAGCTTTTGCTGTCACTGGCAGGAAATCTTTCTTAGTGTTCATCCTAAAAACTCCTTTTCAAATGTTTTGGCACAGTTCTAATCTGACCAAATCCTGCTCCTTCCAAATACTACTAGGTCTAATTTCTCTTGACACCTTGTGTCTTTCTAACCAGTGGCCGTAATAGAAGAAGATGAGTTTGCTGGCCATCTCTGTAGGAAGGGTGAAGTTGAGAGGGTGGGCCGAGTGCCTTCCATGCTGAGGCAATGCGAAGACATGAGTCACCTCATCAAGGATGCACCCGCCGGCAATCTGTGGAAAGAGAATCTGCACAAGACCAGTTACTCCCAGGGCTTCAAAAGCTCATCCCAGACCAATGGGAACCATGGAGAGTCAACTCGAGACTGCTGGATCCACGGGTCTGCTATGTCTAGCACTATCAGATGGGAACAAAAGGAGTCACTGGCCTGACAGACAGTGTCAGGACTTCTGAGAGACTTAAGGGATTAAGCAGAGAAAGAGAAAAGGGATTTCCTGTGCGTTTGCCATAGGCACTCACGCTCCTTGTGTTGGGCACTGCGCTCACACGCACACACACAAAAGCCTACCTTTATGCGCACATCTGTCCGCTCACACTTGTACACGCAGCGATGAAAGGGAGTCTCCCGGCCAAGCAGAGCTGTCTGGCTTTTATGGCTCCTGCCCTTGAGTGTGCAAGTTGACGCTGGGAAAATGTGTCTGTAGCCTTCTGCGGGTAAAGCTGGGAGCAGTGGAGCAGCAGTACAAAATGGGTATTTCCCTGTGACGTGAAATGTAGAAAAGAAACGTAGGCTCAGGCACCAAGGAAGGACAATAGCATTGAAAGAAAGATGGGAAAGTGTGGAGTCTTTTGCTCCTGCAGTTGGCAGCCTTGGATTTGTGTTTTGTGCAAATTGTCCATGTCCTCCGCCTATCCCAAATTCACCCTGTGATACTTCCTCTCCTAATGTATTTGCTTCCTCCCCATAAGCTCACGCGACTTCTGCGTTAGAGCCACCCAGAGCCAGGATGTGCCCCTGGGATCTCAGATCTGGATTTCAAATAGGTTTTGTTTCACCTTCCCATCTCAGCCACTATATAGAGAAATCGTCAGTCCATGGGACCCAGGAGGTCAAAGCAGAGCTGCAGCACCCTAGCCACAGCGCCCTGACCAGTGTGTCTTCCCAGGACTTCTGGACAGATGGGGATGATGGGCCAAGAGCAATGAGACTTTTTGTATCTGCCTAAGAAGGATCAGCAGTGGGGGAATCATAAGTTCATTGACATGAGATCAAAAATGAAAATTAGGTGATGACTGGCAAGAAGGTGCTCTCGGTAATCATCAACAAAGAAAACTAAGAGCAGACACTCAGGAAATGATGGAGAATTTGCAAAAGAGGAAGAAAAGGAGAAGGTGGGAAAGCTTGGAATGGCTTATCAAAATCAGATGGATTTCTGTACGTAGGTAAGCAACTTCACCAGCTGGGTGTGTGACCACATACAACCAAGAGCAGCCTCCAGCCTCCTGAGGGGCCTCTCTCATGCAACAGATCACAACTCCAACCTCAAAACAGATGGACCAAAACTGACTGCACACCTCCGGTCGGGTCTTCCAGGCAGGAAAGTCTGTTGTGAGATGGCTCAGGGGTTTAAAGAAGGGATTTGACCAAGTCTGTGCTTGAATGGGAGGATGGATCCTCCCAGGAATTCCCCAACTTTTACTTGCTCGAGGCCACTGCTGCTTTCTGCAGGCTCCCTGAGCGACTGAGCTGCTCATCCAGATAAAAAATTGGGACAGGTTTTACACTGGTGAGCTATGGCACAATTAACCTGCAGGCATGACATGGTGTGGAGCTCATGGTCAACCCTCCTGCTGCAGGCACATCCTTGCAAACTCTGACACTGAATATGAACTTCATTTCCACCACTGTGCAAACCCAGGCAGGAGAAAGCATCTCACAGCGTGCCACCCGCCCTGAGACTGGATTCTGTCTGCCAGAGTGGGTGTCCAGAGAAACACAACATGCCCTCCTGCCTGTTCCCCACGTTGCTGGCCCTGCTGGATGGAGAATGAAGTCAAGGTTGTTCACAACTGTTGCTTGGAGCTGACCAGTCTTCCCAGCAGTGCTGAGCTCCCCCCCATCAGATTGCACTTGGTGGGAGCTGGAAGCACAAAGCAGCTCTGGGAACCAGTCCTAGTGTGCTGCCCATTGCACTGTGTGGCCTCCCAACCATATCTGGTTGCCCCTCTTGTGCGTGTCCCATCCAAGGGTGTGGGAGATGGAGTCAAAACATTGCATGCAGTGCTCTGGTCCTGAAGTCTTGGGCAGCTGTCCCACTGCTGGGTAGGTGGGCAGAGAGGTGCAAGAGAAACAGGTCTGAGAGGTGGTTGAGCAGAGAGCTGTGGCAGAAGACAGCACTGGGGCCGGGATGAGAGGCATGCACTTCCCAGATAGGGTGGGAGTCAGGTCTTCTCATTCAGTGTCTTCAGCAGAGATGTCTCTCTTGGGCAGATCCCCTAGGATTCCCTTTACACCCTACAGTCATTAGTAATTCAACCAATTACTGCTGTCAGCTCAGCATCCAGCCTGAGACTTCTGGATGAGCAGTTGAGGACAAGGATGGTCAACCACAGGTCCCATAAGGCAATGGCATCTCTGTCCTTGGAGGTTTTCAAATTCTAGAAGGACAAAGCCCTGAGAAACCTAATCTCACTTGGAAACTGGCCCTGCTGTGAGCAGGAGGTGGGACTAAAGACCTCCTGAAGTCTCCTCCAACTTGGATTAACCAATGACTACAAAATGACTGATTAGCTCATGTGCAATCTTCAGGTGTGGCCAAGTGGTTTAGGGAAATACACAACACTGGGAGAGGTGGTTGATACCCCAGGTGGTTAAGCTGCCATTCAAAGGGACCTCTAAAGGCTGGGCAATGGGCAGACAGGAAGATCATGCAATTCAACCAAGGGACCTGGAGAGAAATATCCTGAGGAGAAATCAACCCCATGCACTCGTAATGGCTGGGGTCCGACCAGCTACAAAGCAGCATACAGAAAAAGACCTGGGGGTGCTGGTGGACAAAAATTTGAACGTGAAGAAGCAATGTGCCATTAGGGCTGCACAAGGAAAAGCCTCACCAGCAGGCAGAGAGAGGACATCCTTCCTCTTTACTCAGCACTGGTGAGACCTCATCTCGAGTCCTGTGCCCAACTGTGGACTCCCTAGTACAAGAGAAATATGGACATACTAATTCAAAGCTCTTTAATATTTGCCTATGCTAGTACCTGGGCTGTGAGGTTTCTGCACTGGAAACAACTGAGTTCATCACATCTGCTCTGTTACAGAACTGGCTGCTCATTCACAGATTTGACCACATGTTCTGGAGGGACACTGCAGGGTGCTCTGGGTCCTGAGCAAGGCAGCAGCTGCAGGACTATCCTTGCTTGTCTGTAATAGCAGGGATCTCAGGGCTTCTTAGAGCAAATATGTGTCTTCATCTTTCAGTGACAATTTCTGGCCAAATAAGCGATTTGACCCACGTATTTCATGCTGGGCAAATGACAGGTCCTTGTACCGGTAGGAAAAGGGCCTCTCAAATCTGCACCTTCACCAGGTACCAGCACATCTGCCTGACCCACAGTTGCAGCTAGAGGCTGATGTCCATCAGGGTGGAACTGTGGTGGTTCAGTCTCTGCTGGCACCATCCGCACAGGTGTCAAGACAGCCTGGGACGCATGGCATTGACATGCCTGACCCCAGAGCAGCCCCTCTCCAGTAAATGGCAATCCCTTTGCTGATGAACTTGGCATTGGACAGGACACTTCCCGCCTTGGCCACAGTTCAGGAACTCTCACATCAGTGTCTCCTAAAAGCTGAGACACCCCAGGGCATTCCCCAGCCTCCAGGTGCTGCTCCCCCAGATACAGCTCCTTGCATGTCCTTTGTCACATCCACCAGCCCCATGGGGATGTCCCAGCTATTTGGGAGTACACTGAACAGCTCTAAGGTGCCTCCATGTAGGGAGCCGAGTCCCTCCCTCTGTGCCCACAAAGGACCAAGGTATCTTCAGGTGTGACGATCACATCACTGCTATTCAGTAGGAAGTCTCTTGTTTTCTTATGAAATCCCTCTTTTTCAGTACATTGTCTCCCTGAACTATTGGTTCACCTTGGCTTATCAAATTCCCCCTGGGATGGTCATGGGGGCAGGACCAGCAGTGCCAGCTGGTTCCCCAACCCTCACGTTGTCCTCTGTCCCTTGCAGGTCCCTTGCATTAGGTCAGCAGTACAGCTCCCTGGGGTCACAGCCCATCCTCTGCGGCTCCATCCCCGGCCTCGTCCCCAAGCAGCTCCGCTTCTGCCGCAACTACATTGAGATCATGCCCAGCGTGGCCGAGGGCGTGAAGCTGGGTATCCAGGAGTGCCAGCACCAGTTCCGGGGCCGCCGCTGGAACTGCACCACCATCGATGACAGCCTGGCCATCTTCGGGCCGGTCCTGGACAAAGGTAAACAGCGAAGCCAGGGGGCTGCGGGGGAATGAGTTTGTCAGGGTGGGTAGAGCTGTCACATCTTCGCTTGGCTTTTGGACACCCCACGCCATGAATGTCCTACAGGAAAAAACATTGGGGAAAGAGTCTGATGTCCTAGCTTTCAACCCTAATTTCTCCAATTTCTTTTTTCCATTTTTTTTTCTGTGTTACATCAAGAGGGGTAATGAGGGAAGGGTCTGTTCCCATCCCAGGAGCTCTCAGTAGGAGAGAGCTCTTCAGTATAGGAAGGGGAAGGTCTAGCCCTATGCATGCTTACATGCCCTGGAATCAGGGGGTCCATCCTCCCTGCCCAGGGTAGGTAGCACATCCAAACAACAGGGTCCAGCAGACCCACAGGAAAATTCACGAAGAGGGATTGTGGTCAAGTTCCTTGGGGTCAAGACAGGTCCTTTACAGCATGCACTGTCTATCCCAGGAGGCCAGTGGGTAGGATTTTCCCCTGCCACTGCGAAGCCATGGTTGAAATCCTGTCCAAGTTTAGTTGGGATTTCAACATATCTTTTCACAGATGAGCCCAAAACAGCCAGAGCTGGGAACAAAAAGGGGAGAATAAACATATTTTCCCGCTCCTCTCTCCAAACACATGTGCTTGCTCGTCTTTATCACCTCCTCCTGAAAGGCCACCTTTCTAGACGCACTGGCATGGGTCAGGCACACTGGAAGCACATTGATGAGGTACAATAAAGTTGGGATTCCCAATGAGATCATAGCCTGGGCATTACTGAGAAAAGTGAGATGTTGGGCCCCAAGACAGCTGGGGCTGTCTGTAACCCTAGCCTGTAGCCAAATACGGCCTGAAAGGAGGTGCTGGAGGACTTTGGTGGCAGATAACCTATCTCACATCTCAGATGTCCAGTTAGCAAACCAAGACCTTAGATTAAAAAGTATTCCCATGAAACTGAACCGTATGGTGGATAAAAAACTCCCCTCCCCTCTATCCCACCCCATGACTTTGTATGTTGGCACTGATGACAAAAGGGAATGATACATGGAAGTCACCAGGGCCAGCTCATGGCTGCGGCTTTGCTCCTTCTGGAGCAACCTTCCCTGAAGATTTGGTGCACTGAGCTCCTCTGGGTGGAAGTGAAGCACTGCCTGCTCGGAGCAGCAGCTGGTCCAGGGCATTGCCTTCTCTTCCCCTTCCCCAAGAGCCTGCAGACCGTGGGGACTCAGCTGTTCCAAAGCACTGCCTGACTCCAAACACACCTGCACTGTCCATGCCACCTCCAGGTTTGAGGACCTCCAGGAGGTTTCTCGTTATGTCTTCTTCCCCATTTCCAGGGACAAGGGGCTGCACGTTTGCAAGTTCACAGGACTCTGCCTTACCAGGATCCTGCCTATTAGGATCCAACTAGAAATGACTTTCCGAAGGCAGCTGGTCAAATGCAAGAAGGGCAGAATGAAAGCCATGGTGTCCACCACGTGCCTTTCACTGACTCCATGCCAAGTTTAGCACAAGGGACGTCTGCAGGTAACGCCTTGCTTTCACAGCTTCATAAATGCAACCAAACCCATTTCCAGCTTCATTGGTATCGACACACACTGAGTCTCTGCAGTCCAATGAAGTCTGTTTATTGAAAAAGAAATTACTCTTTCCAGTGATGCTTTGGAAATAGGAATCTTACGGTACAGCCTTTAAGAAATTGGTGAAATTAGGGTTGAAAGCTAGGACATCGGACTATTTCCCAATAGCGTCCTGGAGCGTGCATACCCCCCAGTGAATATTTCTTACAAAGCTATAATATTCTGCATGTAAACAGTTCACGATATTTTTTTTCAAGCTTCAGCCTTCCAATAATGGTAGAGTTTCCTGAAACATCAGCAGTGTATTTCAGTGAAAATGACACATTTGGGTTAAAGTGCGATTCTTTGCAGAAATCAGGATTGTAAAGTCATTTTAGAGTGCTAATAGGACCATGAGATTCATTTTCCCTCTGTTTTGCCAGGATGTATTTTGGGGTAGCTGCTGTATTTACCATCAAATAACTTGTTACCAAGGCTTGCCACACTATAACTTGCTTCCTAATAAAAGCATGTCCTAAACTTCAGCACTTAGAAGATCAGAAAGTTTTAATTTTCTTAAAAACTACCATAAAAAACTATCATAAAAATTTTAAACACGTTATGAAAGAACTCTTATAGCATTCAGGCACTGAAAATCTCTCACCACCATTTCCGTCAGCATGAAAGCACTTAAAAATTGGATTTGAACCATCCTCCCCATAATGAGCAAACTGAACTTTGAATTTATGAAGAATATTTTAAGATTCTTTCAGCTGCAGGGACTAGAGCAAAACCTCACATGTGGACATGCCTCAACATCTCCGTGCACTCCAAGCTGACAACGTAAAATATCACCCATAGCTCTGAAACTCTTCTGACAGATGGAGAAAAATTATTAGGCACATTTGTTATACAGCTTTCCCGATCAAACTGTGATGCATCAATAGTCTCCTAGACAGTATTGCGAGGCAATTAGATTGAAAAATGTATTTATCCTCATGTCTCACTAACCTGTAAGTAGAACAGTTAAAAATAAACAGTATCATCTGCAAATAACAATACATCAAAGTACAACCCATTTGATTGTGGTTATTATTTACATTTTTTAAACACGCTGTCTTTTCCCTGCTGCCTTGAGAATTAATGAACGGAGACGGGATGGGGCTCATTTCGTCTGTGTAGCAACCGGTAACACTAGGAAATCCCTTGCGATTCCCAGGGTTTGCAGCAGGAACAGTCGCAGAGAAAAGCATAACCTTTTCAGCCACTGCTTTCTCAGCCGAAGGAAGAGGTAACGTTGGCAATAAAAAGGCTTTTGTCCTGCCCCGGTAGATCTCGGTAGCTGTGATGAATCTGGGGACCAACACTGCTCGTCCCTGCCGAGGGAGCTGTGGATAGGGTTGCTGGACACTGCTGCTGCCTTCACGGCATCGCCTTCTCCCAGGCTGTTGTCCTATCTTCCTTAGATGCGGTGACAACAGAAATCAAGAGTTTTGAGCCCGTAACCTGGAGCTGATATCCGAGATTGTTGCTGGCTGCGTGTTTTACATCTGGCCAAGCCCTGAGCATCTGTGGCAGCTGTTGCTGTGTTCACTTCTCGCTGGCTTCCAGGACACATGGAGGGGTGCAACCCCACAAACTAAGAATCATTAATTAATAGCAAGACTCAAACTAAGATGACAATCACTACTGCATTAGGCCAACAGGCATTAAGTACTAAGCCCAAAATAGCCAGTATTTAAGCTATGATAACTACCTGGATGAAATCACCCCTAAGTATCAAAGAGTGACATTTAGGTTAATCTCACCTACTACTCCCTTAGGTAGATTGAAGCTATTTTGGAAAAAACTTCAAAGGTGTATTTCTCACTACAATAGCATGGAAAATCATTTCTAATACAGCTTGAAAAGAAATTGAGGATAATTTCATTTTAAAGGAGCTGCAAAAACGTTAATCACGGTTGCTTCCATTCAAGCAGAGCTTAGTTTAAGAGCAATGTAATGTGGGAAAACGAGAGCGCCGTTTGCTGTGGCTCGGCTGCGCAGACCCGCTCACGGCACACGCGATCGAGCCTTTCTTGGTTCTTCCTTCCGGGCACATCCTCCAGGCTTGGCGGGCTGCTGCCAGCGTGGGAGCACAGGGCATCCCTCCCCGAAGTAGCCCAAGGGATTCCTGCCCCCAGGCCCTCCCACAGCCCCCGTCACATCCCCATCTCACTTCTCTTCCCAGCTTCACCATACAACTATAATCTCTCCTCTCAGTCTCTTGCGTGGTTTCACGCTCGCAGCAAAGCAATAAACAGCAAATTCGGCACAGCGAAACCCCCGGGGGACTGAAGTGCTCCCATCTGGGGGCTGCTGAACACCAGCCCTGGCTAAGGGCTCTGCCGAGCCTGACCCAATTTCCTCCCATGTGCCCTACCCAAAACTCAGACTCACGAGGTCTTTGCCATAAAACGTGTGGCAACCGCAGCTGGCAAGTCTTTGGTTTCCTAGGGCCACGGATTATCCTCCTGCAAGTTTTCTTTTTTGCATGTCTTTTTTTCTAACCTGAGCTATGAAAAACAAAACAAAACAAAACCAAAAACCAACCCCAGAATGTGGGGTACGATCATGTTTTTACAAGCAAATCCTCCAAAATGATTTATACTGCAGGTGTGCAGTCTGGGACAAGGAGGGAAGAAAAACCTGCTTCCCCCCCTCTCTCTTCTCCCTCCCTTTTCTTTTTAAAATAAGGTCAGTTTTTATTAAAAGACAATGTCTCTTCCAGGCAAGTCCTACCCCAAAGCCAAGGTTGAGCCAACAGCCAGGTGACTTACTGCTACTCCGGGGGAGCGAGCAATTACCATTCTCCGCATTAGTGATAAAGTCTGGGATTTTGGTTAAAGTACATTGCCCAGAAAGAGCTGGTTGTGAGTGCACGAGGGAGGAACGCCCCACAGGCATCTGGAGACCGACGCCTAGGACGGAGAAGAGGTCTCTGAGCAGCGGGCAGGACTGGATCTGCAGAAGAGTTTGGCAGGAGCCTTAGCAAGCTCATCCCTTTCCCCACGTCTTGAGCAATGGGGGAGGCCACTCTTCCCCTGCCTCCTCGCAGCACGGCTGCCCTTTGCTCCCTCTCCCTCGCCGGGAAGGTGCCCCCGGTTCTCCAGAAAGGTCCTCCTCCACCCTGGCCACGCTCAAGCCTCTTGCCGGCAGCACCTCGCCGTGCGTGGCTGCGAGGAGCGTGACGGCAGCGGGGCCAGGTGCAGAAAAGGCAGCTGGGCCCGGGCTGCCTTTGGAGGTCCTTGTGTGTTCAGCTAAGCCCCTGACACGAGCTGTGAAAAGGCAGACCCGCACCAAGATAACCCATGGCTTTTCTCAGCCATGACACTTGCAGTCATTTGCATCTAAACAGGGGTGTGTGGGATCAGGGGCCGTCTTGATATAAACTCAACAGCTTAAAGGGAGGGGGAGGGAAAGGAGAGAGGGAGAGAGAAAAATAAGCTTATACTGATGAGAAAGAGCTAAGCTTCCTCCCCTACTGTGAGGCAGGGCGAGCGATACCATCCCAGCGCTGCAGTCGTTTCAAATCGCTGCAGCATTCACACGCCCTTTAGCCATTCTGATCCGGTGGCGGGGGGCTGGGGAGAGCCATCAATAGGGATTTCCCAGCCGGGCTGGCGGGATTGGAGGGTGACGGCAGGACAGGGGAACATTGCCCCGTTGCTACGAGGTGCTCCTGGGGAATGCCAGTGCTCTGTGCCGTGGGTACGCTGGCCGGCGGAAACATTCTGCATTATGCTGGTAATACAGTGTGACACCGCGGGAACAATGGCAAATTGAGTGTCCCAGCAGGTAACGGGCCTGGCTGGGAGACAGTCGCAGTGGTGCACTGTCAAGACGGCTCTAATCCTCCCTCACCAGCCCCTCCCCTGGTTCTGGGAACGCTGCTCCTGCATTTCATCTCTGGGAAATTCTCCCGGCTCCTCACCCAGACCCAGGAGAGAATTTCAAGGCGAGGCGTTTGTCTTTGCAGCTCGCTCCCCCCCCGCATCGTGCGGAGAGCTCGCCGGGCAGACGCGGGGGCGCGGGGGGGTGCTGGGGGGCAGCTGCGAGAGGGGTGCAGCCCCTCGGGGCGTCATCGCACCTCTGCCCGGCCGCGGCGGCGCCAGCCCCAGCTCAGCTCCCATCCCAGCATCCGCGCTCTGTACAGGGACTTGCAGACTTACAAAACGTGCAGCGACTCTCCATCCTGCGCCCATCGCTTTGTCACCCCCCAGGATGGAAAGCAAAGGCACGTCAGCAAGGAGCGCGGGTCGTTTCCTCCCCCTCTGCCCCCGAGCTGTCCTGGTCTGAGGCCAGAAGGGCTCGCTAGCTCCTCTAATCTGATCTGCTTTAGGCCACCCAAATAGCTTTTGTCAGGCTGAAACACTCCAGTTGGAGCAGTGATCTTCAACCGGTGGCCCACAGCCCCCAGTGGTCCCCATGTAAGTGGTCGGTGAACGATACCTAAGAACAACCTTGGTAGGTAGAGTCTGGATCTCCGCTGGTGTATCGGAGGTGGGAAGGGCAAGGAGGGAAGAGTTTGAAGTAAAAGAAAGTGAAAACCACAGCATGGTCCCACCAGCAAAGACAGGACTGAGCAGCCCTGGTTCAGGATCACGTTTGGCATCTAGATCCGAGTTCCCCACGCTGCAGCAGAGGAGCGGTGTGCATTTCCACAGCTGGCACATACCCACCCGCTGCCTCCTCCGATTGCTTGCATGGGGTGAAATTAGCTCAGTTTGAGATGCCTGATTTTGGAAGCTAGACCCCGCCTCCGCAGAGAAGACGGCAGGCCAAGGAGCAAGACCCGGTGCAGCAAAGGCATCCCCAGGGCACAAGTCAAGAGCAGATGCGGGATGCATGGGGCAGCTGAGAAGACGGTTCATGGCTTCTGCTCTGGAAGGAGAGGGTGGTCTCCAAGGTCATCGTTGGTCTGAGCCAGCAGAAAATCCTGGCTTTATCCCACATCCGCTGACGACTGTCCTGATCATTCAGTCAAGCTGCACCCACGAGGCAGCTGGAAACACGTCCCGCAGTGCACCCGAGGGGCACCCGGTACCCCAGCCACCGCGGCCCCTGGCCACCCGCCTTCAGCACCTCCCTGCTCTCCTGCACATTGGGCCTGAGGCTGGATTGACTCCAACATCTGTGCTGAATTTAGAGACCTAAAGTCTCCATCTTCATAAGATGGCATGTAGGGTTAAAGCACTCCAGTGTCATTCACCAGGGTGCTGTATTTATGCAGACCAGAGAGGCTCTGAACCAAAAGATGTCCCTAAGGAGGACGTTGAGACTGAGATATTATTTTGGCTGTGCTTGCGAAAGCCTGTATTTGGTACAGCCTTACTGAAGTCAATGGTCAAACTCCCGTTGATTTCAAAATGAGTAGAAATAGTACAATACTGTCTGCTCTACAAAAAAAAAAAAAAAAAAAAAAAAAAAAAAAAAATTAAAAAAACCCAAACAAAAAAACCCAAGAAAGCTTTAAAAACATCCTGAGCAGAGCTCTGTAGCCAAACAGCCAGGTCACTACTGCAGGAACCCAGACTCCAAGTCCAGGGACCAAAGTTTCTGTCCCTGTGCTGAGCAGGGAAACACACGGGGGGCTTGCCAGTCTGTGTCCTAATGCAGGAGACATCTCTGAGCTGTTCTGAGCTGCGGGAGGACTTGCTCTCCTTCAGCCCCAGTCAGTCCTCAGCTGGAAGGGAGTGTTTGCTTCTGTTCACCCTTCTGGATAGAGGAATCAAGCCCAGGAACAGGCGCAGAGAGGAGCAGCCGGGCTGAGTGTAATAGACAACATCCTACGGAAAGACGTAACAAATACGGCTCTTTGAGCACAGTAAAATGCAAGTTCTTCTCTCTGCAAGCACCATGAAATAAATACAGGGGCCATTAAAAGCTACTTGAAGATGAAAGTCAGTAGGAGCGCAGGAACAAAGGACATAAATTGCCTGGGCTTTAATCTGAGTTGAAAATTCCAAGTTAGCCATTGTCCTGCTCTCAAACCAGTGGAAGAGCCATCCGTCAGAACGCCTGCAAAAAGACCGGCTTAGTTCAGAGCCTGTCACCACTTCTTCAAAGGCCTCCCAAAGAGTTAACATACCAAGATACATAATGCAGGAAATACCCTTTCAATTTGAGAGTGTATTGTCCACTTACGGACAGAGTGCAAGACTCCCAAAAACATGACACTCACAGACCTCACGGTAGGAAAATGCCACCATATTAAGTGGACAAGATCATCTCCTGGTGCGTCCTCTAAAGCTACGTCTAGGTCTTCTCACAGTATCATTATCTGCTTCTAATATCTCGGAAGTTTCCTCTGATAGTAGCAGGCCGAGAAAATCTGTCTTGATGGCTCCATGTCAGCTGCTGCTTTGCTGTGCTATTCAGAACAGCCACGCTGCCATCTCAGGGGGGCACTTCAATACGGGGCTTTGGTCGTTTCTACCCAGAACAACCCACCCTGAGTAAGATGTTCTTTGCGTTTACGGCAACCACCACTGAGCCAGGAAGGGCCACGATGCTCAGGCAGAGGGGACGGCAGCGTGCAGGGCTGCTGGAGAGGTTTGGGTTCCTGGTGAAGAGCAGCAGCTCTGAGGTGAGCTTGGAGGCTCCAGGCACAGAGCAGGCAGCTCTGGTCTGGTTTCCCACCCACCCTGCTTGGCCTTGTCCTTCGCAGACCCAGCTGTAACATCCAGCCCATGTAAACATCTTCTGGTGCCTTCCCCATACCCATGTGCATTTTGGCTGCTGCTCTCCAAAGCCCAGGTCAGGGCCCCACAGAATGGCCAGGGAAGGGGAGGGCTTGAAAGTCACAGGTGGGATGCTCCAGTTCAGCAAACCCACTGCATCTGCATCTTCACGTGGATTTTGTTTTGTCCCCACCTCCTGCCCAGGTATCTTTGTTCTGCTGAAACATTTTCTCTCTCCTGGCACAGAGAATCCACACATGCCCCAGTTCCCAGCTCCCACTCCACCTAGGCATCCTGGGCAATTTATTTCACCCTTTCTTCAGCATTCAGTGCTTTCAGGACTTTCTCCACCTTTGCTCCTTTAGGCCTGCTGAAATTCAACATGTACCTGGAGCATGCCAATAGTTAGAGTCAAAGAAGAGGCTTGAGTTTCATCTGCTTTGACTTCCTCCAGGATTGTTCAGTAATTAATGAGCAACTTCAAGGTTATCTTCGCACCTTCGGCTGGTTTTATTCCATTGCTGTAAAGTCACATGTTGTTTAGTCTAGGTATATTTAACAGTAATTACTAGCTCTTAGGCTTTGCTCTGCCATTGTCTGTCCTGTATCATCTGAAAACTTTCCCCATTTCAGCATGTGTATGAGCTTCTTCATCTCTCCTTGGACTAACTCCAGGCATGGAGTCCCTCTCTGGGTTTCCAGACCAGGAATTAACTCCAGTCACTCTCTTCTGAGGCCCCTCAAGCTCTTACTGACATTTTGTGCACCCATTGGCACCCATGCTGGATCAAATCCTGCATCCATTGTATTTGGGGGAAATGCTGCATTTGTGATACACAGAGCTGGAGTCACACTTCTCACTTCTCTCCCACCTACTCCTGCCTGCGTGCTTCAAAAGGCGATGCCAGCAGCACCTGATTCAGAAAACGTTCATTAAAAAATTAATAAAATAACTTTTTGCTTTTTAACAAGATTTAGATGATGCTGAAGGAGGTTGGGAAGGAAAACAAGTGTTACGTTGACTGATAATCCCATGGACTCTATTTATTCCCAGCCACACGAGAGTCTGCCTTTGTCCACGCCATTGCGTCGGCAGGGGTGGCCTTCGCTGTAACCCGCTCCTGTGCCGAGGGCACATCCACCATCTGCGGCTGTGACTCCCACCACAAAGGACCTCCAGGAGATGGCTGGAAATGGGGAGGATGCAGTGAGGATGCCGACTTTGGCGTGCTGGTGTCCCGGGAATTCGCAGATGCCCGAGAGAACCGGCCGGACGCCCGCTCAGCCATGAACAGACACAACAACGAGGCCGGCAGGACGGTGAGTGCTCAGCGGGCCCAGAGCCGGTCGTCCATGTCTGCATGGAGCGCCCAGTCTGGCTCCCCCTGATGTAATGGGACCGCAATAATGCCCGGGCAGGAGCTTTCTAGGATTATTTTCCAGGGCACAGCATTTCCACTCTCTACAAACAGATGGGTAGGGGTTAAGAGTTAAAACGTGCCTTGCTTCCAGCACAAACATCTCCTAAGGCAGCACGTAGAAACCCAACTCAACCGCCCAAGACCCCAGGTCAACAGTGAAGAGGACTTTCCTCCCAAGCTTCTCCTTCCTGCATGCTCCCCGTTGTAACGTTGTCCCACCCAGTGATTCCTTGGACGAGATGACGGTTGTCAGTCCCTTCCAACTGAAATATTCTATTCCGTTCTTGCTGTCAGCAGATACCTGGGCCACTGCCTGCTCTAGGTCATTTGCAAACCCAGCATGCTTTAACCGTGTTACAGCGAGGCCTTTCAAACAGTGCTTGAAGCAAACACTAAATATCGCTTTTCCATAACACAGCAGGCAGAGGTGGAAGGGCGGAAGCCTGAATCTCCAACTTGTGTTAATGACTGACAGCTTCCTGTAAAAAAAAACCAAACTCTAGTAATTTTAACAAAAATCAGTGATTATTTTGCTTCACACAGGAGGTTTCTGGGGAAGAGAGCAGGTCATGTCCTTAGATTCACAATTTCATTTACTTTCTAGTGCAGACTGTCAGACTCGGGGCATAAAATGAAGGGTTGCTAGCAAAGCTAGGACAGGGAGATCCGTCCACATCCACGTGTGTCAGAGACACCCTCCAACCCTCAGCTTCTCTGGGCTCTGATTGTCCGCACACACACAACAGGGAGGGCCCCATTGAAAGGACTGGACTAGATTTGGATTGGATTGGATTGGATTGGATTGGATTGGATTGGATTGGATTGGATTAGATTGGAGTGGATTGGGTAGATGATTAGAGCAGCCGCCCATCTCAGTCATGCTTTTCCAGTGTGACGTCTCCATCTAGAGCTGTTTCTGCCACACGCCAAAGCTCCCATGCGTTTACAACTAGCCGACGCTTTCCAGACCGAGCTCAGATTAGCCATTTAAATCCAGGTAGCAAAGGCGGGTGATGGAAAGCAACCGCTGGGCATCATCAGCTGCCGCTGACCGCCTTGTTTTCTCTCCCCCGGACAGACCATCCTGGATCACATGCACCTGAAGTGCAAGTGCCACGGTCTCTCGGGAAGCTGCGAGGTCAAGACCTGCTGGTGGGCCCAGCCCGATTTCCGGGCAATCGGTGACTACCTGAAGGATAAATACGACAGCGCCTCTGAGATGGTGGTTGAAAAGCACCGAGAATCTCGGGGATGGGTAGAAACTCTTAGGGCCAAGTACGCTCTTTTCAAGCCACCGACGGAGCGGGATCTGGTCTACTACGAGAACTCCCCCAATTTTTGCGAGCCCAACCCAGAGACGGGCTCCTTTGGGACAAGGGACAGAACATGTAACGTCACCTCCCACGGGATTGACGGCTGCGACCTGCTGTGCTGCGGTCGTGGCCACAACACCAGGACTGAGAAACGGAAGGAGAAGTGTCACTGCATCTTCCACTGGTGCTGCTACGTGAGCTGCCAGGAGTGCGTACGCGTCTACGACGTCCACACCTGCAAGTAAGCGCAGGTAGGTCTCCAACTGATGGGAGGTTGCTCCAGAGCAGGGCCAAGGGGTCCGTCAACCCTGCGATCAGCCCCCACATGGTGGCCTCACACTTCAGAGGATGGCATAAAACATTCCGAATGCCCTTGGTCAGGGCAGACACCCTCACACAGCCGGCACCAGCGCTGCGGAGAAGGCTCTCGGCATCTCACCCACACAAGGCAGTCCAAGGCTAGAGCTGGCGCCGCAGACACGTCAGATCGCTGGTCTGCTGACTTCTCTCGGGCTGGTTGGCATGACGGTGTCTGGGGAGAAGCAGGGACAGCAGAGGTCCACGCGAGGCGCGGCCACACCAGCCAGCGTGCGGCTAGCCTGGCACGCGCAGAGCTTCCAGCTCCGTCCTCCTCCAGAGGTCTGGCCCGTGCAGATGCCAATACGGGGGTTTCAGGTGGAAATGAATTTTACAGAGGGAAAGCCGAGCACGTACAGGCTCCCTGGTCTCAGCAGGTGTGAGGAGGAGGAGGAAAGGAGCCAACTCCCCACACCAGCCGGGCTCTTTCCTTCCTGCTCCGAGGAGACGATGTTGGAGGAACAAACCTGCTTGAGCACGCGAACCCAGCCTTGCAGCCAGCCTCTCCTTTCACCCCTTTGCCCTCTGAACTCCCCACAGCCCCGGATCATCTCCTGTAAACCCCCTGAGGAGGACGGCAGAGCCGAGCGGCTCCTCCAGCATCTGGCCCAGGATGAGAGCAGATCGCACGTGGCGCGGCTGCCAGCCCGTGCACGGGGACGCACCACCGCTCCAGCAGCCTCCCTGCCGTGCAGCGGCCCGAGAGAGAGTTGTAAGGACCTGGGCAGATCCATCCGGCCGATGCAGCCATTTACTAAGCATTCCCTTGCATGACTTCGTATCCCAGAGCGAGCTCAGAGAGTCCCTGGGGGCAGGGTACCCGCCCATGAGCATCAGCAATGGACAGGGAGCCAGGAGCGCGGAAGAAGGAATTTCCGTCCAAGCCTGCCCGTCAGCCTTCCCCCACCAGACAGACTTGTTCACACCACTTCATCCCGCAAGAGAGCGGCAAGGGCAGCTGGGGAAGGGAGACCTTTAGCCAACAGCACAGCCCCAGGCAGACCCTTCCCATAGGATTTCTTGAGTTAGCAACTCGCCCATGAGGGGTCCACAGAGGCTCCCTACCTTTAGCAGGGATTTGGGCCCCAGGCGTGGCCACACACATCCCATGACCCACCTCCGTGCAGAAAAATCAGCATTTGTCCCTCCACCTGCTCCCCACCCCCCTCCTTGACCACACGCCCCCTCATTTTGGGATTACATTTTCATGGCGCATTGACCCTTGAAATTAAAAAAATAAATATTCTCTCTGTCCTGGTGGACTCCTCCACAGATGATGACGACAAATAACCATGTTCCAATGCCACTTCTCACGCATCAGTGATTTAACACAGAAATACGTCTAAACCATTAAAGCTGTGTCTTCTGCTCCACACACTTTGTCCATGGGGAAGAGCCGTACTGCAAAGAGCAATAAAATGGGTGAAAGACCCCTTGTATGGAGCACAGAACATGGCCCCGTCACTCAAACCTGCGGCTGGAGAGAATCAGAGCAAAATTCTCAGTCCTTCCTCTGTAGAGCACGATGAAGAGCTCCCGGATTCGCGCAGCCTGAGAAGCATTGGCTTTCTAAAATTAAAGATCGCAGGAGAGCTCTAAGAAAGCTCCCCGATTTGGAAATAAGCCGTCTTCTGATATGCATTCTATTTAAAAGTATATATTAAACTCCGTGTCTGCAAAGACTCTAAGTACCTGACTTTAAGCAAAATCCCTTTTTTGTTTGGTTGGTTGGTTTTTAATCAAGAAAAGGTATTTAATATTAAATAGAACATTTATTGCCTTGTAATTATTTTACTGTAGCCAGGTATTCTAGCACTGAATGGAAGATCTTTTTCCATCAATCTGCTGTATCCAAAGTTTTGTATAAAGTTGTAGAGGTCGATTTTTTTTTATTTTATATTCAGAAAATTTCTCTTTTTATAAGCATTATTTATTATACAATGTATATACTTGAGTTAACTAAGATTATATATTATATAAATATATATATTTGGAGAAAAATATATTTCAACTTGCATTTTTTTGTGGTACGTCATTAAAGAGAAGGTAAAAAACCAAAACTATGCACTCGCTAGCTTGTGTGGTTTGCCTCTGAAGGTCCTTTAAGTCCTGCTGAATGACATCTACGGGAGCGCTGGGTCGTCATCCAGCTACTTACGCACAGCGACAGTCACAGGAATGCAAGACGATGATGGGAAAACGTAGCAAATATAGGAGATTTTACAGCTGAATGCTAAGATTTTTATTTATAGAGTGCCATCTCACGCTGTGCATACAACATGAGAGTACCAGATTAAAACAGGCTTTAGACTTCATATTCTGCCCCCACCAATGTACTTGCAGGCTGTCACCGAATCACCTTTGGATGGTTTGGACAGACCGAGATCCCAATTTTCTCATATAAAAACATCTTCTCCTGTCCATTAATCATTTTGTGGGTGTTTCCGCAACATCTCCCATACATTAACCATGCTTTTAAGTGCACACAATTTTCCACAGCACTGGCCCTCAAATATACCTGTCTGAAGGGTAAAAAAAAAAAAAAAAAAAAAGAAAATCATTCTATACTCCTACACCGCTCCCCAATTTATACACAAAGCAATGACACTTGCCGCCTTGCGGCACGAATGCGCGTGAACGATTCGCCGCACGCTGGAGACGGCACGCTTCTGCCGGCGCCATGTCCCACGGGATGGCGGCAGCGACGCCTTCGAAGTCACGCGAACACCACCGATGCGTTGCCAGCGATCCAGAGAACCGAGCGCCCTGCCCTCACGGAGCGCGTTGAGCTTAACGGCTTTACGAGTGGAAGCGATCCGCGGGTCTGCCATCATCCCAAGCCTTTCTCCCCAGAACTCCATCCTCCCCCCAAACCCCACCCCAACACTTTCAAATGTATTTTGTCTTCGATTAACAACTCAGCTTTTGAGACAGTTGCATTTCTGGAAGGTTCAGGAAAAAGCAGCAGCAGGGTAAGGAAGGGGATGGAGAACCGTTTAAACTACTACAGTTCTCACTACAAAGCCACTCTTGCCCAGGCAGCGCGTCACAGAGAAAATGTGGTGGGAAGGGGGTGCCGGGAGTCATTTTCTTCTGCCGCCTGCAGGAAACTTCTTGGACGGAGATCTCAGAATAGGCTGGAACGGGTGGGAGGCCATACCCAACAGTTCGTTCTGGTTTTCCAACATGTCCTTCTTCAAGTGCGATACACCCAACTCACACACGCACTGCACATGAGCCAGCAGTGTGCCCAGGTGGCCAAGAAGGCCAGCAGCATCCTGGCTTGTATCAGGAATAGTGTGGCCAGCAGGAGCAGGGAGGTGATTGTGCCCCTGTACTCGGTGCTGGTGAGGCCGCACCTGGAATGCTGTGTCCAGTTTTGGGCCCCTCAGCACAAGAAGGACATTGGGGTGCTGGAGCGTGTCCAGAGAAGGGCAACGGAGCTGGGGAAGGGTCTGGAGCACAGGGCTGGTGGGGAGCGGCTGAGGGAGCTGGGGGTGTTCAGCCTGGAGAAGAGGAGGCCGAGGGGAGACCTCATCGCTCTCTACAACTGCCTGAAAGGAGGGGGCAGGGAGGTGGGTGTTGGTCTCTTCTCCCATGTAGTTAGCGATAGGATGAGAGGAAATGGGCTCAAGCTGCGCCAGGGGAGGTTTAGGTTGGAAATTAGGAAACATGTCTTCATGGAAAGGGTGGTCAAGCATTGGACCAGGCTGCCCAGAGAGGTGGGGGAGTCCCCATCCCTGGAAGTGTTCAAAAAACGGGCAGATGTGGCACTTTGGGACATGGTTTAGTGGGCATGGTGGTGTTGGGTTGATGGTTGGACTGATGATCTTAGAGATCCTTTCCAACCTTAATGATTCCTAGTTTTTACTTTCATTAAAAAATAATCCAGTCACCAAGCCAGGAAACACGGAATTGCTACTCTACCCTTAAATGATTAGCGGTGGACTTGGTAGTGTAGGTTAATGGTTGGACTGGATGATCTTAAAGGTCTTTTCCAACCTAAATGATTCTATGATTCTATCTTTGGGGCTTCAGCGGCACTGCAACGTCCAGAAGAGTCTAGAAAGGGCTGGACCGGAGGTCTTCTCAGCCAACTCCTTTAAGACTACCCGTGGTCAAGCTACCCAGGCTGGGGATGTATTCAATCCATCCATGCTTAGGTACAAACTGAGCATCCCTCTGGCTATCAGCAGCCTGGAAATAGTTTTGTTATCTTCATGCTGTACATCAGCACTCTATATACACACCTCTGTTTGACCAGCACCAACGACACAGATGTCTCCCAGATCATCACAAGTAGTTGTGCTTTTTATTGAATCCATTGAATGTGCAATTAAACCAGATATTTATTCATCAATATAGTTCTGGACAAAGACACAATAAGGTTTACATCATTTACTCTGAAATATAAGTTAATGTGTGCTGCTGTCACTAGGACTAGCAGAGGAAAGAAAGGAACAAATAAATTCACAAGTTCGTACACAAAATGAGAGGGAATAATAACCACTGGGACTCGCAATGTTATCACAATACAACAGCACTGCCAAAGGAAAAGAAACCAGAGTGAAGTGACTAAAATACTCCGACTGCTCTAAGTATGCACTAAGGACTACAGTACCTTCACCTTTGGGCCTGAAAGAACGTGAAGCACCCTCCTTCCCCGGGAACACCGCCTTGGCTACAAGCTACTAGCCCTTAGTAGCGTGTCTGGTCAAGTTTAGGAAGCTACACTGACTAAGATCTCATAAATGGCTTTGATTTCATGCCCCACCAAATTGAGGTATGTTCCATGAACCTTGTTAAACAAGTGGAGCCAAAGAACCAGAGGGGAGTAGCCTCATGCAGTCGTCGTCAACAGCATCTCATTGACGTGAGATGACTACGGGGGAAGGACCACATAGCGAAGTTTGATACATTCCTTTATTTCAGTGCAAAAACATGGCAATACACATCTCGTGCATCTGCAGAGCTCGGCTTCCTCTCTGTCTCTAACGAGGAATTTCAACTTTTGGTAACACGGCAGAGAAAAAGGATATAATGAGGCTGGCTAATACCAAAGCTGCCATCTACATTGCACTCGTGAGGAGCTTTCAGGCTGGAATCAGTATCTCTAAAACTGCTGTTGAATTAACAACAAGCTTCGATGCCTTAAATACTGGATTTGGAAGATTCCTCTACTCTGATCAACATACCTCCCTGCCTTCTTCCAGTCCCTAATGCCACTAGCCAGTCTCTCTCATTGGGCCACAAAATACCTGGGTATAAAAGAAAGCAGGTATTAGCAATTTCGGCAATTCTGGAGCTGAATTATCGTGGGCACTGTGTTTAGGTTATCGGCCTGGCTCAATGTTCAATGAGGCATAGGATGACGTAACAAGAAAGCGTTCATCAGATCAGGATAACACATGCCTTCACTACAGACTGTCAGGTCTTACTAGAAACCAGGATTTCTTTCCTATCGTAGCAACTGGATGCTGGACACAAGGTGAGCGTTAGCTTCAAAACTTACAGGACGTTTCCCCCATGCCAAAATCAAATGAGAACGCAGCCTCGCCTGCACAGAGACAGAAGCACAGTGTTCTAGAAGACACTTCCACATGACATCAGTATATTAAAGACGAAGAGTAAAGATACTGTATTGCACTAAACATGCAGATTCCACATCGGGTTCTTGGAAACAGGGGAGCATTTTGCTTTGTCCAGCGTGTTGAACACGGAAGAGTAAAGATCCCAGTGTATATTCTCCAGGTTGGTCACTTTTCCAGCTGTTGATCTTGCACTTGGTCCACCTTCAGTCTAGGGAAGGAACTCTTGCAAAAGAAGCCAAATCCATCAAGAAAGCATGCACATGTACAAAAGCATCAAGCACACACTGGAACCCACTCACATGTAGCCAGGATGGATACTGTTGTGAGTTTCCCCAGCACAGGTACTGCCCTACATGTATTAGAAAGTCATTTTCTAGGAGATGCCACTGTCAAGACTGGGCTCAACTATTCCCTGTGATACCTACAGGGGAAAGAGTAGGACATCCTTCTCTCAGACAGGAGAAATACAAGAAATCAAAGTTCCAGATTTTAGATAAACAGCTGGATCTGAACTCTAGCAGAGTCTCTTCTGATTTACTTTAGTTAAAGAAAGCTAAGTTGTGGTCCAATATCTCATTTAAATTTTCAAGTCACAGGTAAATTAAGAAAAGCAGATAATTCAGGCATGCAGCTTCTCAAAAAGTCTTCAGGACCTCCCCCCCTCCCAAAACAACCGGCATATAGCTGTAAGGAGAACTGATCTGATATACAGTCTGTAAATATAGGAGGGGCCAACAACTACACTGCAGTTTCCCCTCAAAGAGATCCTTGTTTCTCAGTGGAGAAGAGAATTTTAAACAATGCTTTAAAATAAAAGTACTTACGTTCCTTCTTCTCTCAGAAGAGCCAAGAATTTTTTCACCCGATACTCAGGATCCATCTAAACACCAAACAAAACAGATCTCCATTAATGCGATGCAATCTTCCAAGTAGCACGACAGGAAAATGAGGCCACAAAGATAGCTGGAGATGCGTGCGTGTGTTTGCTTTGCCAATGCATTGGCCTGGCCAGAGACCAGCCTGCTTGTCCAGAAGTTCTGCAGCTAAGTAGTGCAGATACAGCACTGCACCAAGAGAAAAAACTGATTAGCACAAGCTTAGCGTGCTCACATGGCTAGGAGATGAGCCAGACTGGAAACATGCACAAGCATTTCTACCAGGTACTTCTGTTTTGACGGCAGTCTGTGCACCAGCTTCATCCCACACTGCCAAGTTCTCTGTACAAGCCAGGCCCACTCTGCCTCTGCTTCTATCTCCCCCTTTCCAGAGCTGGGGCAGCAAATTAAGAGTCAGGAGCAGAAGGGACTGAAGATGCCCTCAATTTTCCTCTGTCTTCCTTCCCCCTTACTGCTGCAGCAGCAAAGCATCAGAGGAGAGGAGCTGTGTGTGGTGGGTTAGCACATAAGGGAAAGCTGAATCACCGCAAAAGCCTTCCAGAACTCGCAGTACCAACTTGTGCTGTGGCTCCATCAACCAGGAACAGCCCCTAAGGATCCGTCCTGCCTCTGCCCGAACACTGAGACAGAGACAACAGGGAAGTGGAGGAAAGGCTACTAAGGAGACAGAGGCTCAGGCTGCCATCGGAAGACACAACTTCTGTGTAAGTTGTGCTGACGCATGGGCTTGTTGCACTCCAAAGTAAAAGACTAGGCAAATTGCCATGCCTACACCAAGATACAATGTGTTAGAACAGTAAACATTTGGAAATTGGAGACCGTTGTTTCTCAGAGTTTCTTTGTGTTGTATTGCAACAGTTCATTTGGCCTAGAAACTCCAACTTCTGTTCATTCTGTAATCTTCATCAACGTCTTGTATCTTTAACACACTGCCAAAAATACAGTGGGTTCGTTCTGAAGACATTCAGTAAATGGTACTATGAAGCTGACCGGTTGTAAGAATCCCAGCTCTATGACCCACTTGGTAATAAACAGGCAAGTGCTCTATTAAAACATAAAACTGGGACTTATCCTTCGAAGGGGGAAGCAAAGTTTCAGCATGTGCTCTGGCCTCCCACCAAAGAGGCAGAACAAGGGCCCCTGAACTCCTCTACCATGTTTTATATTCCTAAAGGAAAACTTCCACCAATTCCAGATGTGAACAAGCCATCTATTTAAAACCACGACCACTGCATTTGAGGGCAACACAAATGTCTTTAAAAACAGCTTGGAAGAAGATACAACACAAAAAACCCCAACAGCTGTCTTACCAATGATGTAGGCAGGGAAGAAACAGCCAATGAGAATTTCTGCCATGTGCTAAGAAAAAGCTTAAAAAAGTATAACCTCCTATCACTTTGAAATATGTCAGCAAGGCCAATACCTCAATACCAACTACTGAACTATTTTTAGATCAGAAACATAAATCCACTGGAACGAGATGATTTAAAGCAACTTACTGAGGATCACTGAGCTATTAAGTTGGGTTTTTAACATGCAGAGGAATACTGGTAATGTTCAGGATCCCAGAAGGAAAAAAAGGCTACCCCGTCACCTAAAGCAGTGCTTGAAATGTAATGCATAGTGCACAGGAACTACAAGAGGGACTGCTGTGCCACATAATTGGAGACCAGAAAGATGGTGTCTGCAGTATCCCTCTAGCCTAAATCTTCTCCACAATCTCTCCCAGTCCACGCTTGGCTACAAAGGGAAAGCACACCTGTCACTATTTCAGTTCTCCCATTTCTACCTGTAGATGTGGTGCTTAGGGACGTGGTTTAGTGGCGGACTTGGCAGTGTTATGTTTACAGTTGGACTTGATGACCTTAAAGGTCTTTTCCAACCTAAATGATTCCATGATTCTATGATTCTATCAGAAAGGCTGAATACAATTGGGGTAGCAGTATGTGCACATGGGCCACACACGCTGAACACTGATTACTTGGAAGTCCTCTTTCTCTGGGGGAAGCCACACCTGTAATTCACACTATAAGGCTAAGCCTGTGACTCTCACCTGGCAAAGGGTCTCGGATCTTTCCCATCCAAAGGACTCTGGTCTGACCATGTGGCTGATCCTGCTGAAGCAGGAGGTTGGACTAGATGACATCTTGAGGTCCCTTATGACCTCATTTATCCTACAGTCCTATGACCACTCATCCACCTCTCCTTCCTATACTTCTTGATGTTTCCAGAATGGCTAGCACTTGATAAAGGCGTGACCACAACTCCAGGTGGCCACACAAAGTGTCATTTACATAGAAGTACAGACTAAATAACTGGGACAGTGCAATGGACTGAAAACTGGTTAAACTGCTGAGCTCAAAGGGTTGTGATCAGTGGCATAAAGTCCGGTTGGAGGCCAGTCACTAGGTATATGCTAGGCATCCATAATGGGAGCCAATATTGTTTAACCTCTTTATTAACAAACAGGATTTAGGGACAGAGGGCACCCTCAGCAAGTTTGCAGATGACATAGAACTGGGAGGTGTGTTTCATGCACTTCATGATGGTGCTGTCATTCAGAGACACCTCAGCTGGATGAGATACAGACCGACACAAATATCTTGCAGTTAAGCAAAGGGAAAAGCAAAGTTTTCCACCTAGGCAGGAATAACCCCAAGCACCAGTACAGGCTGGAGGACAAGTGGCTGGAAAGTGACTTTGCAGAAAAGGACCAGAGGGTCCTGGAGGACAAGTTGAACGTGAACCAGCAACGGGCCCTTGCAGCAAAGATGGCCAACAACATCCTGGGCTTCGTTAGGGGGAACACTGCTACCAGATCAAGGGAGATGATTCTTCCCCTCTTCTCGGTGGTACCACACCTGCAGGACAGTGTCCAGTTCAGGGCTCCCCAGTACAAGGGAACAGTGACATACCAGAAAGAGTCCAGCAAAGGGTCACAAGGATGATTAAAGGTCTTGAGCATCTGTCATACAAAGAGAGGCTGTGAGAGGTAAGATTGTTTAGTCTGGAGCAGAGAAGCCTCAGGATTGGGGCGGGAAGGGTGACTCTTACCAATGTGTACAAATACCTGATGGGACAGAGTAAAGAAGAGAGAGACACTCTTCTGAGTGGTGCCCATTGACAGGGCAGGAGGTCACAGGCACAAATTGAAATGTAGTTCCATGTAAACAGAAGAGAAAGCTTTTCATTGCAAGGGTGATCACACACTATTAGGACTGCCCATGGAGGTTATGGAACCTCCGTCCTTGGAGGTATTCAAGACCCAACCGGACATGGCCCTGAGCAAGCTGTTCTAGTTGACTGTGCTGGGTCAGAGCAGGGGGTTGGACTAGACAAAGATGAAAAAATTGCTATGGGTGCAATTAGCAGAGTGTGTCTGTTTAGTACCTTCCTACTCTCCGTGACATTCACCCAAAGAGAAGAGGGTCACATACAGTTTACCCTAGAGAACCAGATACCACCTGCACGGCGAGCTAGATGAAGCGCAATCTACTGCAGGTCCTGGACAGGAGGTTCAAAAGCGGCTGAAACCTCAAGTTACATGGAGAGCCAAAGCAAGCCTGGGAACCATAGCTGCCAAGGCCAAGCTTAAGCAAAAAGAATTACCAGTACACACACTCTCAACAAGCTTCAGACAGCCCATAAAAGAAAGGGATTTGAGGAAAAGGACAAAATACATTTGGTCTTTGACCATGACTAGAAAAGTGCATCTGAGAAGGATTCCTGGCCTTCTCAGATAAGACACGTGGCATTTTTATAGATACTGGCAGTAAAGACATCTAGTTCTGAAAGGACTTCTTCAGAGGAGTTACTCAAGTGTCAGTCCACAAAATCCTCAGATTTGATTTCTCATATATGGTCCAAACTCAGAGTCAGATTCTCCATGAGAAAGCTAGAAGAGTTGGGCTATGTGTTGCCAAGAAGTGGACCTTGCTGGCAACAGTCCAAAACCCAAACTTCATCCATTCCTGTTGTCCTAGAAAGGCCTGGCTCCCTTCAAATGTAAATGTTGAAGAGGGTGGTGAGATGTCTGTAATCATCTACACATATGCTTTCCGAAGGGCTGAACTGGATTAGATGATGTCCTGAGGTCCTTTCCAGTAAGAATGATTCTGTGATTCTAAGATCTTAAGTGTTCTGCAAATCAGGCAAACCAGTGAAAGGCAGTTTGATGGTTAGAGGAACAGCAGCTCACTACTTAAGCACTTGCACTCCGTACAGAATCACTGCTGAGGGCCAAAGGCAAAATCCATACAAATGTTTATGCTGCCAAGCACGCCACCAACAGTCTGTTGCATGAAACAGTGGGCAAAGAGTCAAAACACTTTTTGCAGAGACCACAAAACCAGACAATTTACTCAGTAAACAGAGAATCTTTCACATCTCAGATTGACCCAAGGAACCATGAACACCGAGATGGAGCAAGGCATGATTGCTGGCCATCAGCCCAAAGCCGACAGAAAGAGAATGTCACACACAACAGTCAAAAGGCCTGGCTTATTCCAAGATTACTTATCTCACTGGCTGACACAGGGACCAAGAGTATTATCTACCTGTAAAGATGGTCCTGTTGCCAGGACGCTGGTGAAACCTTAGGAAACCACAGAAAAGTCATCACAGTCGGGAAATAACAACAAAGGACCAATCATGTAGTTCTGTTAAAAAAACCAACATGATCCGAGATGGATACATGCAAACAAATCTCTTAATTCCTAGAAAATTTGTATGAGTGCCACCAGCTGAAATTCAAACTTGCCGGTGCCAGTGTTCTGTTTCCCAGATCAAAGACACTGCCTCCCCACCCCTTTTCACTTGGACATAAGAAAGCGGCCATGGTAAGACACTTTGTCCATAATCTGTACTGATGCAGTTTCTACAGACTCTTTTGGAGGAACAGCATTTATCTGCAGACACAATATCTTGTCCAAAAGACTAACGCAGGAAGCTGAAAGGCAACAAAGAGGCCAACTTGATCAAATAGCTTATTAAAAAACACAGACACAAAACCAGAAGGTTGATCTGCCCTGGAAGGAGCAGAAGATGGTGTCAATAGGGTGCAAAGAGGCAGCAGGTTCAGGACTCTTGAACAGACCCCGTAGAGTCCCGTGAAAGGAGAAATGCTGCTGTCAAACTGGATGAAAGACTTTCTAGGAGAACAGTGCAGAGACTGACTCTGTGACACAGGTCAGACAGGTGGCAAGAAAATGGCTGTTCCTTTCTAGGTAATGCAGTATCCCCAGGACATGCCTGGGAGTCCTTAGGAAAAAAGGCAACTGAAGAGAATTCATTAATCTTCAGTCCAGAGAAGAGGAGATACTCCACCAAGATGTGCATGCCCTTGGGTAGTACAGTACTCCTGTAAACCTGTCCTAAAATCCAAACTCTTAGTATGTCCAGATGCAGCGTTTAGTTTAAAATAATATAGGCAATATTATATGATGACCTTTCGAAATAAGTTCCCATGTAAGTTAAAATACATTACAGACAAACAGCTTAGACTAACTTAAGTTTTATTTATGCTAAACAGAAGTTACCAAATCAGGAAATACTGGAGGTGCAAAAAGGGGCTTTCTGGAAAGCTGCCTGGCTCATTCAGGTTCCTGCTCCAAGAAGAAGACAGACCTTGCTTTTTGGAGTGTTGCCAGCAAGGTCCAAAAGCAACAAGAGAGGCAGGGAAAATAAGCAGAAGGAACCAGCCCCACAGCTATGGAAAGAGGCGGCTCACGTATCCAGGAACACCCCAGGGTAGGGTTGCAGCATCAGGGCAGGGTGAAGCTAGCACGGCACCTGATAGCACTGAGAGGTGGTCCATGTACTGCAGCCAAGGATACTTCAAAACTCAACTTTTTTGGATTCACGTGGAAAATCATGAGTGTATCTATTCATCAAAGACTTCTTTTGAACAAGAACATAACATCATTCCAGGACACTCAGTGTACACAAGATGACCAAAGTATGTAACACTAAATATGAGTAGTTCAACATTAAAGAAGGCCAGGAATAGCAATAAACATAGTTTGAGGGAAAATAAGCTGCCAAAAAGTGTGGGTTTACAAGGCTCGTAAGCAAGGTAACAAAGCAACCCAAGATACCAGGGCAATGCAGTGGTTCATGGTACTCCAGGAAAGGATTTTGATATTGAGAGACTGGTTCAGCAAGACTTTAGTCTGAAATAAACTGAAAGGCATTTGAACAGCTTACGAATATCCACCTATAGCATATATTGGGTTTACTAGTCTAATAAAACAAAAACCACAGTTAGATTCAATGACTGCAAAGAAAGAAACTAGGTGCACATTTTTGGCAAAGAATTCATTCACCATGGGATCTAATCAGCTGAATTTTGAGAAATTTCATCCATCACTTGGAATTTTTAAGGGATTTCAGATTCAAATATCTTTCTGAAGAGCTGTGGTCCAGCTCAGTGAAAAAAAGAACTAGTTTTGGACTTCTCATTTGGTGAAATTCTGCTTTCCTGCAAAAGCTAGCGAAATTCCACATCACTGTGGTCTTTCAATGCATTCAGATACGAGTGTTCTCCTATTTAGTGAGAGCCTGCGTTGCTTTCCTGTATTTATAGCAGTTCAGCAGATGGAGTCATGTAAAGACCTCAGACCTTTTGGAAAAGAACTTCTTCATATTTAGCTTCCATATGCTATTACCTAGGCTATTACACAATTACCTCAACTGACGTTAAGTCACCTTGCTACCAGCCATCCACGTATAGTAGCAAAGGTGGATTATCAATCATCTGTATCAACTGCAGCAGCCCTTCATTTTACACTTCTTCAATTTGTCAGAAATGGCACAGAGTCACAGTTGTGCCTGTTTTCTCCCTGCCCGATTGGTCATGGACTCATCTACAAAACGGTACTCTGGTTAAAAAAAAAATGCACAAGACCAGTCTACCCGTCTGCACAGCCTAGGGCAGCGTGAAGACTCCCTGTCTACAGCACCATAGGTGTGCGGCCATGGGGCGATGCTGTGAGCAAGGCATTTCCACCCATGCTCCGGATTCAGAACTGCCCATAATTTACATAACCTTCACCTTCAGTTCTGAAAAGCACCAACACTTAAGGTCAAAGCAGCAACAGAAAACGTCCTGTGTCAGAAGAAGGAATCCATTGTCAAGGCTAAGTGAAATGGACTGCAACAGAGCCAGGCAGTCCCTGAAGGCCTGCGCCCCTTAAATACATTTAATACATGTGAGCAATGACTTACTGACTTGCCTGTAGGTATGGAATTAAAAGCCAAGGAAGAAGAGGAAAAAGTAATCTAGATAAATGACTTTATTCCCTGAGGTGACATCCAGTCAGAGCATATCCTTAGTGCTGTGCAAGTTTTAACAGAATTGTGAATAGTGAACAGAGGGATACATGACTTATATGCTGCTAAACTACATGCCTCTTAGCTTATGCTCAGCCTCTCCTAGGAAGATCTAAGGACAGTTCACTCAGCTGCACTAAATCCATTTGATGTGAAAAGAGAGTGTGTGCGAGGGGGGGGAAGGACTCCGAAGGGCGCTGAAATGTCAGCCGCAGAGGATTAGGGCTGCATGCTACACCCTCTCATTTTTAGCGTGCATATACTGTCGAGCACAAGCTTGATGGCTGGCTTGCAGGCATAGATGATGGGTGCGGGGGAGGGTTAAGAGCTACATATTTCTACCCTCTGCAATTATTTTCTTTAAAGTGCTGAAAGTGGAAAATAAAGAGAAGAGCAGCTGAACAGCCTGACAGATTTATCTTCTTCAGGGAAAGAGCACATACACCTGCACAGGCACCTTTTTCTTTAAAAAAAAAAAAAAAAAAAAAAAAAAAAATCCTAAGTGATTGCTATCTGCAATCTTAACGTGCTGGGTGTAGAGAAGAAATTTCATGAAAGGTAAGTTAATCCAATCCCTCCAGTTGCCAGATGCTCTTCTCTGAAGTGCAGCTCTAAACAGCCTATAAGGCACTGTGGTTTTTAAAGATCTCTCCGTGGACCAAGACCTGGTGATTTCTTTGTTCAGAAAATTTCTTCTCACCGTAGCTCTTTTCTCAATTAAACCGATTCAAAAGCTCCTACCACACAGCTAAAGTAGGAGTCTGCAGAGAAGTGGGAACCTCTAACACTGCCCCATTTACCCCAGTCCTTCCTGGACCAGAAACATTCTTACCTGTAATGACATTTCTATCAGCATCAGCAGCTTCTTGATACCAATCCAGACAGGCTTCCCTTTGACATTCTGTGCAATAGTGCTACGTTCCTTGTCTTTGAAGCTACCCAGGAGCTGGGGGGGAAAGAAAAAAAAAAAATCAACAACAGCAGACTGTCAGTAGGAATAATGCTACCTAACTCAGGAAAAAGGGACAGAGAAGCTAGAAAGCATTTTCTAGCTTAGAAGGAAAATTTGTTGCAATATATGTAGACAAGGTAAAACACTCAGATTCTTTTATTCCATAATGGTTCCTTTCGTAACATCTCTAATCGAACAGTTAATGATTCTCTCTTTTGATGCATTCTAGGTTTTCTCCGGTTAGAGTCCAGAAGGAACACAGTGGCTCAAGCTACAATAAGTTTTCAAAACTGCTGCAAGAGTGGCTGTGTCTTTCAGGCTTTGGTGACAGTATCATTGTGACAATTTTGCAAGTTTGCACAAAAAGATTTGCCTGTTCAGTTTTTTAACAGCCTTCAATATTCACTACAATTTCCACTATGGCATAGAATAAGAAGCCTTTACGGGCACGAATTAATAAAGAACCTATAATCTCTTCAGCACCAAATGCCTTCATTTGATGCTGTTCCAATTCCTGAGAGCCTGGCACCCTCCAGGCACATTCAGTTTAAGTGTCCCAATTATATTCATTACCCACTTCCATGCCCTCGGAATCTTTCAATCCGCTCCACAAGCGTTTTCCCTAGGTCTACCGTTCTCTCATTTTGCCTTAATTTATTGTATGAAAAAGTAATTTGGAGAAGCCTTAGAACTGTTACGTTATGACATAATGTTAAGCGGGACAGTGTTCCCAAATGCAGAGCTACTGCAAAATCACTCATTTCCAGGAAATTTTGAGCTTGTTTGTCATCCTCGAACTTTTTCTCACCTCCAAAGCCTCCATCAGCTGCTCCCCTGTTGCAATGTTGGGCACATGAATTGTAGTGCTGAAAGCATTCAGCATTTCCATTTCCTGCAGGACATCTTTGCGACTGGTGGTTCCAATGATTAGAAGCTTGCGACCCTGTCCACACAATGGGATACGTGTCAAGAAAGAAAAACCAAGAGAAGAACCAGCCTTAGGAAGTTTCAGCTAACTACAAATGAAAAATGGAAAATGACCATGTAAAAATACCACTTAAAATAAAATTAATAGGATTAAATTTGTCAGTAATTGAAGTAGTCAACATCAACCATACAAGACTAGGACCAGATTTCAGAAGTCAGAGCAATGCCACCAATGTGGTCCAAAAATTACGGTACACAGAAGACCCACCCATACTCACAGCTTTCCTACCTTACCTTTCCTTCTAAATTCATCATTATAAATAGCTGAATCCTCATTACATTTAAAAGCATGAGCAAACCCCTACTCCCAAAAGCTGAATTACAGATGACTTCTCAGGGGAACAGCCTGTCTTTAGAAATCCTGTGGGTACAGTGAATTCTCTGCCACTCTACAGACAGTTCCAATGGTTTTACAGCTCACGCTTTAAGAGCGGAGGTTGCCCTAAGTTCGTAAGACTTCCCATTGCCAGCGTGGTCGTATAAAAGGACAGTACCACATCTGGCAGCCTCCGAGTTCAAACCGACAGTGCACACACCAATTCCAAGTTGGCCTGAGCAATAACAGGGTTTATAAATAATAGAGCAATGAATGGAAAACATCAACTGCCAGTAAAAATCAACTCTTGTTAGTTCTTCTTGCAAATGCCATTTCATTGCTATTTGATTTTTACCATGCAGTGTTCAGACACTGACAAACGTGGGCTGACGGAAGGAGCTGTTGGGATTACGAGCTGTGATCATAATCAAGGGAAAAGTCCCTTTTCCAATTCAGTACAGAAGGAACCCACGGGCTGAGGAGAGGCCTGCCTGGCCAAGCTTCCTCCTCATTTGCTGTACAGAAGTTTAGCTGACGCTCAGAGACAAAGACTAGAGTTCTACGTTTCAACCTCGTGACACAAAACTCTGTTCAACATCATAAAAAAAAAAAGACCAAAACAAACAAAAACCTAAAAATTATCCCCACAGAGCAGCCAGAATTAATTTCGTAAGTGCTTTGCATTCCTTTGACAAAGGATGAAAACCTATTTAAACTTAATACATCTGATGAAGATGATGCATCTTTGCAGCATTTGTTATTTTTCCCCCGAGTGCCATTGTATTCACTGACTTTTTGCGTTCGAACGGATTACACTCCTGCTTTGGGTGATGGACAACAAGAAAGCACCAGCACTGGTAACAAACTCAAGTGCTCACTTCAAGCTTGTTTGTAGCCGAAGACAGCAGAAGGGAGTAATGCCTGGCAGGCTGAAACCAGAGCATGCCCCAGGTCAGGAGCTTCACGCAAAGGCTCTGGCAGGGAAACGCTGCGCTCACCCTTCTGCGCACACCTCAGGAGGCACCACGCGCACCAGCTGGGTCACCTCCTCACAGGGGGAAATCCTCCGAAACCTGCCGGGCAATTTCATGGGGAAAAGCAGCCAATTCCTGAACTGACGACAGAAATGCCAGGTTTCAAACTGCACTGGGAGCAGGGAATGCTTTGTTACCAGGCAAAACTCGCCTGCTGGCGGCACACAGCGAGCAGAAAAAGGTCTGAGTGTCTGGAAATGTCCGTAGGTAGCCTTGAGAAGGGCACACGATGCCCGCAGAACGCATAAATACAACTGTTCTGTAGGCTGCTGCTTCCACTATGTTCTGCATGTCCACGCCTTCACAATTGCACGCTATTTGTTTCTTTTTTGTTGGTCACTGCGTAGCAAGGCCAAGAAAATAGCATTTTACAAGTTTGAGCCAAATCTGAGCAATGCGGCAAGATCTTGCATGCAAAGATGAAAAAACAGTGCACTCAGTGGAGAGTAAGTGAACGGCATTTGATATCCTCTCCTACAAGGAATTCAGAAAGCCCCGTCAGGTGCTCATTTTCAGCTAAAGCACTTAATAGGCCAAGAAAAAGAAATGACGCTCGGCAACAGAAAAGCTTTTTGCCTATGTGAAGACAAAATTTCAGCCGTCTTCATCTTTGGAAGGGGTTGGTAAAACAGATTTTAAACACAGGCTTGGAAGCTGTGTGAAGTGAGCCCCCCAAGAACTCCTGAACCATTCCCTGCTCGCGAACCACAGAAGCGTGGTACAAACACCCCTGACGTTTGCTCTGAAGTCACCACCCAAGGACAAGGTTAAAAGGTGCTTTCAACTTGCTAAGCTATACTTGGGATAACAGCACATGTGACAGAAGAACTGATGCACGCTTAAAATCTTCAGAACACAGAGACAGGGATTATCAGCAGATTCGATTGAGAAAATTTCATCTTGATTCTCATTTACTTTGCTTTCACGGTTGCTCCATGTTTCCTCAACACACCGTCCTCAGTGAGTTTTTGTTCAATTCATAAATAATGGTGATATATCTGATATTATATATGCTATAACTCAGTAAAAAGTATAAGACCTATAAGGAGAATTTCTGCTACCTTATTGAAAAAATTGTAACAAGTCATATGCATGCTGTTAGGCACCTTCAAACAGTTTTCTTATTATACAGGTAAGGTACTAGGGTAAAGGAAGCCAAAGACAGACTCTTGAACGGAACTGAGACCTCCGAAACACGCACCAACCCCCTCTCGCAAGCACAAATCCGTGCAATGCTGTACCACCAAGACCGATCTGCTCTACAAGCTGTAGCAATTCTTTTAAAAAACTGTTTATTATTGTATGTAACTCTCAAAATCCAGAATAGCTTTGGTAAGTGATTGTGTTAATAACACTTTCCCATGAACTATGAGCATTTTAGGGGGAAAAAAAACACTCAACTGCAGCCAGCAAGGCAGTATCTGTTCCCAAAATATAGCTAACAGCATGTGTACAGAGCCTGGCACAGCAGATAGGACGTCAGTCAAGGGAATAACAAATTGCAGGATCCTTGCTTGAAGGATGCTACCTGAGCAACTTCTACATTGATGAAGTCCATGCTTGATTATAATAAAAATGGAGCCTAACCTGGGGTTTCATCAGAGACTAAAAGGTCTCACCAGGAAAGGACGTAAGCCACACAGAAGTGTAATTAGTGAGGTGAGTTTTACCTCCTGTAACTTCAGGTGTGCACATATGATCTCATTCTCTGCCTTTCTTTCTTAGTTAATGGAGCCCAGATGACACGTACCTCCTCCCAGAAAAGCTGCCTACGCTCTGGACTCATACAGCAAACTATTTTCCAAACAACTAGTTCAGTCGTAGAAAACCAAACCGCTGACAGCCACATTGAGTCAGATGAATCCCAAACTTGCTGTAAATCAGGCCAGGGGACAATTACTACACACACAAAAATGACTCTAAATTACTCATTACCGTTTAGGAAAGCCACTGCAATCAGTCACTGTGGCAAGTTCTGTGAAAACACCAGCTCAGTGCTAAACCTTACTCAAAATGCAAACGCTCAGACATTTTCAGAATGGGAGAAGGGTAAAACAAAAGTCATTATTCTACCGTATGAATCCAGGGTGCTCTTTAACACACTATGCAATCCTAGCCATTTCAAATACAATTGCAAATACGTCACTGAGTTGGAGAAATCAGAGGAAAGCAATGGAGATGGTCACAAATATGGAATAACTTCCCTAAATACTCTTGGTAAATTGATGGGGGGTAAACAGAGAGGGCTACAAAATCATAGGTGGTGTAGAGGAGATGGGGGGAAAACCGCTGTTTCTCAGAATAAAGCCTAGGGAGCACTACATGAAATTATCAAGCAGCAGTTTTAAACTGAACAAAAGCATGTTTGCTTTAACCATACAGTTCAGCTGAACTGAAGCAAGCACACCACTAAGAATGGCAAAAGCTTAACGAGGTTCCAAAGCAAGAGGACAAGTTGGGAGCGGTCAGACCCATCGGCAAGTTTTCGCTACCTCTGTTAGGAGCCATGCTCAGGACCCTGACCCACTGACGACTGAACGGCTGAAAACTCCTCAGAACAGATGGCTACTCTGCAAAACAGTGCTTAAAAGTTTTTAAAGCTCCACCCAAAACATACTGATTTTTTTCCCTGCTTTCTTCAAAAGAAGCTATGCGCTTCAACTTGCTACCTTTAAACTTGACCCACTGGAAAACCAGTTACCGTAAAACAAGCATAATCTCTGCTGTATCAATTACTAAAAGAAAATGAAGTGTCAGGAGGCCCTTGTACTTTTCAAAGTTTCAGGCAACTTGCTCAGCAAACAAGTGGAAAACCTACAAGTCAGAAATGTTTTGCCCCAGGCATTACCACAAAAGCATGAAAAGCCATCAAGCCAAATGGAAAGAGCTGCCCTCAGCCAGGTACTCTGCAGTGACAACACCACAGGACAGCACTGGGTTTTTACTCTCGCTATTGTGACGTGCAAAGTGCCCCCGTTTGCAGAAATACTCACATTTTGGTTCCTCAATTTCTACAGCAGCCATTGCAAAAGCAACGTGCCACGTGTTCAGCCCACAGAAGATCGGGATTCAAGCTGAACTTCCAAAAATCAGGCCTAACAGAAGAGTAACTACCAAGCAAGGAGGAACTTGGCTTTTTAAGAGCTCCAGATCATTTGGTGTCAGACTCCTTACCAGGGCGGTTCCAGGGCTAGTTCTTCCATCAACAGATTAGATACAGGCATGTCACTCAAGTCTGGATTCCTCCTGCCCATTTTTAGGCAACAAAGGGCCTCAGTTTGGAGCCCAAGGTCCCTCTGTACTGATGGGGGATACCCAGCAGAGGTGCATGTCTTGCCCTGCTGCCTTCCAGAAGTGGCATAACCCCAGCTTTCACCTCTCCACTACGGGGATTTTATCCGAAGGAAGGATACGGTCATGCAGAGAACTACGGGGCTCAAAGATCAAGAGAGGAAGTAGTTTTAAACGACTCCATCTTCAAGCATTATGAGACTGATTCTTGTAACACAGCATTCGCTTCCTAACGGGCACCACGTTATTGCATTGACTACCGAAGACAAACTAGAACATAAAAGAATTACATACACTCTGCTACAAGCAAATGGAGTCTCAACATGTCAGTAGAGTCTCAAATTACAGAATTTCAGCAAATCTAACCAGCCCTAGGCAAGGGGAGTTGAGGGGAGCTTGAACTATGCTATAACCAAGTATCGGTGGATACCAAAGTGCCTCTCCCGGTCACCCACCAGCTGCTCACTCAACTTTGGACCCTTGTATATTTTTACGCGTGTGTTTTGGGGCATCAACAATTCTTCACATGTAATGGGAGAAAACACAATTCCCCAGGTCTACGAGTATAAAGGTAACGTCACTATTGATTGGAGTTGTTTCCAATTCACACCAAGTGACATGGAATCAGGAATGCATCTGGGATTATATGAAACAAGGAGATTATTTCCCCCTTTCCCCCATCAACTTTCATAAATCGGCAAGAGCCTCCAGTGCCCTGGAGAGGAAAGGGGCTGGGGGCCTCTGGGAGCAGTGGAAGGGCATCCACAAGAGTGGTCGAGAGCATCTCGCTAAGCCAGACATTTCATAACACTGCACAAATTGTACGTCCAGCTTAGCGCGGGGATGCTGCAATGGTCTTTCACCCTTTGAGCCGATTGTTAGCTTTTCACAGGAACCAGCAGGGAAGCACATGTGAAACCTCTGTGGGGCTGGTGAGTGTCTCCATGCCTTGTGTGACTCTGCATGTAGATGAAGCAGCTTCGGCTTTCGGAGTTGCTGCTGCTTAGTTCTCAGAGAAGTCCTTTTCTCCCGCTTGGCTCCCTGCTGCGACAGTCCTTTTCAGTCTTTCTATCCCCCCCCCAGTCTCTTCTCCTGCACAACACAGGGAAACTTGATTGAAATAAAGACCCAAGAGAACATGGTTTATTTTCTCCTCTTCAATCCATTTTAGAAAAGCTTTTTAATTGGTTTAAAGAAAGATGCTAAACAAAATGCAGTGTTTTCCAGTCTTCTGGAACTAGTAGTAATAGATACCACTATTTAAGCATTGCTAAGTGGAACTAGCAAGCATGAGCTGTGACCAGGAATTTAAAGCAAACTCAGAGATGTTTCCAGTTTCTTTAAAGTCTAACATGTTTACTCTCAAAACTTCTGCAAAGTACAAACAAGCCAGAAAGCCCAGAAAACCAGAAACTTCAAGTATTTGCCCTTTCCCCACGATGTTAAAATAATACAGCCTCAACAGGAAGAGGGGAGTCTCGGAAGCAGCTTTCATAAACCAATTCAACAGAGACATATACCTCAATGCATAATTAATAAGATTTCATCCCAGAAATGCTCCTCTTACACACGTAGCCTACAGTAATTGTAGGAAGCTGCTTGCACATTAAGTATACTCCCTGCAAGTGATGTGACAACACCGTGTGAATACATAATCTGGGCCACAAAGATGGGAGCAGCAGAGCTGCGCTGCTGAAGCACACCCTCCACTTCCCACTCACTCCTTGCTTGCCGTTTCAACCGCTTCGCTGTTCCCGTTTCGAAGCTTTTCAAATCAATTCCGTATTTCGGGCCCCTCTGACGAGTGAAATGGTAAAGAGCCTGATGGCAATGGAGAACAGGTACCGGCTCCCCAGCATCTTGCCAACGATTTCTCCCAGCACAGGGACATGCCTGGCATGTCCCAGGACGCTCCATTTTTACAAGCAATGAGCCTAAACCATGATTCCAATCCCACAGAAATTCGTGTTGGCTTGACCTCATGGAGCAGGTTAGTACCACTGATGCTACTCATGTACATTTAAAGCATGTATGTGCATCTCAAATTACAACAAACCCCCTGAAACCAGCCATTACTTCCAAATAAATTGCTCCCCAAGGGAACTAGGCATCTCACAGGGATCTTGGAAGGGCATTGATTAACTGGCAGTATTATCTCCCTCGTGGATTCCTCACTTGAGCTTAAAAACCCCAAGAGTCTCCATGCCCAAATTCAATCTTTTTCACACTAAACATTCACAGCAGAAAAGGCCTTTTCCTGCATGAGTGTACCCCTTATGCACTGTTGTTTTTCTAATGCAAAAAGTCCTCACATGCCACGACTATCACAGGGAGCTCACAAGAAACAAACAAGCTAGGAAGAACCTTATCATCAGAACTGCCAAACAAGGTCAGCCCAAAGGGTCCGTCTAACCCAATGTCCTTATTTCCACAGTAGCCAATAGTGGACACAGAAAAAAAGAAAAAAAAAAACCCCCACGTCATCAATCAAACGGTGACATTTCCTCAGAAAACTCTCTCTCTACCCTCCAACAATTTATGGCTTAAGTCACCGTAATATTGGCTGTCAACCCAAAGTCTTCCAGCCTCAAGGGCATTTCAAACATTGCAAAGTACAAATCTCTAGCAACATGCATAAACTTGGCAAATATCTGAGAGCTTCAAGCCCTGCATCCTGCTTTCAGGGAGACTCGGGTGCCAACAAAAGTGCATCTAAATAGCAAAATACATTCAGAGGATGCAATGATAAAATGGACAATTTAATATTTTAAGTTCCTTTGACAACTGAACCAAATCAAGTTCTATTTTCCCCTATTGATTTATGGGAACAATCATTTCCTGGTACTGTGGATATACCCAGCAATAGGTCAACGATTACATGAGATTATGACAATCAAAAATGGTTGTGCTGTTGCATACAGGCAGCCTTTCTGTTCCAACGTATGCGATAACAGAATCCAAGTTTATGTTAGAGACTTCAACATGGCATAGAAAGCTTACCGGGAAAAACCTTTGTTCTCCCAGGTTGACAGTCACAAGGGGAACTTCAGGGCCTGTGGCATTACAATTTAGTTCAAAGTTCTATATTTGAAAGGTCTTTTCACCAAACTCTCTAATGAAAACAACACTCACGCATACGTTACTGTTTCCAGGATATTAAAAATGACAAAAAAATTGAGTTCATCCAGGCTGTGCTTCTCTGCTTTTTCCTGACACCAATTTTCAAGGTTTTCCTGTTAGTACGTTATTTATTCATGCAGATACTTTCACACACAGCAAAATTCCAGTGAACGACAGGAGAAATGGCAAATAAAAAAGAAGAGTCTCTGCCTGTTTGTCTCATTCAGTGCAAGCTTCAGAAACATTACCACTTGTGATGGTCTTAAATCTCATCAAGCCAGAAAGCGCAAATAGACAGGATCAGCATGAGATGTAAGATCTTAAGCTTTCCTCACCTATTGTAATTAACACCTGATAATTTCAAGTTAAGAACAAATTAAAACCCTGACATCCACAACCATACATTACTTAGAAATTGATTTCTAAATAAGGAGGGACCACTTGGTTGAGCCAGGGACTGATTTGGACTAAACAGTTCCTCAGTTAATCAGAAAGCAGGCAGCTTGCATGTTTTAAGTTTTACATGGTGAAGGTTAAACTTATTTCCTTAGCCAGTATTTCTAGGGCTAACTGCAGAAGATTCAGCCTTAAGTAATTAGATAATTAAAGTTGAATCCTTTGTGGTTATCCTAGAAATGTCTAACTGAATGAACAGCAGCAGGCTGGGATTAACTTGACTGAATCAGAGACAACAGCACTAATACCACTGCCAGCACAGCAGCTATCAGCAAGACACAAAGCTCTCCACTGTCAAAATTATTACAGGAATAGGGCATCTCATCCCTCGATTACTTTCTTACCTGAGGGGGGGCCTTCTTTAGCAGTACAAGAAGGGCTTGCAACACCAGATTAGAGAACCGTGGTCCAATTGGGACATAATCTGAAATGAAAAATGCATTTTAATGCCCACTAAGCAGATGCACATTTAAGCCACTTCACTGTATCAAAACCAGTTCAAGGCTCCCAAAGTAAATGGTTCCAGATCATTTCCAGTTTGCAATACTTCAATATTGCAAATATTTCGATATTTCTGCGCAGCAGACGACATAGCGCTCTCTCATTGTCCTAACTCACCTAGAAGCCTCTCAATGTCGTCCACAACGACACAGCTGAGTTGGGACTTGTATGCATCATCAAAGATCTAAAAAACAGCAAAATGACTCGTTGTTAGATCTCAGCAGCAAAACTACAACAGTCATGATAGGACCTGTTGATGTGTTTTTAGCTAAACACAGCAATATTTAGAGGAATAAACAAAGAATAAGATAGATAAGTACCAACAGACTAAACGCTACCTGCATTTAATAAAACACTGCCATTTCAACAAATTCAGAGCTCAGTTTTGTTCATTTACCTCATACATTTTGCAAAAAAGCCGGGTGCCCTGCATTTAATTGTAAGCAATGGACAAAATACGGCACCGTTCCCCTGGCTGTTTGAGCTGGGGCAATACTGATAATCATAGGATCATAGAACCGTTTAGGTTGGAAAAGACCTTTAAGATCATCCAGTCCAACCATTAACCTAACACTACCAAGTCCACACTAAACCAATTAAGGGGAGAGTAGCAATTTCGTGTTTCCTGGCTTGGTGGCTGGATTATTTTTTAATGAAAGTAAAAACTAGGAATCATTAAGGTTGGAAAGGATCTCTAAGATCATCAGTCCAACCATCAACCCAACACCACCATGCCCACTAAACCATGTCCCAAAGTGCCACCTCTGCCCGTTTTTTGAACACTTCCAGGGATGGGGACTCCCCCACCTCTCTGGGCAGCCTGTTCCAATGCTTGACCACCCTTTCCATAAAGAAATTTTTCCTAATTTCCAACCTAAACCTCCCCTGGTGCAGCTTGAGCCCATTTCCTCTCGTCCTATCGCTAACTACTTGGGAGAAGAGCCCAGCACCCCCTCCCTGCCCCCTCCTGTCAGGTAGTTGTAGAGAGCGATGAGGTCTCCCCTCAGCCTCCTCTTCTCCAGGCTGAACACCCCCAGCTCCCTCAGCCGCTCCCCACCAGCCCTGTGCTCCAGACCCTTCCCCAGCTCCGCTGCCCTTCTCTGGACACGCTCCAGCACCCCAATGTCCTTCTTGTGCTGAGGGGCCCAAAACTGGACACAGCATTCCAGGTGCGGCCTCACCAGCGCCGAGTACAGGGGCACAATCACCTCCCTGCTCCTGCTGGCCACACCATTCCTGACACAAGCCAGGATGCTGTTGGCCTTCTTGGCCACCTGGGCACACTGCTGGCTCATGTTCAGCTGGCTGTCAGCCAAAATAATACAGCAATACACATACCAATCCCCCACAACAATGCAATTATGAAGCTTTTCTACCCAGGCTGGATGTTGGTTACTTTTCATAACAGCATACTGCAGGGAGAACAGACCTACTCACATAGGGATCGAGCCTCCACATCACCCTTCATAGAGCAGCACCAGTGTCCTGCAAAGCTTTGGATTTAAACAGTAAGTAGCACTAAGGACATCAGTGGTACTGCAGGCCTACCTCCAGCATACGCCAATTCAAGTGAAGTCCAAAAGGCTCCTTTTTGAATCTAAATTACAAACTGGGCTTCCGGCTATGATGAGCACATCGCTTCTCTTAGAAACTATGCGATCCTACAACAAACTAATCTTAGAGTAACATTTCACTTACATGCCTCATTCAGTATCATTCAGTTAGAAGAATAAGTACTCACTTGCTTCAGTAAATGACATCTCCTTCCTTCCACCTGGCTACTTGAAATTATTTAAGATGTTCAACTTGTTTGCATTCCCCCTGCCCTCCAAGCTGTTAAAACTCTTGTTTAAGTAAACCTTACCACCTCAAAACTGCTCCTAGTCTCATTCAGGGAGGATCTATTCTTTCCAAGTGCAACCCTAAGCCCATCCTGCCTTCATCTTTGCAGACAGAGCTCCAGACTTGCTCATCACAGATCAGGTGTTTTGTTCCACTGTTAGTCATCACTACATATCAGACCCAACGGGGACACAGCCTCGAATTCTTTCCTGAGTCACTTAGCGTCAGTGCCACAAAAACAGTCATGCAACTTTATAAATAAATATATGCATAGGAATGTAGGACCTACAGAAAGCAGAGAACACAATCACAAGGGTAATTCACTTTTCTGTCCACTAGAGAACATAATTGGACTGTAATCAAGCAAAAGAGTAGGACGCTTAAGTACCTTCTTCATAGCTTGGCACTTGGCCGTTTCAGAAAATCCGATCATCTTATCAGGAGAACAGATCTTGATAAAGGGGAAGTTGGATTCTTCTGCTATTTTTGCTGCTAAAGCAGTCTTCCCACTGTGGGGAGGACCTGAAACAACAGACAAACATAATGCAAAAACAAGGGAGAAAACAGCTCTGGTAAGGCTCAACATGGATGACAGTTGAAGCATGTTTATAATCTCATTCAGAGGTATCTGCATTTTGAAATGACCTTTTCTTCTACTTGCAGAAGGAACATGCTAACTCCTAGTGCGATCCAATCCTCCAGAGGAAGGAAACTAATAGCACTATTTGAGCACATGCAGACTCATTTGCCTTGAAGCCAGTACAAAAGAGGACGTGACACATTTTGTAGGACAGGCCACTGCACCAAAATTAGCATGTGTTTGTATTTTGGAGAAACTTCTTGAACTATGTTTATGCCCCTTCTAAATATGATTTCTGCAGATACTGTGGCAAACAAGTGAACAGCATGAATGCCAGGTAAATATTGACAAAGACAATTTGTTATTTGCCTGAATTCACACCAGAATAATTCAAACAGAGACCAAAGACACAACTTAATCTATACACCTGATACAAATCAATTTGGAGTGCAAGAAGGTGTTGCACACAAGCGATACGTTGGCCACAAGCACACAGAATTATTCAGGGGATCTATTCAAGGTTAATTTCAAAGCTACATACCACTAAGCAATAGTGGTAATCTACATTTTTTGACTTCAGGAAAAGAAAGAGGGAAGCGCTAAATAACAAATTCTATTCCAGTATCTGTAACATAGATATTGGAACTAGTTTCCTAGACTCTTCATAGTCAATAACAGTCTAGATAGAGGGCAATCCACCCCTGTAACAGCACACACCTAGATGTGGCCCGATGAACTGCTGTTTGAACTCAGCTAATTACACCTATGAGCTCTCCAGTGACTTCAAAGAGAATTTAGACAACTAACTCAGCTGGAGATGTTCGCACCGTAAAACATCCACATTTAGGTTATTAACTGGCTACATTTGCTTCTCCGTTATTGAAAAACAGGATTTCTCTGAGGCCGAGAAGCCAGTTTTAGTATCTAAAGCAATTTCATCCAAGTGAACTGAAAGAGACCAATTCTATTCTTCCTCCCATATGTTTCTTTTACGTACAATTGCAGGATATAACAGAAGACCACTTGGGCAACTGATAGGAAGAGTTCACAGAAGTCGCTTGGGTGTTTTTGTAAATATATTTTTCTTGAATTTACCTTCTAGAAGAACGCTAACCAAAGGAGTGCGGTCGCTGTTCTTAGTTTGTTGAACAAGCAGCTCCCCATCATCCAATACCCTTGTTACTGGATCACCCCACTTAATAATACCATTCATGATGTAGCTTGCATAGTCTTCCTGGTTGGTTCCAAACGCCTGTATTAAGAGATTTTACTAATAAATTTTGCATCACATCAGAAAAACATGAAACAATTAAACATCACCAAAGTGACCAGGACCAAGACTCTGGAAGATGCTTAAGTGAGACAGTCAGTACTGGAAGACCCATTGATGGCACGCAACGTTTCAGTTCAAAGGACTGAACGTTGTTAGAGACCACGCACATTTAGAAACATCTTTTCATGTACCCTCAAAACAAATTCTAACCAGTACAAGTTGCCAATGGCTTCTGAATCCACGCCATTTAAAGACAATTCTCAAAAAATGAGGCTTAAACCTCCTCCTAGAGTCAATATTAAAGCTGTCATCCATTAACTGAAGTAGCCTAAAAGGGAGAGTGTACATATGGCAAGGAGAAGAAATCCCAAGTTGCTCTCCTTATTTGTTCTATTCCTTTTTATGATTCTTGCATGCAACGAAAGGTGCAAAACAGAGCCTTAACACTGCAGGCAGAAAGAGGCTCCCTACCTGCGTTCCTACAACACAGGACACAGTATGTCAGCCCATGGTGCACTGTAGCATGTCTGATCCCGGAAGGAAGTTGCTACCTCATGTCATTAACATGACTGTTACAGGAGTTACATAGTGCCTACTTACTGGTTTGATATCATTCTCCAAAGATGCAAAGAAGTCTCCTCTTGTCACTCGCAAGCTCTCTGCCTTCTCCATATCCACTTCCACTTTGTTGCTGGCCTAATAAAGGCAATAAAAGACACTGAAATACAGCACTACCGCACACAACCCCTTATCGACTTCCATCCAGGGATCCAACCCTGGAGTTAGTCTGCGTCAATAAGAAAAATGCTTCTTAACCGCACATTGGTTGGACATGTGCTGGATACCACTGAAGCAATCATCATCTTCACAGAACCACATCCATACGCCAGCCCCACGAAGTCATGAAGTAACAGTTGTTTCACTCCCCTGGGTGGAAAGCTGAAGTGAAGAGCACGGCCATGACCCCGCATTTCAGAGGAGCCACCCCAGCTAAGAACAGGACGGAAGCTCTGCACCATCCTTGTTGCTGCTGTGCTAACTTGACTACATAAACCAAGTGTCAGTGAGGCTCAGACTGGTGCCCAATGTGGGACTGATCTCACCTAAGTTTAAATTTCTAAAAGTTAATGGAGTTATGTAGGTTCCCTTTAGAGTAGGGAACTACTCTTTCCATTTAGAGGCTGTAGAAAAAAATTCTTCATTATGCTTTCTGGGTGCTGGGTGGGAAGAGGATAAAGCCTAATTTTTCAGAAAGACAAATTAAAGTTTAACCCAACTCTGAATCTAACCACAGCATCTTTGGCAACTAAGCCAAAAATAAGAATTGTTCATGCACCTCTGTTTCAGGAGGTTTTAGTTTTCTATTCAAACTATGCACTTTCCTCTCCGTACAAGCAAGTCTTTAAGGGAATTGGTAAATATTAGATTTCTTTCTGCTTTGTCTTTATTTGCCTCAGTTCAACCATAGTCATGAATCTTCCCAAGGCAGCGCTACCAGAGTTAATTGGCATAAATAAGCTGCAGTTAGCTCAGCTAATATTGCACTCCTTTCTAAATGAAAGGATCACCTTTTCCCCTTCCGCCAATCCCAGACTGTCCAGCAACATTTAAAAGCTAATGACTGGAAGCAAATACACAGTATAGACAGCACTACTGCAATCTTCTCTTGTAAATCATTTCTCAATCACAACTAGAGGTACCACTAGGAGGTGGCCCGAAGCTGCTCACACTGGGGCAGGAACAGGTTTTTCGTTCTTGAAAACAACTTGAGAGTAGCCTTTAAAGCTGGAGACTTTATTCACATGTCTGTAGACTTCAAAGACAGCTGTAGATGTATTACTGAGTATGGCTGCAGCTCCGCAATATGGAACGGCTCCATTTACCAGGATTATTTGTAGATCTGCAAGTATATTGATTGCCTTGGGCAGCAATCGGGAATTAAATGGATTTGAAACAACTTTTCCACTCAACGGCATACAAACACTGGCTATTACATACTAATCCTATGGGTGCAATCTCCTGAGGATCCCAAGTGGAGTTAGAGATATCGGAAAAAGGATTAGTCACAAGAGGCAGCAGAAGTTGATCTGTAAAAAGCAATTCATCTAACTGTAAGCGGTAAGGCAGAAACCTATTTTTAAGCAGCATAGAGATGAGGCAAAAGATCTTCATTTTTTTGCACCAAAGCGCAGCCTTGAAAGGCTTTGGACAATTTCTGAATTTCCCAGTTATACCACAACAAATTTCTCTAGATTCCAAAACCAGTATAATTTTCATTGAAAGTTATCAGAGTCTTACAACACTACCTGCTTCCACCCGAGAGTACAATGGCCCTACATGATCCGATAGCTCAGGAGGTAAAAATCTGGGATTTCAAGGGGTTTCTTGAAAGGCATTAGCAACCTCTATCACCTTTGCCTAAGACCAAGGTGATGGACGAGTCAAATAGCTTTGACCCTCAAAGCTGTGTCTCGGAGACATTCTCTTCTGACTAGGATAATCTACAAGAACAAGGAGTAGTGCACGTGAGCATGGGAAGGAAAAAATCGTAATACAAATAATCACATTATGCTTGTCTTGTAGAGTAGCAAATGCAGCCTCTAAACAGCAACCTCAGGAACCCAGACTGGCCAATAACACTGTGCCAAACAAATAACTATAACCAGAGGATGGCTGAAATGATGGAGTCCCTTCTCACAAAAAACCCCACCCAACAGAAATACAGGATGCCAAATATATCAAACTAGTGGATCTTTAATACAGGCTCATCACTCTTCTACTTTGCAGAGGGAAGTGAAGGTACTTGAAACACTATTGATATATTCCTGAAGTTGTTTGTACACCTAAAATCAGGGGGTTTCTTTCTTTCCTAGCCTTTAATGAGTTACACGTTTTAATTTTTGACACACACACACTTCGAGAGATTATCAGAAGAGTTTAAATGATTCAGAAGAATAATGCCCCTTGATTTTCAATCTGTGCTCTTGCTTCTTGTAGGTGCTTCTGAAAACTAGGTCAGGCCTATGATGTATATTTTAAATTTTGCGCTACTCGTAGGAGAGAATAAAATACCTTAGTGCATCATTTGGCTGAAGACGTCTTCAGAATAAACAATAAGATTATCCAAAAATACTACGTCAAAGTGTTTGAAAAGAAAAACAAAGCGTGGCTCCTTCACATTTGGAAGATACATACATATATTATTAAGATGTCAATCACATACCAACCTAAAGGAGGGGACTGCTCTCTTACATTTATACATTGCCATTTTCTCTTCTCCCACTGTGACATTTTGGCACAACAGGGAATATATCAAAACACTAATGGTCCCCAAACTCACCCAAAATTCAAGCACTGAAAAAACATCAACTATAAGCAAAATTAATTATTTAAGAAAAATTATTTGCTTGCAAAGGGATGAAAATACCTCTAGAGGTGCTGATTTTTTTTTTTTTTTTTGAGACAGAACACAAGAAAATGAGAAACTGTTGATGTTTGTGGGTTTTTGCTATAGGAAACAATTAATAGCTTTTCAAGTATCGTGGCTGTACAAGAAAAAAAAAGCAGAAAGAGCCATTTTTCCTTTAGAAAGAGTGCTCCCAAGAGACACAAATGTCTAAGCAACCAAATGATTTCTCTCGCTTAAATGAAAGCATGATTTGCTTTCTTCATATTCAAAGCTGAACAGACTTTTTACTTAAAAATATACCAGTGCTGTGGAATTGATGTCAAAGGCTTTCCTCTTTCTTGGCCACCAGAGCAAAGGGGCTGAGTCTTTGAGCTTCCTTCTTCACGAACTAATCATCTCATATTTCAACGCCATCGAATACTGCGTTTTGCATCTGGATTATAACCTGACATTTCATGGCCCTTAACTCCTTTCCAGTTAAAGACACACTGACCTCCCATAATCAGCAAACATTGGGAAAGCAAGGCAATGTTCCTCTAGAATGGAGGGAGCTGAGAACATTACAAGTCTATGCACGCCGAGACGATCATCAAGTGAGTTCTTATTTGAAATGGAAGAAATTATACAAGCCCCTTCTGAATTCGACCAAGATTTAGCATCAGCGACATCTTGGAGCAAAAGGTTCCTTCCACAGCTTAGAGCATGGCCCTGCTGGTATCATTGGCTGTTCTCTGAGGTCCTGTATTAGGAAAGAGGAAACAAGCACTCCCCACTCACTGATTCCAATCCACTCGTGGCTTCATATAATTTTCACAACTCTTCACCATGTTTTCTTCAGGCTGAGAAATCCTCGCCTAACCATTCTTCCAATGAAAACCCTCCTACACTCTGACCTTCCCTACTGCCTTTCCATATCCTAGCTCTACCAGAACCTTCTCAAGGTGGGTGTCCCAGGACTGCACAGATTCCAATATACCAGGGACTTTATCCATGACATAATCACAGCCTCACTTTTGCTCTGTATACTTCTCCTAGTAAATTCTAATGTTGCATTTGCTTTTTTCACTGATAAGGACTGAGCTGATATTTCAAGATCATTGTAACTCCAAGAACTTGACCCCAAGTAATGGCCAGGTCTGTCCCTATCACTGCCTATACCGTTTTGAATGTTCTCTTCCCAGCGTACGCTTAAATTCACTGACTATATCTTGTGCACTCACATTATTTCAAATGCCTGCTGCAGTTTTCCGTAGGTGGCCTTCATCTTTATGACCACAAAACAGCTATGAGCTTGTAACCTCGCTTTTCCCCTCTTTACCAGTCATTTACGAATATATTGAGCTGCATGGGCTCCAGCAGAGATCCCTCCCATAGGACTGGCTGTTCTCACTTCCACCTCTTGTCTCCTTTCAGTTTTTAATCAAAACACATTAACAAACAATCACTTTCCATTCCCACTGAGCTACGCAAGAGCCACTTGGAGGTCAGGAGATGAAAGAGGTAATTCAGAACCACGTAAAAGCACAGTGAAAAGGTGGTGTCCACATGAATTTCATCTCCTAAGGTATGCTGAGACACCATTACTCATTTGGAAGTAAACATGCAGGAAATTACTCCAAACATAATTATTTTCCCTTTTTTTGCCCCGGTGAGAGACAACAGGACTGACCTTTATGTGTCTGTTCATAGCAGTAGACTGAGCAGCTCGAACTAAACCTTCTAATTCAGCACCGCTGAAGTTTTTAGTCTCGACTGCCAGTTCTGCAATGTCCACATCTTCAGCCAGCAGCTGGTGTTCCCGCATCCGTACTGTGTGGATATGAAGAATCTGAAATCGACCCTTCTCATCCGGCAAACCTGAGATTTTAAACAGAACACATGTCATTCGGTGCGTCGGCACAGCAACTGCAGCAAAGCCTTTCCCTCTCCTCAATGGTCCTACCTCCAAAGGCTCTTTCTCACCACAAGCAAGCAATTCATTCTTACAAGTAGAGTATTTGACAATGCTTTTTGTTTGAGAACATTCAATTACACTAATTGCCCTCGGCAAATTGATTGGACTGGATGATCTTAAAGGTCTTTTCCAACCTAAACGATTCTATGATTCTATGATTAGCATCACTGCTAAACTAGAGAGAAAAAGCGTAACGCTTAGTTTCTTTCCTCAGGGTTCCTCCAAGTTGGTTGCTCTCAGGCTTCCACTCCAGGAATTCACCTTACACAAAGGCAATCTGGTGAGTCCCTTGCCATCCCCAAACCCTGTTCCCACCTTGTAAATATCACAGAATTGTAGAATCATAGAATAGTTTGGGTTGGAAGGGAAATTTAAAGACCTAGTCCACCCCCCGGTGCCACGGGTAGGGACATCTGTCACTAGATCAGGTTGCTCCAAGCCCCATCCAACCTGACTCCTAACACTTCCAATGATGGGGCAGCCACAACTTCTCCGGGCAACCTGGGCCAGTGTCTCACCACGCCCATCATACATTTCTTCCCTATACCCAGTCTAAACCTGCCCTCTGCCAGTTTAAAACTGTTGCCCCTGTCCTGTCACTACAGGCCCTGGTAGAAAGTCTCTCTCCAGCCTTCGTACAGGCCCCTGTAAGTGCTGAAGGGCAAGGAGGCCTCCCCGGAGCCTCCTCTTCTCCAGGCTGAACAACCCCAAGCCTCTCAGCCTTTCTTCACAGAAGTGTTCCCAGCCCTCCGACCATTTTCATGGCCTCCTCTGGACCCGCTCCAGAGCACGTACGTTTTCTTTAATCTTCCTTTTCTGACCAACGCGCCTTGAGAAGCCCTTATTATTCTTTGTGTCCTTTCCCAAATTCAGCTCCAACTGTGCCTTAGCTTTCCTGATCCCATCCCTACACATGCAGGCAGTGTCCCTATATTCCTCCCAGGACACATGTCCCTCGTTCCGCTGCCTGTGCGTTTCCTTCTTACACTTTAGTTTGACCAGGAGGTCCTTACTGAGCCATGCTGGTCTCCTGCCTTCCTTGCCTGATTTCTTACACATGGGAATCAAGAGCTCTTGCGTGGTAAGAAAAATGTCCTCAACGAGCTGCCAGCTCTGTTCTGCTCCTTTATCCCTGAGGGCAGTTTCCCAGGGGGTCCCATCCACTAATTACCTAATCAACTGAAAGTTCGTTCTCCTAAAATTAAGGGTCTTGACTTTACTCTTCACCTGGCCCGTAGCATTCTCATACAATGTTCATTTTCTCTGATTGAGGTGATAATTTCCCAGTTTGCCCCTTAGCAAGTCCCTCCTAAAATGCATACCGCGGAAGATACAGAAAAGCCTTTTTGTAAAAGAAAGCGTAACAAGTCAGCCTGGCACATCATCATCTTGGTAAAGCCATGCTGTTCTTTAGCTCACTTTCCAACCTACCTTCACAGCCTTTATTACAAGGATCTGACAATTTACACTGATTAGTATGTGTGCCGAGGGAATGTGAAAAGACATTTTAAAATGTGCATAGTCCCCAGCAGCATTCAGTCCTTACCATCTGATAACTTATTCTAGGAATGTCTTGCTCAGTCCCTAGAATTTATTTAATTTAATTAACTTTTGTCAACTAAAGATGCAAGCACTACACCTGCAATACAATCAATGTCACCTGCGCTTACTAATAACAGTTGCTATTAGGCATTTGTTTTCAAGTATGAGATTGTTCAAAGGCAACTGTCATCGTGGCTATGCTTCTTCATCCCTAAAACACACTTTCCTTATTGAGTCCTTCCTTCAATTCCTCGTAGCTGTGTTAGCTTGTAAACACTGTTACCTGGCTACAGCTTTTGCCAATGCTAATTTTCTCTCATTACTATTCGTCAGACTGACTTCTAATAATTCTCTGTGTACCGCTATTTCCCAATTTTCCTTTTTTGCGTATTGTGCCAGAAATAGACACGTCTCCTCCTGTTTCTTCCTGCACCTAACAAATATATCAGTCTCTTAAGTCTCCAGCACATCTGAAGCCATCCATGCTGTCTGTGCTCCACAGCTAGTGCTCTAGCTGAATCTCTAGTCCCCACTCTCGCGTGAGCTACAGCGCAGTAATGCCTCACGTGAACCGTTTCCTACAGTACTCAAGGACAGCACCAGCTCTGGAGCATCAGCATCAGCTCCCTGCCCAGGTTACCTCTGCAGCTGCCTCAGAGGTCATCAGCTTCACTTCCTCATTCCTTCTTTTTGCCTAAAATCTTTCCTTTTCAGCTACCACAAAAACTCTTTCCTGTTTCTGGCTCTTTCAAAGAGTGATGTTACCCTGTAAGGATAAGAGAAAAAAAATCCCTAGCAAGCTCTTAAGATTACATTGATAGATCAGATTTCAAGAGTTTCCCCACGGTGCAGACCAGCATAGACAATTACAATTTTGCCTGCTGCTCTAGTATGATATCATATGATTTTTAGGGTTATATGGACATTTTCATCTGATTTTCTGCAATTGAAAGGAAACAGACCATATTAATACTCATGGCCCTGCCTGTTCCTTTTTTGTGACTCACTACAGTTTGAGAATTTTTACCTTTACAATGGTAGGTGCCTAGCTCAGAGCGCAAAAAGTATTTTGTGACATCTGCATGTCTGTGGAAGGTTAGGGGAAAATGTTTTATGAGCTCTTCCAGACTACACATCTGAAACTGCATTTCCAATCTTTAAACACAGATCTCAACCAATTTGAGTCTGTCACTGCAAGACAGGATCATTAAGCTTTTAATCAGTCCCAGGCTATTCTCTATTCAAACATTCTTCTGGGAATTGTTAACCTCAGAACTGAGCACCACAGTCTGGCCACCCTTTAGACTCCACCATCAGGTCAACAGGTTATCAGTAGGTAAGTCTAAAATGGCACTTTAATTGGCTGATTAAATTTACATGTAATATTATGGAAGGAGCTGCATGAAGTTTAGCACCTATGCCATCCTGCTTAATTGTTCACACTATGATATATATAATTTGCTTTATGATTCTAAGTACATGTGAGCTTATATATTGCGATATCCTAGCTTGCTTACCAATCTCCATTTTCACCTCCAGTCTCCCTGGTCTCAGCAGAGCCTCATCAATCAGGTCAGGTCTGTTGGTCATTCCTAAATTCAAAGTTAAAAACAAAATAAGCATTATCGGAGCTTACTAAGGCTCTCCAACTCCTGAATTCAGCCCATAGAGCTAAGAAGATATCTCAGAGAGTCTTAAGAAAACAGACAAAAGATACCCATCTCCAGAAATACCAGAAAAGTCATGCCCTGAAGTAGAGTCAGGGCAATGGGGATCAAACCTGTATCTGTGACTCTATCTGCAGGGCTCCAGGCATCAGAACAACTAGACAACACAGCTAGAGAAGCCCCAATCCTTCATATGCCAAAACATCAATGCATATCATCCCTTGCAAGTTTCCTTAAACTATGAAACGGTTGTTATCAACAGCTAAAGGAGGAAATTGTTGAAAGTGGCAATATCACCCCGTTACAGCACCATCTCCCTTTAAATCTGCTACTGATGCTTGTTAAATAGCGGTCATTCAGTTTGGATTAGTCCAAACAGATCCCATACCAGTAATGATAACTTAGTTGACCTGCAGAGAGCAAAATATCAGCAGTTTTCAACCAGACCCCATAACAGAGAAAGTAAGCACCATCATACCAATCACGAGGATGTTATTGAGCTGCTCTACTCCATCAATTTTAGACAGCAACTGGTTTACAACAGTATCATGGACTCCAGTGCTACCCGCCATGCTTCCTCTCTGCTTGCAGATTGCATCAATCTCATCAAAAATGATGATATGCACACCGCTGTTTGCTCCAAGCTATTGGAGAGAAAAACATGTCAGGAATGCCACATGTCATCACCGAAAGCAATCCAAACAAAACAGTAACTTCTCAACAAGCTCAGCCACGGAGATACAGAACATTGATACCTCCAAGTGGTTTTAGTATCGCATTATGTTTGTACCAGACCCCTTTCCAGAATAATGTCTTGCCATCCTCCAAAATGGGGTGGTTGGTGGGCTTTGCCCAAACACAGGACTGGTAAGAGAAGCAGTGTCTCAAGGAAGAGGACTAGACTGAACAAGAAAAGCACAAGCCCAAAGCTGGAACACACAGCTCAAAGGGTCACAGTACTCAGCATCTGGAAAAGCCCTCCGAAAGGGAGACGGAGAACAAAGCACATCTGTGGAGGGATGCACCCAGTGTGGGAAATACCCCAGGTTGTACTAAAGTTAGTAAATACACAGCTTGCCAGGGTAGCTTTGTCCTTAATATTTTAAAGACTCCATTCGTTCAGTGCCAATCGGGAACAGAACTGCTTATTTCCAGGTTCACTCAAAGGTGAAGCAGTTGCAGCTGGTAAGAGAACAGGATACTTTTTGTGATCGTCTTATGAAGCTTTTTCCTTTCAAATTCCACCTCTAAAATATCTTTTGTGGACAGTGGAGACCATGTTAACACTGGGTAAATGTGCTGTCACTGGCAATCTGCCCCAGACACAAGTCATTACAATACCAACCTTTTCGAGACCTTTGTAATCTCGCAACTTGTCATCAGGGCCATCCCCTCCAGCCAATATAAAGTCTATTTTAACAGGTGTGTTATTGCAAAGGAAAAGCAGCTCACGGCTTTCAGTTATACGGCAACAACCAGAGAGAAGGAGATTGTTTACATCGGTACGAGATACCACGCAAAGCCAACTTACTAATAAATCTTTTGCAGAAGAAAATTAAATGATTTCAAGCCATTAGCAAAATCTGCAGTCTTGTTAGGTGTAAATAAAATTAAAGGGATACAATGTCCTTTGCTAATGTCTTCTGAAAAGACTTCCCTATATTTAATTGTGACTTGCCTGAAATTGTATTTTACCAGAAAAATCTCATCAAGATTAAGTGATCCACAGCAGAGAAAAATTACCATAGCATATGTGAAATAAGTATTTACACCTTCAAACTAAAGACTGGGCTTTTGATAGCCAGCTAAAGTAATGGAGTAAAAAAAAAAACCAAGTTTGAAAAAAACAGAATCTTTATCTCAATTTCCAGTTTCAAAGATCTATACTCTCTAGTTTCGAGACTATTCTCATCCATTAGTTTTCTGCTGAGAAAAATTAATGATATATCGATTGTAACACTTCAAGGATTGTAATATACTCTAACCCAAAAACCTGAAACTATGAAAGGTTATTTGAAATTCATCCTATGTTACGTGCCACCTGTATTTAGTAGCAAAAATCCAAATAGATTAATTGCGTCTCCCCCACAAAAAAAGAGAAAAGAAAAAAACAGAGCAAAATTTTTGCAATCCTACTTTTAAGGACTTTCTGAGCAGGTGACACACCACATAATACAAAGCATAGCAGGATGGGCCCTACTGTATTACTTTAAAATAATTCTGCATGGAATTTAAACAAACTGTCCATCTTCAGCACAGCTAGCTAGAAGACCAGCCACCTTTTCAGGTTCCAAGATCATTTTTTCAACGGACATTGTGTGAATCTGTAGAACGCTAATATTCAGTGACTTGCAAGGAATAACTATAATCACAAGCTAAGCAGTGACTCAGTCTTTTAATGCAAGCAGCAATTTTCTGATTATAAACCTCCTTTCCGGTCATTCTTTAGGCACATTCATACTGACCATGCTATTTATCTATGTTTGCATTACCCTTCTTTGTTCTTCTTCTGCATCAGCAAACAGCTTGCGGATGTTGGCCTCAGATTCGCCCACATATTTATTGAGGATTTCTGGACCATTGACCACCTTTGGTTCTCTGGCATTCAGCATCTTGCCAATCTGTCTCGCCATAAGTGTTTTGCCACAGCCTGGAGGTCCATACAAGAGGATGCCTTTCACATGCTTGCAGCCTAGAACAAGAGAGAACAAGCTTAGAAAGCAGGCTTACGATGGAAGCAGCACTATGGTAAAGAGGGAATCGCTGCTTACAGTAGGGGTGCTTTCACAGGGATCTGGCAGAGATGTGCATTAGCCTTAGCTCTGCTCGGTGCCTTTTATCAGCGAAATTCAAAGACGGAATTGCCAGACTGGATCAGAGACGTTCCAACGATCTGGCAACGGCCAGGAAAAATAACCCGCAGAACAGCACAAACGCTCTCCCAGGCATTAGGCATGCTAAGTTAATAGCTGAGGACTGGAAGCCTGAATTATAACTTCTGGTTAGTAGTACAAAGCAGAGATCACTTGGTAAGCATGTGAGTAACATACTCTTCAGTTCAACAAAACCCAGGAGTAGGTCCCAGGGATGCTGATCGTCCCCAGGTAGCAGATACTTTTTTTTATATCACCATATGCCCTGAACGCCAAGCAAAGAGGCACTAGCAGTTTAGGACAAGCACGTACTGCATCTGGTTCGTTTCTCTCTTCTCCTACAGGGACACACGGTGCCTGCACAGGTAGCCTTCCTTCACAGAAAAGTTTCAGCTGAGTTTAATTTTCAGGTGTGTACAGAAAATGAAGCATCAGCCCCTCAAAGTTACTCAACTGACAGTGAGATCCCAGTGTAGACATAGATCAAATGCATTCGTCTGATTCTTGAAAGAGAAAATTAGTATTATTATGTAATAATGCCTAACCGTTTACCCCTGTACTGGGCTTTAATGAGTTCCATGTAATATATCTAGTTCTGATTCCGAGTTTATAGGACAAACATTGAGAAAACTGAAAAAGGCTTCTAAGAACCACTAAGAACCATCAGCCCAAAAAGCTGGACCTTAACTAGAAAGACCTGAAAAATTCTAGTTTATTCAAATAACAGGATTTTGTCACTGTGCACGAGCACTGGCATTTAAATTCTCTCCTCTAAGGAAACAGAGGGTACAACGGATGCAAGCTAATGCTGGGCACATCCCAGTCAGCAACGGCACAAGTTTCCTAAGTGTGCACACAACTCCTGACAGAGGTTCCCAAGTGTGAACAAGAAAGGTTTCCTGAAGGATTCATGGAATTTTGGATATACAGCCTGTGAGCCCCAGGTGTATTTTATCAACTGTCTGAATATCCTTAAGCCTGAATATTTCATGCTCTGCCTTCTACTGTGCTAAGAGAGGCCGTGGTACCAGCACACGTCTACAAGGAGGTTTGGTTTATTCATTTAATGGGACTATCAGCATGTAGACAAGATCTAGCCAGGCAGAAAAAGTAACTGCATCGAGACAAAACCTTTTTCCTGGGAGTAATCCGAAGGGGCTGGTGCTGGAAAACCCTGAAACAGGAGAGCAGAGATCATGTATCAGCACCAAGTTTTAAACACTGAGCACCAGACTCAGGGAAAGCCTCAAAGAAGTAGAAAGCCACAGTTTCATAGCAGAGGCATCTAACTACAAAAACAGCAAAGGAAAATAGAAGTTACCTAGAGAAGAAGAGACACGGGAGCTATATACTGCCCAATTTAAAAGACATGTACAAGACAGATTCAGGAACAGAGCGAGCTTGGATGTTGTTGGGTCACAAAGTGGTGAGGAAAGAGAAGAGAGAAATAACTAACTTATTTTGTCTAGATCCTTGTATTTCCAGCAGACCTCCTTTGTCTATTTTCCCACCAATATTGAAAACCAAAGAGGAAACAGAAAACTACAAGTAAAAAAAATCTATTTTCAACATTCAGGACACAGCAGGTATTTGAGTGATTTATTTCTTCCTACGCAATTTGAAGCACAATAAAAAGTATGAGTTCCTCACTATGCCTCTTCACTTTGCCCATGGAAAAGAAAGATGTGCAGACAGCAAACCACTCAGCCTACATGGACTCAAGATGTCCTTCTCATGTTTTAGACCATCTCAGCCACACGCAGCACCGCCACCAAGTTGACAGACTCCCGCACCTACTGCCCTTCCTCTAGAGTAGTAACTCATGTCACTGTCATCCGCACCGACCAGACCGGTGAGGACATCCCAAGGAAAGAGACCTTGAGGAAGCCACCGTAACCACTGTAGCCTATGGGAAAACAGCACGTTTAGAAACTGCCTCGACAAAAGTCTCGGCTTTGAACACAAGCGTTTTAATTACAGAGGTAGGGAATTCAGTAGCACCTCCTCCTTTTCGCTTGCTCCATCCAATTGCTGCATAAAATCCCTACACATGTGCGCCAGACAACAAGTAACACAAGATATCACTATATTTGAAGATAAAAAAACCCTATGTTTTGTTGCAAGAAAATTTATCTAAAACCTTAGAAATCTTGAAGTATTAATTGTTTGAGGTAAAAAGCAACACATTAATTAGTGGAAACTGTTCCATGCTGTAGATGACATTCATAATGGGTCTAGAGCACAGGGCTGGTGGGGAGCGGCTGAGGGAGCTGGGGGTGTTCAGCCTGGAGAAGAGGAGGCTGAGGGGAGACCTCATCGCTCTCTACAGCTCCCCGACAGGAGGGTGTAGTGAGGTGGGTGTTGGGCTCTTCTCCCAAGTAGTTAGCGATAGGACGAGAGGAAATGGGCTCAAGCTGCACCAGGGGAGGTTTAGGTTGGAAATTAGGAAAAATTTCTTTATGGAAAGGGTGGTCAAGCATTGGAACAGGCTGCCCAGAGAGGTGGGGGAGTCCCCATCCCTGGAGGTTGAACACCTCCAAAAACGAGTGGATGTGGCACTTGGGGACATGGTTTAGTGGGCATGGTGGTGGTGGGTTGATGGTTGGACTGATGATCTTAGAGGTCCTTTCCAACCTTAATGATTCCTAGTTTTTACTTTCATTAAAAATAATCCAGCCACCAAGCCAGGGAACATGAAATTGCTACTCTCCCCTTAATTGGTTTAGTGGTGGACTTGGTAGTGTAGGTTAATGGTTGGACTGGATGATCTTAAAGGTCTTTTCCAACCTAAACGATTCTATGATTCTATGATGCATTCTTTCTATACTACAGTCTTGCAGTTTGACTTTAAGGATCCAAACCATCCAACAAGAATCCTGCAGTGCTCAAAATATACCTTAAAAGCAAAAACCAAAAAAGTAGCAAACTGATGGCACAGAGCTCAGACTGAGAGGACCATAGTTCAGTTTCTACCATCATCAAAAGCTTAAAGAGCTTGGGCACACTGCGTTATTTGTCACCCACATGGAATGACTTCCCTCCTAGTTTCCAGCTTGTCTCAACTACGTGGTAAGTTCACCCCACACAACAGAGTCCTCAGAGCTGCACAGACCTCACAGCAACATTCTGCCTTTAAAGAACAAGTACTTTTCTCCTTTATTAACTTACCGATACTCAACTGTGATTTAATTTACTCCCACATATTATAGCAATAAACGATTAATTTCAATCTGAATAATTGCTCAATACAAAATAATCTCTATTATCCACATGCACTGCTTGCTCTCTCTTTCAGGGTGCTCATACACCAAAATGAAGTTTCAGGAGAACATTGCTATGACGAGCGTCTGATCCCTACCAAAATCCCAGAGAGCAATAGTGCTGCAGTGAATAAGCATGGTAATAAAGCTGAAAGATTTTTCTGGGCTTCCCTGCAGATAAATTTACTACAAAAAAATCAAGAGATATAGCTAAGAATTCATTAGTCAACTTTCAGGCATCTACGAGTCAAAAACATAAACAGCATATACTGTCAGTAAAGACAAATTTCACACAGGAACGAATGAGGCATAGATAAATTAAAAGCTATTCCTGTCAAATCAATGTCATGAAAGACATTGTTAACGTGTTTCATGGAGGAACACGATCACCTATGTAGCCAAACAGCACAAAGCAGGATTTCGATGATGAGTGATGCTTTGAAGGGAAATCCCAAGCAAAGCGACGCTCAGACAGCTCCACTGCGCTCCAGCAAGAGAGGCTATCAAAAGGCTACCGGCAAGTCAGGGCACATGTACACAAACAGGCCTGGGAGCATCCTGAAAGAGGCAGGAAAACTGTACTGTAAAGTATCGGTTTTCTTTAGTACACTTCCAAAAAAGAAACACGAAGAACAGTCTGGTCCTATTTTTTTTTTCTAGTTTTCCTGCAATTCACCATCTCTCTCTCAGAAGGAAGTACAACCTAGTTATAGCCACTAGAAGCTTCTCTTTTACAGCCCCAAAAACCTGAACTTCTTGAAAAGCCCAAGTATTCCCCTCCTCTGCCTGAGCTAACATAGCCTTCGCAAAGGGCTGTAACACACTGCACCTGAAGTCTCATTTTCCACCGTGGGAGCGCACGGAAAGCAAAAGGTAAGCTGGCGTGGTCACAGCTGGATGACTGGGGAAACAAGACAGCCTTTGGACAAACTTGCTTAGAAAGCCTCCCAGGATTTTCACCCTTTTCCTATTCAAACTTGCTTAGCATGAGAAAGTATCATCTCTTACCTACTAAATCACAGAATCATAGAATACCTAGTAAATCATAGAATCATAGAATCGTTTAGGTTGGAAAAGACCTTTAAAATCATCCAGTCCAACCATTAACCTACACTACCAAGCCCACACTAAACCAACCAAGGGTAGACTGGACTAAGCCATGTGGAAAAAAAAAAAAAAAAAAAAAAAAAAAAAAAAAAAAAAAAAAGACAGAAGCTGTTGCAGGAAGAAGGAAAGAAAGAAGGCTGGTCAAAGGTAGGCCACTGCTTCAGCTGCCGCCGAAGTCCCCAGCTGCACCATGCCATTAGCCACGCACCCCTCGGGCAAAAACACCGGCTCCGGGACACAGCCGGCTCCCAGAGACACCCTGACAACCACCAAACCTTACGCGGACAAGCTCAGCCAGCGCTGGGCAGTCCCCGCTCAGCGTTTCGCAAGCGAAAACACACGTGTGCTCCCCCGCATCCGACCGTCGAGGGCTTACTGACCGACTGCTGCAAGGCTTGGTTGCCGCTGAATGGGCAACACCGAGAGCTGGCTCTTAGTCCAGGTGGAAGAACGTTCCTGAAACCAAAGCAATTTGTTCCTCTTCAAATAAAATTGCCACAAGCTGCTCCAGTAGACATTTCCCTGTATAGCTACGTTCACCTGGCTAAAATTAAAGTTTTAAACACAAGCAGGACTTTATTAAAATAGACAGGTGATGACAAAATACAAATGTTATGTCTCAAATCACAGTGGGATCCTATCCACCACACAGGAATTTTGATTAAGTTTATCTCCCCTTTGCTGATTTCACCAATGCAGCCCAAATGTCAATACTATTATGAGACTCTTATAAACACAAATTATTAGCAGTGCAGACATCCAGACATCTCTAACTCATTAAGCTTACCATTAGGACTCCAAATCAAAGGTCATTGCTGTAACGTGATACTTAATTATGCAATTTAATGGCATACAGTTAGAGGCTGAATAGGTACGTTAACAGGAACTAAAATATACCAATATGGGAAACATTCTACAAAAAATATCAGGGAAAAATCACAAAAACTGGTAAAAATGGGGGAGTTACTAGTGTTACCAAGAGAAGTCAAACACTATTTTGAACCAGGACATCACTTAGCCAAAGACAAGATAAAGTTTATTTGTTTAACTCTCGCTACTCCCTTTTTTTGAAAGATCAGAAGACATGTTTTAGTAAAATAGGGATTTTCTACTTGGGAGTGTAATTCCCCTTTTAATTAAAATCAAAGCATTCTGCTGTGATTGTATCATTCAGATGCACCTATCGGGAACCTGCATCGATAGTAAAGTACCGATCCTGAACGCATCGGGGAGAGATGCTTATCTCTGCACATTAATCTTCAAGCAGGTTAGAGTAAGATCAGGGTTCCCAGACTTCACCTGCCACACAGACAACATTTCCCCAAAAATATAGTTGGGTGGAATTTCCCCCTCCTCTCACCCTCTAAGCTCAGCATTGTTCCAGCCTACATCACTGCCTCCAGTTAATCTTCCCGTAGGATTTACGTGCTACCGACAAGTAGCAAGACTGAAGTAACTTGTTTCTGCTTTTAATTCAAAGCTGAGACAGGCAAAGGGCTCCACCTGAAACAGAAGCTTTTTATTTTAGGTGGACTCTAAATAGCCGGTTTTCTTGATCTATCACATCATTTGCCATTGTAAAGAGAAGACAACCAAGTCACTAAGTTCTTCCTAGATCTTTGAGAACAGCTTTCTCATCGTATCTTGTTTGGCTGTGAGAAGTTTAATGCATGCATATATAAGGGGGCAATAACTAGATTTACGGCAGTGGCAGGACATTTATCAATTTCTGATGGAATGTGATAAAAATGCAAATAAATCAGCTTTAGAGAAGCTTCCAATGGAATGCCTTTGGCTACACAAACAAAACCACGGCTCTCAGGAAAAGGGATTTTGATAAGAATATATACAAAACAAACCAATCTTTAAAAGAAGTCATCACTGCAGGAAAAAAGAGTAAATGCCTCTGCCTCTTAATAGAGAAGCTCCAAAAATGTAGCTAATTTAAGACAGAGATTATGCAGAGCTGTTGGATGGATTGCTGAACACAGCAGCTGATGTTTACAGTCATATCCCACCTGGATGTTAACAGCCATAAATCTCATCAGCATTTTCTACTGTTTGGAATAAAGCTGGATCATTTCTGTCTACTTAGAAAGTCAACAAGATGTCACTTGTAAATGCCTTATGAACACTTAACCCGCAGAGCATTACAGAGTAAACGAGTATCAACTTAACAGGGTCACCGGGATGTCTCAAGGCCTGGTTTTGCAGCTAGAGAAAAACCGTGGTTGCCAAGCAGTGGCGATGATGCCTGCTAGCCAACACCACAACTGCAGCCATATGAGGCAAGAGCAAAAGTCCTCTCAGTATCCGGTGATGACTGCGGCCATCAACACAGAAATTCCTTGCAGCACATTTGGTGTAAAGCCCCTTCCCTTCCTCCCAGGCCTGCCATCTGTGACCTTCACTTCACATTTCCATGTTCCTGTGTTGAAAGAGAGAAGGTTTTTCTTTCCTGGCCATGCAGAATTTTGATGCCCTCTCTCCCATATCCCTCCCACTGGTCTCTTTCCGAGGCTGAAGATCTTCAAGCCAATTCACTCTGTGTACAGCAGCTTTTCTGATCCAACCATCCTGATACCCTCCTCCGAAGTTTTTCCAGTTTTACCGCATCCTTTCTGATACAAAGGTCAAGACCAAGACTGCATCCAGCAATTCAATATGTGAACAAATTACAGATATACACAGGGGCATAATTATGTTCCCTTTTGTGGGTTTTTTATGTAATTCTTCTTAATAATTACCAAATTCAAGTAGGAATTGACTGACCCCTACTGCGCCTTTGAGCAATTGTTTTTGTGGATCTACTATAGCCCCAAAATTTTGCTCAAGTGAAAAATCAGCACAGCCAGCATTTTACAAGCTGTGATTTTCATGCACATCATTTTTCACTGATCAACATGAGGTTTCATTTGTTGTTTTATTGCTGAGTCAGTCTTAGAAAGTCCTTCTGCAGAACCACAGAACAGTTGAGGTTGGAAGGGACCTCTGGAGATCATCTTGTCCAACCCCGCCGTGCAAAGCAGGTTCACCTAAATAAAGCAGGCTGCCCAGTGCATCAGCCACTCCTCCCAGTTTTGTGTCATCTGCAGACTTGCTAAGGGTGCCTCTGTCCTATCATCCGGGTCACTAACGAAGAGGTTAAACACCACTAGCGACCAGCCTCCATATGGGCCTTGCGCTGCTGATCACAACTCTTCGAGCCCAGCAGCTGAGCCGGTTTTCAATCCACCGTGCTGCCCGCTTAGCTAGTCTGTCTTCCATCAGTTTTTCTACAAGGCTTTTATGGGAGACAGTGTTGAGAGCCTCATTACATTTGAGACAAACGTCCACAGCTCTCCCCTCATCCCATGAGCTAGTCATCTCATTGTAGAATGACATCAGGTTGGTTAAACACAATTTCTGCTTCATAAATCTGTGCTGATCACTCCTGATCAACTTCTCGTCCTCCACTGTCTGGAAGTGGTCTCCATAATTAGCTGCTCCATCATCTTCCCAGAGACTGAGCGTGAGCCTGTGCCTGTAGTACCTGGCTTCTCCTGCTTGCCCTTCTTGGAGACAGGAGCGACACTTGCTTTCTTCCAGTCCTCAAGAACTTCTCCTGATTGCAATAATCTTTCAAAGAGAACTGAAAGTGGCCTCGCAATGACATGGGCCAGCTCCCACAGCACTCATGGGTGCATCCATCAGACCCCAACTGCAAATCAGTCTTCAGTTTAGATTCATTTCAACAGCTTCCCTTCCAAAGCCATTCATGAACACACTGAACAGCAGAGAACCCCGTGACTCTCCTCCACGGTGAGTGTGGACCGGCTATTCCTACTATTGTTCCCTCAACCATCTACTCAGCCACACAGAACCTCTCCTCACATTATTAGCTTCTTCACTTCCTTCAAGTCCCTACAATATGGGGAGTGCTTGGCTGGTCTGAAGTCAGTCTCTATGGGTTTAAGAAGGTGAGGTGAAAAGACAGATGTCAGGGACTTCTCAACTGTCCTCCCCCAAAAAAGTGCACACAGAGGTCTTTTTAGATATGTGGAGGAAGAGTTAAATGACCGGATTCAGCCTCACTGGCCACAAGGAACCATGTGCTTCAGGGTGAGGAGTGAACTTAATTTTGTAATCACGTTAGGAGGAGAAGACCGAGGAAAGCATTGGTCCACTCCTCCAGAAAGAAGAAAAGCTAACAACAGAAAATGCTAAGTTCAAACAGCTAAATACTTTTTTTACATGAATGAAGACTTCATGTGTTACATGGCAGCTAGTATTAATATCAGTGACAAATGGGCAAGAATAGGAAATATGGGTAGGAAAAGAACAAGAGACAGCCCACAAGAGGATTAGATATTTGCAGATTACTTGGACATAAACTTCACCCAAGAGCACTTAGAGCAGGTGAAATCACCTCAAAGTCACTAAGAACTTGGACAGGATGGGTGAGACACTGGGGGAAAGAAAGTAAATGCCATCCATAATGTCAGAAAGGGAAAAGGAAGGGAGCCACAGGGTTGGGCTAAATCTCAAGAGATCCCTTTCAACCTCAGTTATGTTCTGATTGTGTGGTATAGAACTATCACTAACTTCATTCCTGGAAAGTTCTGGCACAATGTCTTTTTAAGTAGGTTGAAGAAAACAAGGATGCCGAGAAATAGACAAAAGGAATTTATTAGATCAGTCTGAGACAACTTCCCTCTAGGAACAGGTAGGAGGTCACACACAGACAGGTTGAGAAAACAAATAAAGCAATAGAGGGCGATTTAGACTTTCATAAAGATATAAACAGGTCTCATACATCTTCATAAACATGTAGGAAAAACACACAGGCTGAATGAAGTTAAAGGTAGATGAGAAGTAGATGGGGAAAAAAACCCACAAACTTTAAAGCACAACGAGAAAGGATCCATCCTGAATTTACTGGTATGCAGTGCTTTTATTAATAGCCTGGAAGATGGAACAGAACGCACCTATTAAATCTGCACATTACAATGCCAAGATCTACAAATACACTGACAGGCAGGATTAAATTCATTTTACAACAATGTAATTTGATGCACAAGTTTCCACATTGGGGTAGGAATAATTAACTGCACGTTGCAAAACAAAAAAAAACCCATCATATTGAGGATTATAAACATGCACATACACCAAGGCACAGACAAAACCTGCCAGCTGACCTGGAATTGATTAGCACCTCAGTTACCGTGCCCTGTTTTGGTCATCACACTTCTAAGTAGTAAAGAATGACCAAGGGAAGAGAAACAAGAACGATCAGTGACCTAGAGGTTACAACTACGCGAAATGGTTTAAGAATCTGAGATCTAGCCTTGAGAATACTGAAGAGAAACACGAACAGACAAGTATGTAAAAGCCTCATCCAAGAACGTAAAAGAAATAAACAACATATGATGAACTGCTGCAAGACTGAGAATAAACACTTGAAAAATTTTGACAGTAAAGATGCTCTAAGCAGTGGAATAAGGCTGCCTTGTGAGGTTCTGGCACTTCTGTCACCTCAGTTACAGGTTAGACATGTCTGACACTGATTTTTCATTAAAATTATCCTATTTTAAGAATAGACTGGATGAGAACCTTTCCATTATTATTCTTCTTTTATAGTATCTGAGTACTTCAAGAACATTAATGTATTAATTTTTAAGATACCTTAAAAGACAAGCCTCCACTTCACAGGCAGAATCCAAGAAAGAAAATAATATCCAATTATATGCTAATTTGAATGTTCATCTTGTGTTTTGTTAATACTTCACTTTTACATAGTGAGCTGTACTTCAAAAACACAGAGCACCGAAACCAACTGATCCCAAGAGGTCAGAGCACAAGTTAAGATGGTTACCAGGAAACAGAAATCACTTTGGAAAAGTCTGATTTAACCTACTTATTGACGGTAACAGGAGAGGATGGAGAATTTGGGTTCCATTTCAATCTCTCAAAAGGAATGTGATCTGCAACACCAAATATTTCTATACCTGTTATTAAACACTAACAATGGCACGTACAAATGGAATCTGCTTTTTCAGCGGCCTCTACAAGGACCACTTCCCTGCTGAAAGTCAAGATTGTGTTTCAATGCACGGAGACACTTTTTTTAGTTTTCTTTAAAAAGAAAAACAAGAGTTCAGTACTAGCATTTTCTTTTCAGGTCTAAGAAAACGCTTTTCATTTTTGTTGAAATTCACAGCTCCAGGCACCAAATATCAAAAACTTTAGTCCAAATGGCTAAATATCTGTTGAAGACAGGAGGAAAAAAAAAAAAATAGTGTGATAAGTATTCAGCAATCTTAATGTTAGACAATGGCACAAGCCATTGAATGAGCTGAATTTAAAGCCTCAGCAGAAAAAACAGCATTTAACATGGATGTGAAGAAAGGGCTTATCTGCAGGAACAGTTTGGAAAAATATATTTACCAAACAAAAGGAGAAGCTTTAGGTGGAGCAAGAGGATGCTCTGAACTGCAACAAAGGGTAACCAGTTCACCATGAAGCTGCATAGCTTCACCGTGAGCTGGACGTCACAGAGATCCGGACAGGGCTTGAAAAGGAGGACGATTCCCTAGAAACACGGCTTTTGTAGGGCTGTCCTTCAGGAAGAGAGTGACCGCTCTCTTACCTCCACCAGGTCCCTGCAAGTGTGAAGTTCCTTCTTCAGAATTATCATTTGTGAAACAGTCAGGCCCCGTGGATGGCACTAAAAAGGAGTGCCCCTTTTCCTTCAAGACACCCTCCTCAATCCTCACCCAGATAAAGACTCAGTTCCATTTGGCAGTCAGAAGATTATTAAGAGTCAAGCATTAGGTGAAAGATACCACCACTGCCAATGTTCACAACGCATCTGCAGTGAATGCCTGCGAAACTGTAGCCTTAACCGCAATCAGCTTAACCTGACGAAGGTGCCGCTGTGGTTCCGAAGTGACCCTACTGCCCACTGCCTTCCTCCCGCCGCCCCGGCGTTCATGGAGCTGCCTCACATCAAGCCAACCAGGCAGCGGATCTAGCTGAATGCTAACCCTATACATTTCTTTTAGTAGTAGTATTTTTTGCTTCCAATTGTATCAGCTCTCTACAGAGCCATACAAGCCCAAAGCTACCACAGCAGAGGTGGCAGATATATGTATGGGAAAAGACTGGGTAGGGAAAAGTAATCTGCCCCTTTCCAGGGCAGCAGGGAGCTATGGCAAGGTTTAATGACCAGCTGAAATTATAGAATCATCGAATCGTTTAGGTTGGAAAAGACCTTTAAGATCATCCAGTCCAACCATTAACCCACACTACCAAGTCTACTCTAAGCCAATCAAGGGTAGACCGGACTAAACCATGTCCCCAAGTGCCACCTCTGCCCGTTTTTTGAACGCTTCCAGGGATGGGGACTCCCCCACCTCTCTGGGCAGCCTGTTCCAATGCTTGACCACCCTTTCCGTAAAGAAATTTTTCCTAATTTCCAACCTAAACCTCCCCTGGCGCAGCTTGAGCCCATTTCCTCTCGTCCTATCGCTAACTACTTGGGAGAAGAGCCCAGCACCCCCCTCCCTGCCCCCTCCTGTCAGGCAGCTGCAGAGAGTGATGAGGTCTCCCCTCAGCCTCCTCTTCTCCAGGCTGAACACCCCCAGCTCCCTCAGCCGCTCCCCACCAGCCCTGTGCTCCAGACCCTTCCCCAGCTCCGCTGCCCTTCTCTGAAGTTGATCTAAGATTTCTTTTCTTGCATAAACCAAAGATTGTAGCATCAGAGTAGTATTTACACCCTTGGATGATATGGTTAACTAACATTGATTTATATTCTCCAAACCCAGAACATTCCTTGGAAGTTAGATAAACCACACACAAATCGCAAGCAATTTTTAAATGGTCTATACAGCCTCTATGTAGTTACGGGACAGAAATATTTATTGCATTTGGCGTGGAAGTTGCAGTCTGCGAGTGCTGGGCAAGAAACAGAAATGGGTGAGCACTAGAGCACCAGATAGCCAGCAAATTCTTTCTTTTCCTTTCCCAATAAATTATATACAAAGGTGAACAGCTGTCACACTGACATTTCAGATCTGAAATATAGTTAAGAGCAAGTTATAACTAAGGCAAAGAACATGAATGTCAAAAAGTTTTGTTTTTTCAAATTTCAGATAAGCTCCTTAGCCCTAGGGTTAATCAGAGAGCTAGAGAGCTCTGTTTGGAGTCTAACTTCTTACCAGAAAAATGTTTCTTTGTGTAGTATGTGTGTAAACACGCACAAGTAAGGGTATATGTATTTATATAAATAATATGGCACACCTTTAATTCATTGCCCAGGGTAATCAAAATACTAGTGGTCCTGCAGAGAATCTTTTTCTTCCTGTATTAAGCAACACCAATTAACAAGAGGAACCATCTGAGCAGCATACCCTGCAAAGCAGCTCCGCAACCTCACCCTGCAGTCAGCAAGGTTTCCAGCCTTCTCCAGAGGTACCTGTTGGAGATACAGGTCCGCCACGGCCAAGTTAGCTGCTGCACATCGTTACCAAAGAGTGCCCGGCTGTCAGGTTAATTCAGCTATCGATAATACCAAGGGAATGTAATCACAGTCTGACACGACTGCTTAACACGCTGCCAGACTGCATGCAGCAGCGAAGTTGAATAGGTGAAGCTACAGCAAAATGAAAACAAGCTCTAATTACATCTAGTCTACGAACATACTTCTCACCACAGTCCAGTGACACTGATGAGAATTCCGAAAGTCTAAATCTTTTACCTTCACATACGGTCACAGCTAAGGGCTCTGCACTGCAGCCGTGAATATATACGACAGTTGCTTCACAAGGCAAAAATATTTCACGGAAGGGATGCCGGTCCATCCAAAGGCCAGCTGTCAGCAACATTCCTGAACCGGACACAACAGAGTGTCGAGGTAAAAGCTTTTCTTTCCATAGCCAACACCATTTCTCTCATTTCCTCTCTCTGCAGACCAGCTAAATATTTAACAAATCTAAGCACTTCACATTCTCAGGCAGAGGCAGAGAAGTTACGACTTGCTCACAGCCGCAAACACCAAGAGAACCAAGATCAGCCCCCAGAAGGCCTTGGCTACCGGATCGATACGAAGTAGAAAGGCAGGAGAGAGAGAATCGTGCACTAATTGGATTTAGCCTACAGGGTTTCTCCGGTGTTTCTCCATAAGTGCTGAAATCACTAAGAAAAGACCTAAAGCACCTCACAGGGAAGTTTACTTTAACATCAATTCCACAAGCACTGGAAACAGCCACACTTTACACAGCCACACACAAACAGGAGGTATCTTTTGATGAAAACCTGTTTTGTAATCAAAATCCTGATTGCTTCATTTGTGGGGAGAGGCAAGGTGGATCAAGAAATATAAACATACACATAAATTATACAGCTACAGATTCCAAGTTTAAATAGGAACCCACAGAGATTCTATTCAGAGAACGAGGACCAGCTATAACATCCCCAGCCACCTTATGTGACAAAATAAGATAACTGCAGCTGCATATTGCTTACTAAAAATTAAAACCAGTACCATTTATCTGCCTGCCAGCACATGTTTACGAAGTAAAGGGACTGCCTTTCCTTCCCCCGACCCCAAAAAAAAAGTTATATTTAGAATCTGTGCTTTTATTTCCCAAACTCCAAGACCCGCCACAGCCTGTGCATCCTTTCCAGCATTTCAAATCTGACCAAGCACAGATCACACAAGACAGAAATTTATTGGGCTAATGCTGTGAGAAGGGCATAGGTTTACAGTGCAAGTGCCAGGACAACAGATATTTAATATATAAGGCAGGATCATTAAGACAGAATTTCCTTTGACCTATATAGACAACCCATTGCCATTAAGTCAGGAATAGGAGCATTCAGTCTCACAGCTATGAATAAATGAATCATTCAAAGAATAGGGAGCGCTTGAGTCCCAACAGAAAAGTATTCAGTTAAATCCTATATCTCATTCGTTCAGACATTTCACGTACAGTGCTGAGCGTTCACATTGTTTCTTTGTCCCTCTTCTCTAGCCAAGTAACAAGAGTATGAAAGACGTTTGGTAGAGAAGAAAAGGAGAAGAAAAGGCTTTGTTAGCCTGTTAGATCCCTAAGCAACTGCCATGTTACAGCATCATAAGGTTGTTAGTTGATATCCAGTCTTTACAAACCAGACACAGGCCCACATCCTGTACCCCAGCCCTACTTCTCCAGATCATACTCACCCATCTGCTCCACAATTTCAGGTGGAAAAACTCGAGAAGCAAAAGCTCGTCGGAAAATATCCGAGAATTCTTTGTCAAGGCCCCCAATGCCCATTTTCTCAAAATTCCAGTCTGGGTTGATGATCGACTGGCGGTTCTCCTTGGTTTTTGATTTACCTGCAAAAAGAGAAATAATTTCAAACACGTAGCACAGCAGATTTACAGCAAACAGAAGCACAAACACCAGAAAGGTTTTACCAGGTCAGACCCAGGTCCAGCTAACTCGACGTTCGGTTTCAAACATGAGCCAGGAGGATGCACCGTGACAAGGATGCAAGGGACTCCGAGACTCAGCTTACTTTAGCAAACTATTTTCCCAGCCTTCCAACCATCCTGTTCAGGGATTTCTCGAGCCAGGTGTTGCTCCTATGTATTTAAGAATCCACAGGAGATTTCTCTGCCACAAACTCACCTAGGTCCCCTCGGGCCCCTGTAAACTCAGATTGCCCTACAGCACCCAGCTCGCCGTGTCTGCTGCTGGCTGCACGACCAAACGCCTCCTTTCGTGTGCCTGAGCCAGCTCCTACCAGCTCCATTTCATGGCCCCCAGTCTTATATCTGCAGAGACAGTAAATAGTATCAGTACCCACTCTCAGGCTGCCTGGGACGGTATTAGGCTTGCCCTGTATCCTCTCCAGTCATGCCTTCTCCGGGCAGAGCAGTCCTCACGCGTTCTTCCTTCCTTACGCAGCAGCTGCTCCACACTTGAGCCCCCTTGTTCTGCTCTGTCTCCCCTGTTTCTACCACATCATCTGACAGGCAGACTAGAACTGCACGCACTGTGGTTTGATTGTGTCTTAGATTACGTACAAAATTATTTTCCACTTCATTCATATTCCTTTATTAATAACGTGTAATAATTCTTAACGACCATGCTTAACAGTTCTTAACAGGGCTCGGGCTGCTACTGAGCATGGGTCCAGCATTTCCTTGAAACTATCAGACCTGGGATCTTGGCCCAAAACAGCAATCATTTTTGACCAAAGTTAGAAGTATTCTTCCTCCCACACATCACTTTACATCTATTTATATCGAATTTCCTCTGCCACTGAGCTCTGTAAGAGCAAGTTTTGTCACCTCATCACTCAGTCTTTCCTCCAGTTTATTCAATAATTATAATGAAAAGCAAAGGCCCCAGCAGAGATGCATGCTGAACTCTACTGGCACTGGCTATTTACTTCTACCCTTTCATCACTCATCTGCTCATGCAAGGACCTTCTCTCTTACAGATCTCGGTTTAGTTTCTTTTTAAAGAAACTTTGATAAGGAACTCGGTTGGGAGAGCTCTGGACAACAAGCAGACTATGGCAGCCCTTATCCCCATGCTTTTTGATTCCTGTAATGAACTCCAGTGGGATCACAAAGTAGGGCTGCCCTTACAGAAGACAGGCTGACCCTTCCCGGCGTATCATCTCTGTACAGGTATCCACTAATTTGATTCTTTATTACAGTTTCTGTTGATTTTTTTCTGTACAGATTTCAGGTTCAAAGACTTGTAGCTCTCCAGACCTTCCCTGGAATCCTCTCAAAAACAGACAGCACACTCGCCATCTTCCAGTCTTCAGATACCAGAGCAATTTTAAACAAGGTTACACAAAACAATTACGAGGTCAGCTAGTTCCTTTACAACTCGGAAGAATAAAAGCCAGTCTTGGCAAACCACCACGGTTCATTTTGTCTCTTTGTTCCGTAACGTCTTCTAGAGCTACTTCAGGTCTCCACGCAACGGTGTAACCGCCCTCCTTTCCCTTCTGTTGACAAACCACACGAGTTACAGTCTTACAGAGCTCCCTACTCCCTTTTCAGAGAATCTTTAAAGTACTCGGGGCATTTAGAAGGTAGACAATAAGCACAAATGCTCCTATAAGAATACTGCTGAGATGCTGTCAGATCTATATAGTCTCACCTTAAGTTTACTCAAGGGTATTTATAAACAAGCACTGACACTCTTACTGGTTAAATCGACGCTTCTCCAAATGGCTTTCAGCAACATCACTTTGCTTAGCTACCAGAGAAACCAACAGCAGTATAAAAACCCAGGGAGAAAGCAAAGACTGAAGATTATCCTTAATTCATGCAGACATTGGATGTCTTGTATTTTCTTAGATTTACACAGTGCTTTACAGGATTGGTGCTGGGACCATTATCTCCCCCAAAAAGCCAGTCCTGGCAAACTGCAACTGTGCATTTTGCCGATTTGTTCCATAGCCTCTTCTAGAGATACTTCAAGTTGAGCCAGATAATGAGTTAGCATCTAGAAGTCCATAAATACACTAAATAAAAGCTCTGAATTAGACTGCTATTAATCTTGGTCTAAACACAGCTGGAAGCAATACTTCAATCCCAAGAGCAGCAAAATAAACAAACAAGAATATGCCTCTAACTAACACGTTAGGGACAACACGGTAGCGTGTGTAACATAGAGCACTAATACATCGCACCATGCAGGGCAGCAGCGAGCGTCTGATTCACTGATTACTGTGTACTTATCTCTCATCCCTCCGCTCCGGTTTCTAGATCAGACCACTCAGCCAGGGATGTTCCTCCTCCTGTAGAGTTTAGCCTATACCCCCCCCTTCTGGCTGCATCCGACGACAAGAAAAATCTTGCAGATTGAATTAAAACATCATCCACTGGGTTTATAACACATTATTTTATGCTAAGTAGAAGAAATAGAATTGGTGCTTTTTTTTTTTTAAATGATCACAATTCTCTTCTATTGAAAAAAATAAAGGCCCTTTACTGAAGGTGGTGCTCAGGGACACTTTTATCTCCTCTCTCAGAATTTAATTATTCACAACTTTACAATTCTCCAGAGACTAACAAAGCACATTAAGTAGCTCTGCCTCAGATCAATGAGGAGATTAAATAAAGCGCCAATCTGAAAGAAGTAAATTGAAGCATAAGCAACTCTTTTGTCTTGTCTGCAGGCAGTGAAATTGAATCACGGTAAAGGATTCCTATTTCCAATCAATCAATCGGCTCTCCCACAGGACCACTCTTCACACCTATACATGCTAGGAGGAAGATCACAGGTAATTACACGGCTCTGAATATTAACCAAGTAAAATATCACTGCTTGCTCTGATGCAATAAATTGGATTATGTTAATGCTCACCTCCAGCTGGCCTATCAAAACACAGTAAAAACTAAACAGGCTGTAATCATGTAATCACAGGTATGAACTAATTGCCCATGCAAACTTCATTTGGTGCTCTTAAACCTGTATCCTTGTTAATATGCTTAATTACAGTCATCTACAATTCAGCCCATGGACCTCTGGTGAGGTTTTTCTTTTTTCGGTACAGATGATTGGCTGTACTTTCAGACAAAAACGTCCATGTAAGATGCAAGGTATGTGATTACACAACAGCCTCATGTCTCCTCATTTTTTGGAGTGACTGTAGCACGTGACACAGACAACTACAGAACACGAAGTCAGAGCCTCGCATTTGAGGGAAGACGGCACTTCAGGGCAGCATCAAAACTCGGCCTCTGCCGCAAGCTCCTGCAATGTTGTATGAGTTGTATTCTACCTTCCCAAGTGGCTACTACCCTCATATGTTTTATTTCTGTTCCAAATACTCAAAGTACCGAGCATTCACAGTCAAGCAGAGATGTGCTTTGAAGCCTACTGCAAAAATAATAAGTACTAAAACTCAACTGAGTGCTCATCTGAGCTGGCCAGGTTCACTGAACCCCGCTCACAGCAGCCTTCACCTGCCACTTCTTATGCGCAGCAGCAAAAGCAAAAGTTTTATTAGCTCATGGACTCCAGGAAGAGGGAACAACATAGGAAAGGAAAATAAGGGGAAAAATTAGAGTGTCTGTTCAAGTACAGGACTTGAATCACACCCAGAAAAGAATGCCTAGAGCCATATTAGCAGCAAGGGAGGTATTTGCAACTGCTTGCTAAGTATCATCCACTTTGTAACACTGGTAAGAAAAGGAACAGCCAGACTAACAGAGCGTGCATCTGTTCTGCAGGACAGCCACCGTGGTCCCGGGGCACACACCAAGCCAACTGCAGGGAAGGGGCCCTCGCCGCCCGCTTTGTGGTCCAGGTCCCCATCACTCAACTGGTGGCTCTATGGGAACACAGCAGATCCCTCCCTAGCCCTACACCAGTTTCTTTCTAAATGACCAGCGGGGTTAGCTCAGTTGGTTAGAGCACGGTGCTAACAATGCCAAGTTCACAGGTTCAGTCCCTGCTCACTGCAGGGGGGTTGGGCTCGATGATCTCTCAAGGTCCCTTCCAACCCAAAGCATTCTATGATTCTATGAATGTGGAGGACACATCAATTACTCCCCAATTCACAGTTCTGTTAATACTCTTCCTGTGTAAACAGTTAATACAAACTCACACAATGAACCTGCTGTGCTGTGTTTTGCAGCTGTCATCAGTTTCTGAAGAGCAGGACTTTCAGAAGTCAAGAAAACTGAAGTGCTCTTCAGAATCTGTCCTCTCTCCTTGAAGAAGAGATCTCATTAGAGATGGGATTTTCAGACGTTTTGCACTCACTTTGAAATTTTGGCTACACATTAAAAAAAGTTCTCAATTTCCTATTTCCCTGCAGTTTTAATTAAATTCAATTAAAGAGGTGTTGGCTTGTTAGTGTCCCTGAAAAGATCATTCTCCGATGTTTAAAGAGTTAAAATATTTCAACTAGTTGCTGACTTTTGCTGAAGCTGCTGTTCCATGGTGCCTTTCTAGCCTAGGCCTAGGAATCCAGAGTGCTTAGGTTAACTTCCCTACTCATCAAACTCAATTTGCTATGGTCAGAATCTCTCAGTCACAGTCACCTTTCCTCCTCCTGTCTGTGTCTCTGTATATTTTAGATACACCGTGGTGGTAAGCATGGTACAGAGACCCACAGAACTGCTCTAGTACGTTGGTCAGTTGTGGAGCTTCGTACTGGGAGGACAGTGACTTTTCTAGAGCCCCTGTTTAGAAGCAGCAAAGTCTGCCGGAGGGATGGTGTCTTCTCGGTGCAGTGGTTTTCAAAAGAGTCCTGAGCATCTACAAACTGCTTTCTAAAGGGTGTGACAGGTTCCTAAGGGACCAAACCCAGTCATCTGCTAGTTTAAACAGATACCTGGGAGACATTCTGAGATGCAGTTTCCAATGGATTAGGTCAACTGATGTAACCAGAAAAACAAACTTTGAGGCATACAAGTCTCTGAGGCCTGAAAAGAAGCAAACTTCAAGAATTATTTACCTCTTTGGATACAGTGGCACTTACCAATCAGATTGAGAGGGGAGTTCTCAGCTTTTTCAAAGGCAACTTGACTGTTTCCAAGAACCAAACCAACCTCAATCTGCAAAAGGGAAGGAAACAAATAATTACATTATGCTATTAGGTTCAACTTCAGATTGCTCCTTATGTATCTCCAAGCACATCTCAGAAGGCAAGAAACAGCAACAAAAGCTCCACTACAAAAGTCATTGGGAAGAATGTAAAACACCAACAGCTCCTCTAAAACTAACAACATTGAATGCAGAAGCTCATCAGGTATAATAAATTAGCTTTTTGAAGTCATTTGTTTAGCTCAAAACCAACTATTTTATTTCAGCAAGATCTAGCAATTAAAGCAGAAAATAAAATCATGTCCTTTCTACAAAAGGAAAAATCAAAACTGGACATATCTGGAAGACAAAAAGGCTCAAGAGAGGATGTTTCCATGAATTAGTACATAAAGACCAAAAGATATTCCTTGTATCTCCCCCAGCTCTGCACTTTAGTGGGTGCAACTCTAAGCTCCCAACTACACAAGCACAGGAGACTGCATTAAACTGAAAACAATGCTGCTTACCTTCTCTGAGGCAAAAGACACAGCCAGATGAAACAAATGTGCAACTTCTCCAAATGCAAGTAACCTAATCCCTCCTGGTAGCAAGATCTGATCAGTACCTGAATCTCTGCAGTCCCTAGGGAATGAACATGAATACCTGCGAGCCTACCTTCTGCTTTTTGCTTGCGCCAGACTCTCCTTTGAGAATGCTGGGGTCCATAGCTTCCATGTCCTTTACCAACAGGCCAAAAAGTTTGTCATTGAAGCTGAACACAAGCTGTGGAAAGAAAAAACAGAAGGGGATTTTAACTCATTAAAAAGCTAAAAGGATTTTGACAAGGCTAAGATTTGAAGAGAAAGAGGCCTGAGGGCTAAGTTTACTACCCAACAAATTCCATGTAGTCTTTATCCCGTAAAGGTCTGGTGTACTGAATGTGTCCTTCTCACGTCCCATACCTCAGGGTAACAGATCAAAAGTAGCAGAACATGAAGTCAAGTGGAAATATTCAAAGAAAAATTCTCATTCCAAGAAAAGCTGCTCTTTCCCACCCTTTTCTTCCCAGCTAAACGTTCTACATCATCTCTTGACATTTTCCTCTCACTTTAAATATTGGTTTTAGGCAAGGAGAACAATTTAGCTCAAACTTTTTCATCTTTCATATTTCAGTTTGACAAGGACACCTCAAAAATAGTGCTACAGTAGTGAGAGACAGAATGAATACTACAAGCAGTAGGGTCCATCCCACAGAAAAGCAGGCTGTCCCTGCACAATTCCTTTCCTCCAAGATCACATCTGCAACTGACTTAAGATTCAGATCCTGCAAGTTCTAAACTACTAGGAGAAACGGCCCTCGACCTGTCCTGAGAATATGGCAAACCAGAGGCTATTGCAGATGTTCGCAGGGGCAGAAGCCCATCTGCTGCAGAGCTGAGAAGGCTCAATTATAGGGACATCAGCTTTCAGAAATCCACAAGACAAATGTTTCATACCTATTCTACTACTGGAGTCCACAGAGTAGCAATAAACGTTACAATAAAATACACTGCACTTCAAAGGTGCTACTGAGAATTAAACTGGTGTTCATTTTGATCTTATATAGAAGGAAGACAAAAGTTACTTCTCAAAAGATTCCAGGAGGTGCCATGGTTATATCCAACCAGGCCACAATGGAGAGAGAACCCAGCTCTCTCAAGCCTTGGGATTTTCCTTCACAAAGAAAGATAGATTTCTTTAGATAAGGAAAAGGCAGATTTTAAACCACTCTGCTCATGCTCTCAGTGGAAGTCACGATGGTTCAACTTTTCATAAAGAAACTATTCACACAATAAACAATTTCTGCCTATTAACTGTCCTTTGCAGCACAGAGTCAGTATCTAAGCATTCTTCAGTATTTTACATCACTGTAGTACAAGCACGCGCATGTTACTTAAGAACATTTGAGCCTTAAAAAACAAAACAAACCCCACACCTGCTGGCCTACTGAGAAGGCTTGGCTATTGAATTGCTGGATGAATTCAGCAGCCATCTTGTCTGTGTCGTAGGGGTTGGAGTCAATGTTCTTCTTCTGCAGAAAATCTATCTCAACTGTCATTGTGCCAATACACTGCTTAGCCTTGTCGAAAGTGTATAAGGAAACTGTTAACACAAACAAAAAAAAAAAAAGAAACAGCATATTTCAGAACAGCAAGGTCGCTCCACAATATATTAAACATACTATAAGTTTGACAATACGTGTTCTTCCATTCAGAATGAGTACTTAATAAAATTGAATATAATATTTCTGATAGAGACCCTTAGTTCTCTTACATCCATGTTCTACTACAAGATCAAAAATATAGCAAATGTATCTCCAGTGAAAATCTCTGCATTTCTTTAAAAACTCTAATACTCTCCTTTGAAACAGCTCAAACCCCAGACAAGCTGTGGGGGATGAGGACAACGAAAGCAAATTCACACACACTGTAGTACCACGACAGCCATATCTACATCGAAGGGTTCAGAAGACGTGTCTTCAGAACGCCCAAAAGCAAGCATTAAGAGTAGTCTTGCCCAAAAAAGCAATGACAACAGGTCATAACTGGCTGTCTGTAGCAACAGATTGAGTAGCTCTTCTCCAGATTAGGTAGCAGAAAGTTAGACTACCTGCAAATTCAAGTGCAGTAATATAATCTATCAGGCTTCCACAGCCCAGAATGAAGCATCAACCACCCTTCGTCTCTGACACAAGGAAATAGCCCCTACCCCAGCGGTGCACTTGGGCCTATCCTAACAGACCCCAGGTTACCTTCAGTAATGCAGAATCAATTGAGCAGCCCTTGAAAGGGGGCAGAAAGCAAAGTGGCAGGGAAGGTGCTTCACAGTCATTGCCAACTGTACCTAATCCCCACAGGTCCTAAGTTACACCACGTCAAATGCAAGAGGCCACTTAGGGCTGTTGCTGCTGGAGTAAAGAGGATAGAAAGGAAAGAAGAGCATGGTCCACAACTTCAGGGATACTGCCTCAGCACAACTGATCAGAAGGACAGGATCTCACAAAGCAGACACTCCTAGTAATTCACAAATCAGACTGCAGCAAAGGACAGAAGCGGATGTTTCTCCAGAAGACTGAGGAACATCATAGGTTTGCTTTGAATCTAGAGAAGAAAGTCTCACCTGATACAGAAGTCGCAGCTAAGGGGTAAAGCAGTAGGAGAGGAATAAGGGAAATGTACTTCATACATAACCTACTATTTCCTATCAAGCCTCTTGGCAGTAGAATGGTTCCAGAATAAGCCTGCAGGCTCCTGGGAAGATGTGATGTCAAAATAAGCATCCAGCATGCTATGATACGTGATTCGTTCCACTTAAAGAGAATACAGAGAGCCCACCTCTTGCTTAAGTTGTTACCAGAAGACACATAAGTCATCACAGCATGCACATTTAACGTCCTTCCTGGTATGAGAATCAGCCACCTAAAAATGAGCTGTCAAAGACAGATCGTCCAGGAAACAGGGATGAAGATGAAACACTAAACCACTTCCTGAACTGAGGTGTATCTACTATATCAGCTAGTCCTTTCAAAGAGGGATATGGCAGCAGGGTTATCACATAAGCCATAGCTAATGAAGGAGGGACTTTCATCCTGCAAGGGCACAACAGCAGTTGTTCTTAACTTACAGGTCACTTCAGGGCAGTTATTTCCTTCTACTTGCCTATCTCAGGGCTCTGTCAAACAAAAGCTTCCAGAATGAATATCAGTCCCCGGATCTGCTCACATCACAGAACTGAGGTGTCGATTGAATACAAATAGTCCTTACATGAAGGACTGAATGCTGGGGATGTCTGGTACAGAGAAGAGTAATGCACCACGGGGGATGCAGTCCAGAGTAAGCAATATACAGCACCAGCTCCGAAAGCCTGTAACATCCTAGAAACAGAAAGGCAGGCTGAGAAGGTCGCAGTGACCTCCCGGTGCGGAGAACAGCCAGCCCCCGGTGTGCATCTCCAACTGTAGCACGGGAGCTGATGAAGCTGAACTGCACTGAAGGAGCACAACCACACCCACTCGAGGCACTCAACCTGTCCACAAAGGCAAGCTTACAAGATTCACTCACCTAGAAAGCCTTCACCATAGCATTAGGGTCTCAATGGGACTCAGCTTCCCTGTACCGCTAAGGAGTGGACTACATTTAAAACCGGCATTTAAAGCATAGTTCCCATTATTAGGGGAACAAGACAGAGAAAACCCTGGTAAATCACTAGTTTTATGAATAATTCTCCCTACCTGTAGAATAGCTTTACAAATCCTTTATACTCAGCAGGGAGTCATATGACACTTAGTCATTCTACATAAAATTACCATATTATTTTTCTTAATACATGTTCCCACATAGCTGGTAAGTTTATAGCAAGGTCTAGTACAAGTACAATCACAAATCTGCTCTAACAGCTAATCATGCTGAATATTAGTGTTTCTTTCCCCAAGTAACTTTAGTCCTAAAAAGCATTTATCTGTAAGCCAGCTGGCAAATGTTAGTGATCAGCAACCAAACATGGGTAAGAAACAAATCAATTTACGGGTCTTCCCCCCAGAAAAACATAGGTTTTTCTTCAGTTTCAAAAATAAAACAAGACAAAACCAGCTAGAAAAAACAAATGGCTTCCAAGCAAGATCTGTGAGGCATCTAGTTGTGTAGAGAGGCAAACAGACCCACTCCAGCTTGTCACTACAAAGAGATCCACAAAGACATCAGACTTCACACTCAAGTACTGATCCATGCCCATGGACTTGCTGAGACCAAAGAAGCTGTGAAAACAAACAGCCAAGGAGCAAGCTTTCCTAATGGTATGTCACATCCACAGCTGTACCACTTCTCAGCCTAGGTCCTCCTCACTTTTTGAGACAGGATGCAGTCATCGGCTCTGCCCACAATCCTCAAATTAGAGGAGAATTCCCTGGAATCACTGTAAACACCTCAAATGGCAAGACAGGGGCCTAATGAACAGGTTGCTCCACATCAGTGACCCTGAGCCAGCCAAGCATCAGAGCAGGCTTCATCGCAATAACCCTGTCAAAGAAAAGAGTGAGATGGCTGCCCGAGGAGCACACAGGGAATTCCTGATGGTCAGAAGAGCAGACATGATCCGTCACCTTGATGGGCTGTTGCAAAGAAGATGGAGACCCTCCTAGAAGAACAGCTGCTGCCAGGAGTTTGGTCAATACTCCAGAAGCTGCAGACAGACCAAACAGCAGCACCTACAACTGACAGCGATGCCAATCGTTCATAAACCAGAGGTAACGGTGACAGACAGCAAGAATAAATGAAAGACAGAGCATGCAAGCTGAGAGACACAAATCAGTCCCCTCTCTGAATGCTGGCAAAGGCTCATCAGGCTCAATTAAGACTTGAAATTGGAATACACATCTTCAATTTGTACAAACTCAGGATGGCATCCCTTTCCTTTCATTATACTGCAGAATATTCTAGTCGGTTATTGGCGAAAACATCAGTGCTACTCACAAAGCTCATCACTCCAGCTATCCAGAGCACACTCCTGGCTTTCGGCAGCTCTTCGCACTAAACTTCCACATTCTCAATACTCAAATTTAGAGGCAAGGGATATTCTCAATGACAACAGCTGTTTTCTGTTAGCTGATAAGCGTTCTCCAAAGCCACAAGAACAGACTATCTGGGACATGTTAAATGCTCACACCTGCATGCGGACACTGATGTCCCATACAGAGCTATACTGAAACACTGGCAGATGCCTGAAAATAACAGTCAAAACAGTCCTCTAGGTTTTGAAAATGTTAAAAGACAGAAAGCCTGCAGATACAAGAGCAACTCGCAACTCCCTTTCACTAATGAGGGCCTCACATTACCTGAAAAAGGGCTGAAGATCTGAGATTTTCCAATTCAGTTTCACTTCAGTACGGAAACACGGAATTCAGCTTTTATAAACACACGTCATGACATGCTGCTGTCTGACTTACCATCTATCTCTTGTCCAATGGAAAGTCCAGCCCATTTTCTCTGTAAAAACAAGAGAAGAATTTCAGAAAGCCTGTCCTTCACTAGAACAAACACCTACTCAGACTCAGCATCCTCACTCAGAAAAACAGGCTCCCCCATGAGAACCTTAAGCAGCAAAAAAGGGCAGAATGGGATCTTACGAAGACCCTCAAATTAACAGGAAACAAGTCAAAACCACAGAATTGTTGCTATTAATAATTCTATTTTCTGACCTCAGGAGGTTGTTCTGTCCAACCTCCTCCATGTTACTGGTCACCCCACCATCTCCGAGGCAGAAATGATCACACTGGATAGGGCTTTTTGTCATTCTGCTCATTTGCTACCAAAGCTCAGGTGCTGATAACACAACCGGTAGTACAACAGGCAAGAAAGGCTGTTATACACTCCATCATAATTTTAAAAGCTTACATGCATATACTAGTTGCAGGAAATAGTTGTAATGAGGTTTACGTTATAAAATTACCTAAAACAAAACTTGGTCAGAGAGCTATTAAGAATGGAACTGTTCAAATCCTCTAGGTCCTTTCAAGTTCCTCTAAAAACTTTTGTGCAGCACAGAACTGCATGAGAAGTGAGAAATGGTTCAATAATTATGTGACACAAAAATCTATGACCTTTACTACACCAGAGTTCTGGCTTGGTAATTGCAAAAACAGTACTTTTCCAATGGCCCTTGTGCTACAGATTGGCTAGCGTGTATTTACAGCTCACATCTCAGGCCATGCAGTATTCACAGTCTCTCAAGTATCTAAGCCTTAGAGAGGCATGAATCACAAAAATATGTAAGTATCATTACACAAGGCTCTGGTAAGATTGCATTTGAAATGCTGTACTTTATGGTCATTTATGTTTTGATTTTTATCTGGAAGGAACAAGTCTGGGAGAAGGAATATAATTACTTTTTTTAAAAAATTAAAATCTCCTCCTATACGCCCTCTCCCATATGTTCATGGTTCAAGCTTAAGGAAAGAATTCCCTTGGCATAACAGAGATCAACCTGTTAAGAATCAAAGCCCAGAGCAGGAAGACTTACATGTACTTACTGGTATTCCCAACAAGGTGAAAACAAATTATGTTTCAAAATTTAATCTCATGCTTCACAGCCTCCACTGTTTACCTGCAAGGCCAGGAAGAATTCTCCCCCTCCCCTTGACACTCCAATTTTTCAGCAAAAGATATCCTAAACTCACCTTCACCTGACGTACCAGGCACTGGTGACCACCAGTGCAAGAATGGTGGGCAGGCACACTGGTGCTCCTGCAAACACTGGGCTTTGCTTAAACCTTCCAGGTTAAGTCCTTCCCTAAATTCCAGGACAGGAAGGAAGAAGGAAAGCTGTCCAAGTTCTGCTAGAAAGATTAGTTAGGATCTTCTCTGTGGCAAGAGATAACAGCTCAATTGCTATGTTCATTTGGGTGTTTTCTGCCAAGAAGTTTGCCATCACTGCATGGCCCTTCATCTTTTGGGCTCTGCAGTACACAAAATTTTTCATGGCTTTTGGTATTTAGGCCTAAGAGTTAAGACTACGAGAGAATAAAGGTGGTCAAGAACTTTATGTGCATAACGAATGCACAACAGACTTTCTTGGAGGTCTTGGAGCCTAAGTGCGTATTACATGACCCTCCGTGAATACGTGAGGTAAACACACATTTTGTGTAACACTAGCTGCAATTATCCAAGGCTTCAGGAAAAAAATGAAAATTAAATCCTAACACCAGGAACTCTCAAATAAAACATTCCTATACCAGTAGCTCTAACACTTGCTACCATAGTCACTTTTTAGGGGTAAGAAACCTACCTCATTCTTTAGCAGAAGAGCTCTCCCGGCTCTACAAATAACTACTGTAACCTACAAAAATCAGCCCTAGACCATGAATACGTCTACTTTAACCCTGAGACACAAATATCTTCTACTGATAACTGGTTTTCAGTTTGGGCATCGCAAATCATAACTGGACATATGGTTAACATAGCATCCTCTTCACCCACTCATCTGGGCAAATCTGAATTTGAACAAGACATCAAAAACGCAAAAAGTTGTTTGGGGGCCTATGCCAAGTCATCTGTTGAGAAAAAAAAAATTTGTGTTTGCAGCATAGACACTCAACTGCTAGGCCAGTTACTAGCAGAAAAATATGATAGCATTAAATCAGTGACCATGGTTGCTGCAGTTTTACATTATGTGACTCACTGTAGCCAGTTGAAGGCTACAAGATTAATTTTTCTATTTAGAATTAATTGTTTGTATGAATTATTTATTCTAACCATCCCTTAGCATGTGATAACTTGACTTACTTAAGAAAGAGGAGAAAAGTTAAACCTATTTTATGCAATACATTGCACTTTTCATCTAGAAATACTAACAATGACAAATATAGTCAATAAAACTTCCTGTAGGTCTTTTAAAAGAGCAACACAGCAAAGAAAACCCTTTAAAGTCAAGGGAAACCAGGAAAAATAAAAATTCACACAGAATAGCAGACATTGCTTAGGCTTTTCTTTTTGAAATAGTTTGTTTCTGGTGGGTTTTTTAAAGGTGGCATTACACCTTTTAATATTTTTATCCCACCGTGCACTAAAAATAGATCAAAGTGATATAAGCAAGTTTGCTTCAGCTATAGTAAAAGTCAAATCATATAGTACCTGGGGCAAGCTGAACGCGATGCTGCCAGGAACAACTGAGGAATGGGTTCTCAGCGTGAAAACGTATTTGTGGTTGGAAGAAGTCTTCACAACAACATGTCTAGAAGAGAGAACAGTATTTTACTTCGATATATACCCAGGAGGATTTTCCATTGCTCCCAGTGCTGTGAGAATTCAAAAGAAACAAGCCAGCTTATATCTGGTCCTATAAAGGAAAGAACAAAAGCTTTAGACCTACGGCATGACGCGGGCACACAGCAGTCTTCCACAGGAGTCCATCGCCTTCAGCGACACAACGAGATCTCAAAGCCCAGCTGCAAGACCTTGTACTAACAGTTACTATTTACATTCCCCACCAGTAGCCCTTTACTGGAATTGCACTGTACAAATGCGAGAGAACCAAACTATAACCACAAAGACCAAGGCTGCTATATTAAAAAAATCAACACTGGTTTCACATCCCAAGCACCTAACACCAAAGCATCCATATTTTACCCCAATACAAGCAGTACACCCCAGCCGTGATTTCAACAAGAAATAGGTGCAAAGCCTATATAAGGATCTCAGTATACTCTTTAGAAGTTTGATCGCAGAAAAAAATGGGAGGAATTTCTGTACAAAAAGTAAAATCACATAGGTGCTGAGGCTGCCCCTCCTGTTTGCTAGCAACCAACAGATCCTGAACTCAGACAGCACCTGGAGACCAGGAACACTGTTATAAAAACAGAACAATACAAACAGTCAGGAGCAGACACAGCAGCAGCAATTGCGTGTGCCTGCCTGTCACTCTCAGAAGCTAAGCTGTCAGGAACAAAGATACTCAAAAGCTGCTTATAGTTATCCTCAGACGATGCCCGATAGCTCTTAGCGTGTGATAGGCAGACTTCTTCTTGGCATAAGAAAGCAAAACAAAAGGAAGATGGGATTTGTGTGCACTGGTGGCAGGGGTGATGGCGGAATCAGGTTTCACCTCCTCTCCTTCACAAGTGCCGTAACTGTACCTTAACCACCCACAGGTGTACGAGGTGTCGTGGCTCAGCCCAGGCAGCAGCTCAGCACCACGCAGCCATCGCTCCCTGCCCCTGCCCCTGCCCCGGGGGGACGGGGGAGAGAATCGGAGGAGTAGGAGTGAGAAACACTCCTGGGTTGAGATAAGAACAGTTTAATAATTGAAATTAAGTAAAATAGTAATGCTAATAGTAACAGTATAATAATGATAACAATAATAATGATACACGAAGCAAGTGATGCCCAATGCAATTGCTCACCACCCGCCGACCGATGCCCAGCCAGTTCCCGAGCAGCGATCGCTGCTCCCCGGCCAACCCCCCCCAGTTTCTATACTGCCCATGACGCCATATGGTATGGAATGGCCCTTGGGGCAGTTGGGATCAACTATTCTGGCTGTGCCCCCTCCCAGCTTCTTCTGCCCCTGGCAGAGCATGGGAAGCTGAAAAGTCCTTGACTGGCATAAGCAGTACTCAGCAACAACTAAAAACATCAGCGTGTTATCAACATTCTTCTCCTACTAAATCCAAAACACAGCACTGTGCCTGCTACTAGGAAGAAAATTAACTCTATCCCAGCCGAAACCAGGACATGAGGTCCCCAGCTTCTGCGGCCTGCGGTGCTCCCTGCGGTCAGAAACGAAGTGCTAGATGAACTGCGCTAACAGCCAAGGCCCACACTCCTGGCCATCCTCCCTCCCTGGCTGCAAACGTATTGCATGCACATATGCTCCGTATATTTTCATTTGCATATGCACAGCAATGCAGCACCATCCAAAAGCAGATCTGCTGCACACGTATACATTGGCTACATGGTGTATGCGTAACAGCTTCAGCCGTATGGTAGGGAAGAACATATGGCCCTTGGAGACGAGAGGAAATGTGTGGCCTGCACAGCCAAAACCACTAGACATCACCAGCTCTAGCCCAAACAGACAGGGAAGCTTGCAAAACCTTTCCCGGAGCTGCTAGCACCTGATGGCACAGCAGGGTAAGGAAGCATTCTGAACGTATCACCCAGTGACGCACACCTCCTCTGTCAGGTGGACGGGCGATTTGGTTCTTCACTGGTTCTGGCCCTAAAGCAGCCATTAGCTGCCTAAACCCCAGCTGCAGGGCCGTGCGCCCTTCCTTCCCATCTCCTCCTGCCCCAGGCGTAAATCCAGAAACCTGCTACAGGTGCTATGGTTCCCTATAAATCTTACAGAGGGAGAGCAAGACATTTACTGGTGCTTCATGGTGATCAGGAACGGTTCCTGAGGACGGCGAGAAAGCAGATGTCACTCCTACCTTCAAGAAGGGCAAGAAGGAGGATCCAAGGAACTACAGGCTGGTCAGCCTCACCTTAGGCCCTGGGAAAGCGATGGAGCAACTAATCCTGGAAGCCAAACACATTAAAGGACAAGAAAGTGACTGGGAGTAGTCAGCACGGATTTACAAAGGAAAATCACGCCTGACCAATGTGATAGCCTCCTAGGACGAAATGGCGAGCTCCGAGGATGAAGGGAGAGCAGCGGATATTGTTTATCTCAACATCAGCAATGCTTTCTACACTGCCTCACACAACCACCCTTACAAACTGATGAAATACGGACTAGGTAAGCGGGCAGCTCGGTGGACTGAAGACCGCCTGCACCGCTGGGCTCAGAGGGCTGCGCTCAGCAGCATGAAGTCCAGCTTCAGGCAGTTCACCAGCGCTGCACCTACCCCAGGTGTCCGTACGGGGGCCAAAAATATTTAAGCTCTTCGTCAGTGACCGGGATGACGGGACAGAGTGCACCCTTGGCCAGTGCGCAGGTGACACACCCGCTGACTGTGCTGCCACTCAGAGGGACTTTGACAGGGTGGAGATACGGGCTGACACAAATCCCATCAAGTTCAATAAAGGAAAATGCAAAGTCCTCCACTTGGGGAGGAATAATCCCAAGCACCGGTACAGGCTGGGGGCCAGCTGGCTGGAAAGTGGCTTTGCAGAGAAAAGACCTGGGATGCTGGTGGACAACAAGTTGAGCATGAGGCAGCAACACAGCCCTGCAGCAAGGATGGCCAACAACATCCCTGGCTGCGGGAAGAGCGTTGCCAGCAGGCCGAGGAAGATGATCCTTCCCAGACTGAATGTTGCTCCAACGCCTATTTCGTTTTAAGCTGAGTAGCAGATAAAATAGAGCAGCTGTCCAGGAAGCAGGGACTGAAGTCAGGAGGTTTCCAGCACAGAGTGTATCAGCCTGAGTAATTCAAATGAATATCAATACACAACCAACTAGAAAGCAAGGTATTATGTTGCAGAGCGTTAGACAAACGTGGCTGTAGGCAAAATACAAGTTCCAGCTATGATACTGGAATACCTCACCAAGAATACACTCGATGACAAATAACACCCTACTAGAAGCAGCTCATCAGACAGTAAAAGACCCAAGATTAAAGCTTAAGACTGAGATGGATCCTGAGCAGTGCACTAAGTTTGGCTTGAAACACAGCAGCGGCTTCAACATGTACTGATTCAGCATCTCTGCAGGAAGAAACAAACTCCACCACTGTTGGGTTTCACTCCAAAGAAGCAAAATACAAGCAAATGAGGATACCTTGT